>NW_026067934.1:11326745-11362787 GCF_014885135.2 Alexandromys fortis
GAGGGAGGGGGACGTGATTGGGGGAGCGGAAGGGAAAGGGGGGGCGGCGGTGGGGAAGAGACAGACATCTTTAATAAATAAATAAATTAAAAAAATAAAAAAAAACAAAAAAAAATCTGTCAATGTAATCCACTATATAAACAAACTTAAAAATAAAGACCACATGATCATCTCATTAGATGCCAAAAAAGCTTTTGACAAAATACAACATCCCTTCATGACAAAGGTCTTGGAGAGAGCAGGGATACAAGGAACATACCTAAATATAATAAAGGCAATATACAGTAAGCCAACCGCCAATAACAAACTAAACCAACTCCCAGGGATCCTACTGAAATCAGGAACAAGACAAGGTTGTTCACTCTCTCTATATCTATTCAATATAGTACTTGAGGTCCTAGCTAGAGCAATAAGAAAACAAAAGGAGATCAAGGAGATTTAAATCAGAAAAGGAGAAGTCAAATTCTCAGTATTTGCTGATGATATGATAGTTTATATAAGTGACCCTAAAATTCTACCAAGGAACTTCTACAACTCATAAACACTTTCAGTAATGTAGCAGGATACAAGATTAACTCAAAAAAATCAGTAGCCCTCCTTTACACAGATGATAAATGGGCCAAGAAAGAAATCAGAAAAATATCACCCTTCACAATAGCCACAAATAGCATAAAATATCTTGGAGTAACTCTCCCCAACCAAGTGGAAGACTTGTATGAAAAGAACTTTAAATCTTTGAAGAAAGAAATTAAAGAAGACACTAGAAAGTGGAAAGATCTCCCATGCTCTTGGGTAGGTAAAATTAACATAATGAAAATGACAATCTTACCAAAAGCAATCTACAGATTCAATGCAATGCCCATCAAAATCCCAGCAAAATTCTTCACAGACCTTGAAAGAATGGTACTCAACTTCATATGGAAAAGCAAAAAACTCAGGATAGCCAAAAAATCCTGTACAATAAAAGCATAAAAGGCATCACAATCCCTGACTTCAAACTCTACTACAGAGCTACAGTACTGAAAACAGCCTGGTGTTGGCATAAGAACAGACAGGAGGACCAATGGAACCAAATCGAAGACCCAGATATTAATCCACACACTTCCAAACACCTGATTTTTGACAAAGAAGCAAAAAATATCAAATGGAAAAAAGAAAGTATATTTAATGAATGGTGCTGGCATAACTGAATATCAACATGTAGAAGAATGAAAATAGATCCATCTTTATTTATCACCATGCACAAAACTCAAGTCCAAATGGATCAAAGACCTCAACATAAAGCCAGCCACACTGAACCTCATAGAAGAGAAAGTGGGAAGTACACTTGAACACATTGGCACAGGAGACCACATCCTAAATATAACCCCAGTAGCACAGACACTGAAAGAAAAAAATTAATAAATGAGACCTCCTGAAACTGAAAGGCTTCTGTAAAGCAAAAGACATGGTCAACAAGACAAAACGACAGCCTGCAGAATGGGAAAAGATCTTCATTAACCTCACATCAGACAGAAGTCTGATATCCAAAATACACAAATAACTCATGAAACTGGTCATCAAAAGAACAAATAATCCAATAAAAATGGAGTAAAGATCTAAACAGAGAACTCTCAACAGAGGAATCTAAAGTGGCTGAAAGACACTTGAGGAAATGTTCAACATTCTTAGTCATCAGAGAAATGCAAATCAAAACAACTCTGAGATTCCATTTTACACCTGTAGAATGGTCAAGATCAAAAACACAGAGAAACAGGGGAACAGAGAAAAATGTAGAGCTCAATAAAAATCAATCAATCAGTCAATAAATAAATAATAAAAGTAAAAATAAGTTAATAAGTTACATTGGAGAGATTGGAAAGTCTTGAAAAAAGATTTATCACACAGAAAACAAAAATTCAAGTTAAAATACTGGCTAAAGGCTTCTTTTCTAAATTCCACAAGATACCTAGTTACACAACAGCTGGGTGATTACATTTCAGTTTTCATTTGGAAGGGGTGTTAAGTTCAGAACAGTTAGTGTGGAGTCTCAGACTAGATACCATTGTTGTTGTTTTCTATTAGTATCCTTGAAGGGCCTGCTCTCAAGGCCACAGCCAGGGTTTGACAAAGAAGTCTACAACAAAGTGAACCTGAACTTATCTTTTTCTGTCTGAGGGGTAAAGATTCACACACACGATTTGAGAGTAATTTTCTTTTGTTCTTTTTTTATTTTAATTCTCTTGTCTTATTTGTCTATAATTTCTTAGCTCTAATTCTTTAGCTCCAATTCTGTAGTTCTAAATCTTTTTCTAATTCTCTGTTTTAATTCTCCTTGCTTCTTTTTTCACTTTCCTTAGAAAACTCTTTTGACAGAGGTTTACGGAAAAAGTTGCAAGGATCACATCACATTGGTCCTAGCACATTCTTTTGGGTAAGCAATAAGGGCAGAGCCATTTACCATTGAAAGTCAAAGTTTCAAGGTTTCTGGAGAATGACTGTGACCAGAGGCCAGGGACACAGGACACTGAGACAAACTGTGAGACATAATTCTTTTATTAGCTAGACTTGGCAAGTGAAGAATTGGCATAAATTTTAAGGCTTCTTTGTGTTAAAAACCTTGCTTAGGCACCTGCAGCTCCGATCTTGTTCATGACTGTAAAGTTTCTAACTTAAGATCCATATACAAAAACCTTCTAGTTTTAACTTGCTCTGGGCAAAAATGATCTAATTGTGTGTAGTTTGTCATAGATTGAGGAGAAGTTGTTTCCTGGTATTAGTCTGAGTAAAAGGGACAAAACAAGCTTTTAAGTGCCTTATAGTCCTTATGAAACAATAGGTCTAGTTATGAAGCATTTCCTAGTATATTTTCTATATATCAAAATTGTACAACTTAAAGAAAAGTCATATTCCTGACCATCCACGAATATATGTGCCCATAAGATTGAGATGCCATGAGATTACATATACCCATCACATGAGATTACACACTTCAATACAGGTATTGGGGAGACACCATAGCTGCTTTTACACATGTGAAACTACAGACAGGAGCAAGTTTCCAAAGTTGGTGGTCCCACAGGCCATGCCTGGGTGGGAGTCTCCTCCATCAGAGAATCATTCCTCTGGTGGGTTGACATCTGAATACTAGCTGTCACCTGCTATATACTTCCATGGCTCTCGACAATTTCCTTTTACAAAATGGGAAAATTCAAAGTGTTTCCCTTTTCTTTTGAGACTCAGAAATTACAGATCCATGCTACCATCCAAAATGAGTTCAGTATGCCAATGTGCCAATGGCAGTGGTTCTCAATCTGTGGGTCTCAACCCACTTGGGGGTCAGATATCAGATAGCCTGCATTTCAGATATTTACATTACAATTCGTAACGGTGGTAAATTTGCAGTTATGAAGTAGCAATGGAAATAATTTTATAATTGGGGGTTATCACAACATGGGGAACTTTATTAGAGGGTCAGAGCATTAGGAAGGTTGAGAACCACTGGCCTTGAGTATATCAATCCCAGGTTGACAAAGGGTTCCTCTTTCCTTCAGGAGTCAGTGTTAAGAGAATGCAAACTCAATCCAAGTTATCTGTTGATGGTCAAGGGCAAGCAGTCATCTGGCAGCCAGAGACCGGAGACAGAAGCAACACAGTTCTGTCAAGTTGCTTTCTCCAATGCCTTGTTAGAAATTAATTCTTTTAAGCAGTAACCATGAGCTGACTAATTTGAGAGTTTTAGAAAGTAAATCATCTTTTGATTAAATGTTCCCCACCATAAAAATATGCTAACCATCTGTCTAAATGAAAGGCATCAGCAGAGAGGAGGGATCTTGTGCAATGGAGACAGGAGCAGAAGAATCAGTAGTGTACCGAGACTATCAAGGTGACTATGTGTCCCAGCACCCATTCCTTAACCATCAGGATGTGTCTTGTCTGGGGTGATTGGGACTCTTGATCAATAGAATTAGGAGACACCCTTCAGCTCCCACACCTATCTGCAACCATTTATTCACCAAAAGGCTTAGGAGAAAGGCTTCATCATTGTCCCCATTTGGACTCTTGTTTAAACCTTTACACAACCACATCACAATGCTAACTGTTTATTACTATACCCGCTGCTGCAAGTGTGCCCATGTTGTCTGGATGGGGTCCTCTTCTAGTGAGATGACTGAGAGAATTTAAAGAAGGCAAGAAGTGATTTTATGAGACACAAGTGTTGGGGTTCTGTGTGGTGGCAGGATCTTGAGCTCATTTCAATCTAGGCACACAGTGTTTGAGAGCATCTCTCTGCGTGTTTTTTGTGGTTGTTTAGATACTATGCCTCTCCCTACCCTGCTCAATTTTGGTATCACCACTTTGCGAGTGTGAATAAAGTAGACACTTTACTTCTCTCAGTGCCTATCTCTTTCTCTACCTTTAATGAAATTGCCTTCATATATTTCCTCTACATAGGTCCACATCAAAGTGTAATTTTCGCCTCAGCCTCAAAACGTGACTCAGAAAACTCAAGGTGTGAAGACATCTGTAAATGCCTTATTTTTGATGAACACCCCTTATTCTTTCTCTTTATTTATTTTTTTGGAGAAATTACTATGTGAAGATTGTATTTATAGATTCTCCTCCTTACCCCCTTCCAATTCCTCATGTGTTCCTCTTACTCCTTTTCAAGTTCATGACCTCTTGGTCTTTAACCATAATCACTATATGTATGTTTATTAGTCTATAAATACAACCTTCTGAGATCACCTAGTGTTGTTCATATGTGTTCAGAGCTGACCTCCTGGGATTGGCTAACCTATCAGGTGCTCATCTCTGTGTCCAGACCGAGTCTCCTGCTCTTGGTGACCATCAGTTGACTGTAGTTCTTCTAAAGGTAAAGCCTTGTGAGATTTCCCCCATATGCACTGGCATGCCAATTGGTGCTCTCAGTTTTGTTCAGGCAACAATACTGTTGAAATTTCCCGGGTACCGCTACCCTGTCATGTGTAGAAGACACTGTCTCCCAGTTGCTATCTTGGTCCTCTGGCTCTTACACCCTCCCCTTCTGCAACGTTCCCTAAATTTTTGGTGTAGGATTTTATTGTAGATGTATCAGATGGGGCTAGGAACCTCACATCGAGTTCTGTATCTTGAGCAGTTGTGGCTTTCTGTGATTGTCTCTGTCTGCAGCAGAGAGAAGCTTTTTTGATGAGGGGTGAGAGCTACTCTTCTCTAACCTTCATTCTTTCTTTTATTTATTGTTATCTTATTTTATGTGTGTTAGTGTTTCGTCTGGGTGTGTATCTGTGCATCAGGCATATATCTGGTACCTAAAGAGACCAGAAGAGGGACTTAGATCTCTTGTAACTCACTTATCGATGGTTGTAAGCCATTGTGCGGGTGCTGGGGATTGAACTAGGGTCCTCTAGAAGAGCAATCAGTGCACTTAACTACTACTGAGCCATTTTTTTCTAGTCCCCCTTCTTTTTTATTGATACTTAGAGGAACTTCTTTAGAACTTTTTTCCTTTAGTATTCTTGTACGATAGGCCTGATGCTGATAATTTTCCTTCATCTTAGCTTGCCTTGATTTCTTATTCATTTCTGAAGGACATTTTTAAAAATGTTTTGTTGGATGCAGCATCCTGGGTTGATAGTTTTTTTTTTTGTTAGCTCTTGGGAAACAGTTTTTCCTTCTCTAGGATTTCTGGTGAGGGATCTCTTGTGATCCTGATTATCCTTTCCCTGTAAGGAAGGTGTCATCTGTCCCTTGCTGCTTTCAAATTTCTCCCTTGATTATAATTTTTAGATGGTTGACTGAGCTCTGCTTTGCTGTGGGCTTCTTTGGCTCTGTTCCTGTGGGAGGCTCTGTTCCTTATTAGGGTCAGCCGACAGTGGAAGTATATGCTTCCTACTTGGCCTTGCTGGTATGGATTTGGGATGGACTGGAGTATTTTTGGTGATGTTTGACCACAACAAAGTTGTTATATTCTTAAAGTTCTCTAGTTTGCTACAAAGCCTCTTCCTAGGTCGTTTGCATATAGGAAACAAGCTTTTTTTGCTTTTGTTTTTGTATGCACTTTTATGTTGCTGGCTTGTTCAGCATCCAATCTGGCATACAAGAGGTAAAAACAAAAGTAAAACTTAGATATCTTTCCATCACACCATTCTTTGGATCCTCAGGGCATAAACAAATATGGTTTCGTCTAACTTTTAGAGTCTCCTCAAGTCCTGTTTTTAAATAAGGTTCAGGGTTTTCACTTCCTCTCAGCCAGAGGCATGCAGAGAAAGCATATCTATCGCATGTTCCAGGCATTCTTGGAGTGAGAAAAGGGGTTTGCAGTGATCTGAACCTGGATCTCAGCTTTGCTGAGCTACATGTGTCTCTAATTACTTGAAGGGATTTTCTAGGAATACTACCACCATGTGAAGGGAGGGAGGGGTGACCATACTGCATCACTGTGTGTGTGCTTGTATGTGTGTGTGTGTGTGTATGTATGTATGTGTGTGTGTGCATGCATGCACAGGTACACATGGAGGTCAGAGGTTGATGCTGAGTATCTTCCGCTATTGCTCTCCTCATTATTTATTGAGCTGTGTTCCCTGCTGAAGCTGGAGCTCACTGGTTTGACCAAGCTGACTGGCCAGTGAACCCCAGGGATCCTCCTGTCTTTTCCTCCCAGTTCTGGGATTACACCTACATACCATCAGGCTTGGCTCTTGCAAAGGTGCTGGGGATCAATGACAGTGCTATCTCCCCAGCTCCTGTATGTATTTTGTTCTCAGCTTCACCAAAAGGAGGTCTCCATTTTAGAAGATGACATCACTAGTGCATTGACGCCTGTGTTGTGGTGGTCAGCTCCACAACCCTGTGCCTGTCTGGATTGACTGCTATGGCATACTTAGTAATTCCACCCAGAAGTGCAAGCATTTGACGGCTTTGTCATTATTTCATGCCCAAATACCCACCTATGAAATGAGTATTATTTATCGAGAAATCAGTTCCTCTGCATTTATTTGTTATACCGAGTGCATATATTGAAACAATGCAATTACACGTGTTTTTTGAATGGGCATCATTTCCCTGTAGAAAGGTGGGCGATTCAGTTAGTTGTCACAACATGAAAGCTTTGGACCAGAGCGATTAGTCAGCTTCTTAATACTGTAATGAAGTATTTGTGAAGACTGAATCATAAAGAAAGAAGGTTTATTTGGGAGGCAGGGTCACCATTCTGGAGCTTTTAGTCCACGATCCCTGTTTGCTGTGGGTCTCTGGTGAGGGCAGTGTATTATGTGTGGCAAGGACACATGAAGGAACTTAATGAGACAGGAGGTAAAGAGAACAAGGAAGAGTCGAGAGCACCACAGCTCCTACCGAGTGTATATCCACAGAGAGATCAGGACCCCCCACAGTAGGTCTGCTTCTGGAGGCACCACCATTCCCAGGCCTCCCTGGGAACCTTTAAGACATAGACCTTTGGGGGTGGGGCAATCACACAACCAAGGGCTGGTAAAGACCACTAACAACACAAGTAGTCAATGTGGTAAACTTACAACAATATTAAAAAGAATAGAAAACAATATTGTTATTAACAACGATTATTATAAATTATATTATACTGTATTAAAGAAAGATGTAATTCTGCAGGTGATCCACTAGATGTCCCCCAGACGCCTTTCTAGTGTGAGAGAAATGGACATATCTTTAAGATTTTTAGCTAACTTTAACCTCTTTAAAGAAAGATAAGCAGAAGAAGCCTCTATGCAGAGGGACTGTCATATCGGCTAAGGGTCTCAGATAATTCTGAGAGATGTAATATACATTTTAAAGGAACATTTGTGTACTATGTGTAAAATGAAGGGATCGCAGGACTGAAAAGGAGCCCTCCGGAGGTACTCCCCCATACCCCCGCTATCACAGGGGACAGCCATGACAGCTTTTATTGTCACCTCCTTTAAAGGGATTGGACACTGGTCATTTTCTTTTCTAACTATGTGAAAAAGAACAGAAGGGAACAGAGATTTCCCCAGCTGGTCTTTCTCCTGGGAGGGTGGCCATATTAGGTGAGAATGAAATTGAGATTGTAGAAAGCTCTGGAAAAGACATCATGGTCATCTTTTTTTTTTTTTTAAATTAATATCACTTTTTCTATATATTCTATCTATAGACTCTCTCAAACCCATTTCCGTGTTTCAGGACTCCCTCTGAAAAAGAACACATATCATCCTAATTAATTTTCTTCCTGGCAATGTCTCTCTTCTCCATGGAGATACCAAAGTTATCTTTCCAAGATGTAGGTATGGTCACATCACCATTCTTAAAAACAAAGGGCTCAGGGCCAGCTCCCCTATCTGCCACAGGCGTTGATGGGCGAAGCGGGGTGGCGGGGGATGGTGGTGTTGGGCATCTCTCCTCTGCCCGCGCTGCCACATGGCAAATGAGTAATGGGGGCAACTCTTCCATGTTTACATCCCATCTGTGATCTGCTGGGACATAGGAAGGGACCAGTCCTGCAGACGCAAAGCTGCTGGATCAGCAGGACAATGGAGAGGAGTCCCGGTGAGGGCCCAGCATCGATAGTGTAGCAGAAGCCAGGGGCCTCGAACCAGACCAATGGTTCTTTGTAATGAGCACTCGCAAGTAAAGATATACGGATAAAATACCAAATGAACCAATGAACGAACAAACACAAAACAGGGCGACTTCC
This sequence comes from Alexandromys fortis, assembly GCF_014885135.2. Lineage (NCBI taxonomy): Eukaryota > Metazoa > Chordata > Mammalia > Rodentia > Cricetidae > Alexandromys > Alexandromys fortis. The sequence goes on from NW_026067934.1 coordinate 11,335,414, forward strand.
ACATCAGTAAGGTTTTCAGTGATGTGACAAAACAGTAAGAATTCATAGGAGAGGGAGTTGTGTCAGCTCAGAGGTTCGCTGGTTTCAGCTCGTGGTCTCTCGGTTCCGTGGTTTCTGTGCCTGTGTGAGGTCAAGAAGCAAAGTGGCTCATCTTCTGGTGAACGGGAAGCAGAGTCAGGCAGGGGACCATGAATGCCCCGCACCCTCCAGCCAGGCCCCAACTCCAAAAGTCTCCACACCTCCAAGTGATGCTATTGGGTTACAAATCCATCTGTGGACTTATGTATTGATCAGGTCAGCGATCTCTTGGTCCCATTACCTCCCAATGGTGATAATAGTTGGGAACTAAGCCTTTAACATGTGAAACTTTGTGGGAGCATGTCATATCCAAACCATGACACGGGTGATTCTTACGTTTCAGGGACTGGGGCTAGAGATGCTGCTGGGTACTTAATTTTGGCTCAGTGTTTTGGAACCAGACAAATAAAAATCTCAGTCATCCCCTCTTTCTGTTTCACTTTCCTCAGGACGAGTTGGCATCCTTATGTGTAAAGTGGTTGTGCGTGGCAAGCTACTCTTGGCAGAAAAAGAAACGCAGCTGGCTGGGTTAAGGGGATTTTATTATCTAAGCAGTTAGGGGCAGTAGACTGTGTCAGGCGATGAAAGGAGACAGAGACAGAGACCCACATTGGAGCACCGGACTGAAATCTCAAGGTTCAAATAAGGAGCACCAGGAGAGAGAGCACGAGCAAGGAACTCAGGACCGCGAGGGGGGCACCCACACACTGAGACAATGGGGATGTCCTATCGGGAACTCACCAAGGCCAGCTGGCCTGAGTCTGAAAAAGCCTGGGTTAAAACCGGCCTCGCTGAACATAGCGGACAATGAGGACTACTGAGACCCCAAGAACAATGGCAATGGGTTTTTGATCCTACTGAACCTATTGGTTTAGTGGGAGCCTAGGCAGTTTCGTGGATGCTCACCTTACTAGACCTGGATGGAGGTGGGTGGTCCTTGGACTTCCCACAGGGCAGGGAACCCTGATTGCTCTTTGGGCTGAAGAGGGAGGGGGACTTGATTGGGGGAGGGGGAGGGAAAGGGGAGGCGGCTGTGGGGAAGAGACAGAAATCTTTAATTAATTAATAAAGAAATAAATAAATAAAAAAGAGTAACTCATCATATTCTGAAAGTTTTTTCTTAAATTTCTTATTCTTATTTTAATTTTTCAAATTTGTTTAAGTTGACAAATAAGACTGTATGTGTTTGCCATATGCAACATAATGCTTTAGGTGTGGGCACACTGTCGCATGGTTGACAGGACTCAGGCCTCTCTGGATTGTCAGGCAGCCACACAGCTGAACAAATCATGCAGACTATTCACACAGCCAAGGTGCTGAATAATTCAGGATGCCAACGTGTCAAGCTGGGAGCAACTTAAAGAGTTACTGAAGGCACATGCTATCTCAGTAAGGGCTTGTGATCTTAAATTCCCAGACTGCTCACTTTAAAATGGGATGATAGGGTTAGATAAATGAGAACATTTGAGGGAGATGCCACTGTTTGCTAGGAGGCCGCCTGAGTATTATGTCCTAGCCCTACCTTTCTAGCTATGACTTTCTAAATTTTTAAAAACTATTTCATCATAAAATGCTAATCACACAAAGGCAGAGAGAAGCAGGGAGAATCCTAGCTGACCACCACACAGCACATCGGTGATCAACATTTTGATGTTGTAGTTCTATTTTCTACCAACATCCCCACCCAGGCATTGTATTTACTTGTCTGTAACTTCAAACGTAGCTTTCATCGTGATATAGAGTGTATGTGTATTTTACATGTGGTATGAAAACAGAAGAAGGACTATTTGGGAGTAAAGAGGGAACCAACAAGAGGGGCGGGATGCGTGGCAAGAGCACTGGGAGAGAGGGATGAATGAGCACAAAATACAATGATGCATGTATGAGAATGTCACAGTGGAACCCGCTGCTCTGGGTGCTAACTCAATAGTAATAAAAACGTGTGTGTTCTGAAGACAAAATGGCTCCTACGTTTATAAAAATCTGTGCGTGCTTGTTTTCAACTTTTTATTTATAACCTGCCATTAAGATTATAGAAAAGCCACAAAGCTAGCACTGAGAGCTCACATATCTCTTGGCTCGAATGATATAATTATAAAAATTATGAAATTAAAAAATTTATAATTATGAAAATTAAAAAATACAAAATATTAAGATTTTATTGCATTTCCTCTTAGTCTCATTCTGTATGTATTTATACATTGATTCAACACACATAAACATATATGTATTTTCTAATATGTAACCAATATAATTAGCACATTATACCTAATGGAAAAGTTATTTAAATTGGTCTGGGCCTAGTACTATCTTTATTTAATGCTTCCTGATTGTCAAGAAATGTGTTTTTTTTTTTTTGTAGTATTTTTTCAAGTTACCATTCAAAGATACTGCATCTGAATACTGACCACCTCTATTTATTCTTCTTTCCAACATTTCATTTTGCAATGTTCAAGCCTTCAGAAGATTGAATGACTCTCTGTAGCCCTTGCGTCTGGCTTCTGAACTCTTGGTCTAGCCCTCTGGAGCATCCTTCTCTTTTCATGACAGCTTGTACATGTGTGCAGTGGGGTAGCGTTATCCGTGGGCTTACTGACAGTCGAATTTTGGAGGTCCCGACAGTCTCTTCATCTTAAAGCTTTTCTGTCTATTTTTATCCAACTTGGGCATTATTTCTACTGAAACAATTTTCTCAAGAACGTTGAGATTCCCCGGTAGATTTCCCCGAGGCTGGCTCTACTAGACACAAGCCATAATGACAGGTATTTTTGAAATAAACCCTTTAGTATTTTGGTCTGCTGTTGAGAACACTGAAGTTCCAGGAGGCCCCCTGGTTGCCTGAGAACATCTGTGAGCACACCTTTAATTTCTTGACAGGTCCTTCTCAGAACTAATTATGACATCTTTGCTCTTTGTCAGTTTCTAGCAAAAGATGGTATTTATTTCACATTCTTGGTCTGTTTTCTAAAGCTCTTTTCGTATGCCTCTCTGTGTGTGGGCATCTGTGAGTGCATGCGTATGTGAGTACATGGACATATGAGTCTGTGTGTGTGTGCATAGTGTGTGTGTGTGTGTGTGTGTGTGTGTATGTGCGTGAGCCAGGGTGTGTGCGTGTGTGCCATAGCAGGCATGTGGAAGTCAGAGGACAAATACAGGAACTGGTTTTCTCTTGTCATGTGGGTCCTGGGAATTGAACTCAGTACCTTAGGCTTGGTTGCAAGTGCCTTTACCCGCTGACCTATTATTACTGATCCTTGATATTGAATCGCTTAATTTGTAGTGTCTTTTGACTTCTGGAAATTCTGAGAAATTTCTGGTGATAAATTTTTTCTCTTTTTTGGTTTAAAAGCCTATCCTCAATTTGCCTTTTTCTTGTATTTTATTATTAGCAGTGTGAGATGTGAGGGACCACCTTTTACATTCTGTTTGGGACTATCAACTGAATGACCAATGTCATCCTTACCACCTTTGCCCTTCACAGGCCTGCAAAAGGTAATGCCACTAAGGAGCGAGCCTTGCTCAGCAGGGACCATTCTTATTTTATTTCTGGCAGCATGCGTTTGCATTCTCCCAACTCCTTATCAGTTACTAAAGGCCCAGGCTTCCCCTGACAGTGAGAACTCATCTCAGATAACAAGGAAGCTAGCCTCCATCCATTTTTAGCTGACTTTTGAGTGTGGTGTGGGATAGGGATTCAGTGTCACTCCTCTGCCTTTCAAAGTCCAACTTTTGCAGTTTCTTCTGAAAAACTTAAGTAAAAATAACATTTTCTTTGCATGTGTATGCAGGCTCTCTCTGTGTGTTCTCATGTGTGTGGGTATACACGTGTGGAGGCCTGAGGCTGATGAGAGTCTTTTTAATGGTTTTTCGAGACAGGACTTTTCTGTATAGCCTTGGCTGTCCTGGAACTCACTCTGTAGACCAGGCTGGCCTCAAACTCAGAGATCTGCCTACTCTGTCTTCCAAGTGCTGGGATTAAAGGCATGAGCCACCACCACCTGGGTGATGTGTCTTTCTTACCTACCTTTTGTATTGTACACCACTCCCTTCTTGCTGATGTGGTTTCTGAAAAGAATGCTGAATGGTTTTTTACAGAGAAAGTCTTTGTCTTCGTACAAGAAGACTTAAAATTGCTAGGATAGTTTATCCCACATTATCTATAGCTACAGATAACCTCAAAAAACACTTACAAATTGCATATAGATGTCAACAAGTAGATTCTAAAATTCATACCAGAAGCCAAAGGATCCAGAACATTCAACACAATCGTGAAAAGAGGGATAAGGTCAGAAAATTAACATTCTATACTTCAGTTTTCACTCTGAAGACAGGGGAAAAGACAGCCACATCTTTAGCACAGAAAGTCTGGTAGATACTGACACCTATAGTGAGTTTGCCTTTGACAATGGAACAAAGGCAATCCGATAGAAGATGGAGATCTCAAAAGATGGTAGTGAAAGGGCTGCACGTGTATATGCAAAAATCATCACACCGTTCATAAAACTTAACTGAAGTGGATTATCCTTGATCTAGAGAACATTTAGGAAGTGACAGAGTAGAAAATCCAGCTAACTTCAAGTTTGACAATGATTCTTGATTGTGTATAGATTAAATGTTGATGCGTGGGAGAAAAATGACTAAGTTGAGTTTCATTAATACTAAGATCTTCTGAAAAACAATTCAATTCTTGCAAGAGAATAAAAAAGCAATTCTGCAGACTGAGAGTAAACACTGTATTTGGAATAGGACTAGTTTACAAGATCTGCAAAAAGATTCCTTAAAAAGAAAAGTAGTTGAACAGATACTTCACTATAGAAAACATACAGATGGCAAATGTGTACTTGAAAACACCCGCAGTATCCTAGCCATTAGGGTACCACAAAGTTTGGAAGCAACCCACACGTTCATCAGTGGGCGAATCAGTAAACAAATTGAGGCATATTCATACCATGGAATATTATTTGAAGATTAAAATGAGCTATAACACCACACAAAAGTGTAGAAGAAACTTGGTACATGCTGCTAACGGAAAATAGCCAGTCTGAAAAGGCCATGCAGGATGCGACTCCGGTGACAGCCATTTTCAAAAAGTAAAGCTGTAAGGACAGTGGGAAAGGCAGTGCCACGTGCTGCCAAGAGATGGAAAGGCGAGAAGGATTTAGGGTGGTGGAACTGCTTTCTGCACTGCGGTAATAACGGACAGACGACAGTGTGCATTTAGCCAAACACAATACCGAGGGGGATAATAAGAGAATCTTGGTGTGAAGTGACCTTGGATAAATACATGATCCTTCCCAATGTACCGCACCAATACAAGGTGTTCAGTTTAGTGGAAACTGACGGGAGAGGGAAAGGATGCATGTAAGGATATTATTTTTGCTCAGTTTTCAGAAACACAAAACTATTGCAGAGGCAGAAATGAGAACAGTTGTATGACATTTAATTTGGTCCATATTGCCCTCTTGGGCCCAGTGCTTCACAAGAGTCTTCATAAGAATGTTAGGTGACTCACTGAGGTCACAGAGTTGGTAACATGATGAACCCAGGGCTTGGCTAAATGACACACTTGTTCTCTGCTTCTTATTTCCTAGCATTAAAGCAACGGGAAAGCTATTTTATAGCACAAACAAGCAACAGTACCAAAACTCTAATTAAATTCCCACCTGGGACAGTGCAGGCTTCTGATCTATCAGACGCATTATCCACTGAAGGCTGACCTTCCATCAGTGCAGGCTTCTGAGGACACTCTTTACCCTCTAGAGAAAGATAACCAGAGGGGGAAATAGAAAAGTTGCAACTTTCCTTAAAATGTTTTTTCCCTCTTGGAAGCTGCCATTTCTCTTAAGAACTCTTACTGGGTCTTGTATTCATGTTTTTATGTCCCCATGGGAGGGATTTGGCTTTTTTGTTTCTGTGAATTTTGATAATGCAAGGGAGGTCTCATAGTTAGCTAGTGTCTCTGTGGGCACCAGGGAGGTGAGTTTGTCAATGCAAATTAACACATATAATCTCCACACCTCTAGTAACTGGTTTAATATGTGCTCTGTTGGCAAAGGAGTCCCTCAGGTAATAAATGTTGAATGTTTGGGAATAAAATATGCACCTACCACCCCCAGCTACTGAAGCTTTGGGCAAAGAGACAAAGTGGTTGTTTTGCTTATTAAAAGGATGGAAGAAAGAGGATTCTGACAGGTTTTCTTTAAGGAAAAGACAAAAATTCTCAATGTTTTTTTGTGGGAGTGGTCTGTGTACATGTACTATGTGTGTGTGTGATATATGTGCATGTGCGTGTGTATGTCAGAGGTTGGTATTATTGATCTCATTGTTCTCCATTATGTTTTTTGAGACAAGGTTTCTTTTTTTTTAAATATTTATTTATTTATTTATCATGTATACAATATTCTGTCTGTGTGTATGCCTGTGGGCCAGAAGAGGGCACCAGACCCCATTACAGATGGTTGTGAGCCACCATGTGGTTGCTGGGAATTGAACTCAGGACCTTTGGAAGAGCAGGCAATGCTCTGAGCCATCTCTCCAGCCCCCGTGAGACAAGGTTTCTTATGGAAGCCAGAGATCACCAGTTTGGCCAGACTGGCTGGCTAATGGACTCTGGGAAGTCAGCTGTCTCCATCGCTTCCTGCCCTGACCCAGGGCTGAGGTTACAGATGTGTGCTGCCTGTTGGGCTTTTATGAGGTACTGGGGATCTGAACTCATGTTCTCACTCTTGCACAGAAGGATTTTTTAAAAATGGGACAACCTCCAGGCCCCAAACTATCATTTTAAAGTTTAACATGCTTAGCGTGAATGAGTACCTGAGTTTTGTCTCTAGAATGGCATAATAGGGCATGATGGTTGTCATGTCAACTGGATACAAATTAGAGTTATCTGAAGGGAGGGACCCTCAATTGAGAAAACGCCTTTACATAATGACTATAAGGCATTTTCTTAATTAATGACCAATGGAGGATCCCATTGTGGGTTGTGCCATCCCTGGGCTAGTGGCCCTGGGTTCTATAAGAAAGCAGGCTGAGAAAGCTACGGAGAGCAAGCCAGTAAGCAGCATTCCTCCATTGCTCCAGACTTCATCAGCTCCATCATCTCTCCATCCACTCCTGCCTCCAGGTTCCTGCCCAGTTTGAGTTCCTATCCTTACTTCCTTTGATGATGAACTGTGATGTGGGGATATAAGCCAAATAAACCCGTTTCTCTACAACTTGCTTTGGTCATGGTGTTTTATAATATCATTAGCAACCCAGACAAGTTGGTACCAGGACAGTGGGGTATTGCTGTGACAGAACTGTCCATCTTGTTTTAGAGAGGATTATGGAAATACTTTGAAATTTTGGGCTAGAAACTGTTGGGTTTTGATATCTTAATGAGCCGTTCTGTAGTAGCTTAGAAGATAAGAATGCCAAGAGAAATGCAGATGATGGAGGCGTGGCTTGTGACATTTCAGAGGGAAACGAAGACTCTACCAGGCCTTTTGTGTGAAGAATCTGTGGTATGTTGTGGGATAGTCTTTTTGTACACCGTGAAGATGTGTCTTTGACAATTTGTCTTCTGATTGGTTTAATAAAGAGCTGAGTGGCCAATAGCTAGGCAGGAGAGGATAAGCTGGATTTTCAGGGAGAGAGAGGAAGAGGAGAAAAAAATTATAGGCACGTGGAGATGCCAAGAGATGGACAGAACAAGTATGATGTACAAAAATGGAAAAGAGGCAAAAAAGTCATGTGACATAGTGTCAATTAATAGAAGCAGGTTAATTTAAGTTTTAAGAGGAAGTTGGGGACAAACCTAAGCTAAAGGCCAATCTTCTATAATTAATAAGAAGTCACCATGTCATCATTTGGGACTGCAGTTCAAAGACAGTCTAACAAGAGAGCTTGCTTCAGTGGTGTCTGGTCAGCTGTAGCTGAAGAATCAGCTGTGGTTAACAAGAGACCAGAACAACTAAAGTAAAACCTTTGCTTTACTTTCATGTGGATGCTGCTTAGTTGGGGATGAAGATTCAGGATCAGTTGGGATTAAGAAGAGACCAGCATCACTGAGGTGAAGTTTTCTGGGAAGTGTTTTCTCTGGGTCAGCATTCCGAAGCTGTAGTCCAGAGGTGTACAAGCTTGTATCTCATACTGAAAGCCAAATTTGGTAGTGTAAAATTGATAGTCACCCAGATGCTACTGGTTTTGAGGGTATGAAGGGGCCATGGAGAGCAGCTGAGGCTTGGCATTTTGGGGGCAGGATTGAAGTCTCTAAGGAGAGGTCAGGAGAGGCTGTTGTTGAAAATGCAACCTAGGGTACAAGAGAGACACCGCAGAGGGAGCAGGCCCAAGCCAGAGAGAGACCTCTGTGGGACTGAGTCTGAATCAGTGACCTCCAAGAGAGCAGGCCCAAGCCAGTGACCTCAGTGGGAGCAGGCCCAAACAACCTCCAGGATTGCAGAATGGTGAATGACCTCCAGGAACACCAAGTGACCTCTGAGGTAACTGGAACCATGGTCCTGACTGCACCGTAAAGAGCAACCATCTAAGCCTTGGAACCACTAGCACCTGGAAGATTGATCACCAGCTCCAACTACACCAATCAGAGGAAAAGATGGGCAAACAAGGTAAGAACACACTCAAGATCACAAAGAGCAACATGACACTAACAAAAACAAGTGGCCCTACAACAGTAAGACTTGAACACCCAAATATAGATGAAGCAGAAGAAAATGACCTAAAAATGACTTTAGGAGAATGTTTGATGCCTTTAAAGAGGAAATGAAAAATTCCCTCAAAGAAATGGAGGAAAAGAAAAACAAAAAATTGGAAGAAATCAATATATCCCTTAAAGAAATCCAAGAAAAAACAACCAAACAGATGAAAGAAATGATTCAAAACCAAAATAGAGAAAATAAAGAAAACACAAGCCGAGGGAATTATAGAAACAGAAATTATGAGAAAACAATCAGGAACCACAAATAAAAGCATAAACAGCAGAATACAAGAGATGGACTGAAGATACAATAGCAGAAATAGACTTATCGGTCAAAGAAAGCATTAAATCTAATAACAACTTAACACAAAATATCCAGGAAATATGGGACATCACAAAAAGACCAAACCTAAAAATAATAGGTAAAGAAGTCCAACTCAAAAGCACAGAAAATATATTTAACAAAATCATAGAAGAAAACATTCTCAACCTAAAGAAAGATATGCCTATGAATGTACAAGAAGCTTCCAGAGCACCAAACAGACTGGCTTAAAAAGAGTCTTCTTGCCACATAATAATCAAAACATTAAACATACAGAATAAAGGAAGAATATTAAGAGCTGCAAAGGAAAAAGGCCAAGTAACACTTAAGGCAGACATATTAGAATTACACCTGACTTCTCAGTGGAAACAATGAAAACCAGAAGGTTCTGGTCAAGCATTGTGCAGACATTAAGAGACTATGGATGCCAGCCCAGACTACTATACCCAGCAAAACTCTCAATCACCATAGAAGACAAAACAAGATATTCCATGACAGAACCAGATTTAACCAATACCACAAATCCATTCCTACATAAATTACTAGAAGGAAAACTATATCCCAAGGATATTGGCTATATCCACAAAAACACAGACAATAGATGATCTCAAGCAGCAAATCCCCCAAAAGGGAAAATCACACACAATAACATCACCATCAATGAAAACTAAAATAACAGGAACTAGCAATGGCTGGTCATTAATATCCCTTAATATAAATGGACTTAACTCACTTATAAAAAGACACAGGCTAACAGATTGGATACAAAAACAGAATCCATCCTTCTGCTGCATACAAGAAACACACTTCAAACCTCAAAGGCAGACATTGCCTCAGAGTAAAGGGTTCTATCATGAAATATCTTGTTTTGTCTGTCTATGGTGATTGAGAGTTTTGCTGGGCATAGTAGTCTGGACTGACATCTGTGCTTTCTTAATGTCTACATAAGGCTTGACCAGGACCTTCTGGCTTTCATTGTTTCCACTGAGAAGTCAGGTGTAATTCTGATAGATCTGCCTTTATATGTTGGGATTTTTTTTATCCACAAAGAAGAGCAAAGCCATATAATTAGAAGGAAAAATAGGTGGAACTGGAGATATGTTTAATAAAGTTAGACTCATAAATGCAAATATTACATTTTCTTCTCATTTATGGAGCCTAGATTCTATACATATATAGTATATATAAATATATATAAAACAATAACTGCAGATTGACATGAAAGTAGATATGACACTGTCTAGAAATGAAAAAGGGACTAACAAGTCACTTGCTAAAGTGCTTGCCTTGGAAACATGGGGACTTAAATTTGATTCCAAGAATTCATGTAGTTTCAAAGCTGGGGGTAAGTTGGGATTGGGTGAGTTGTCACACTGGTGCTGCTAATTTGCTTTTTTAGTGAGTGCCGGACTGACCAATGAGACACCTTGTTTCTAAAGGCAAGGTAAATGATGATTGAGGATTGATACTGAGGTTCACCATGGCCTTTTGATGTGCTTTTGCTCATACACCTGCCTACAAAGGAATGAACATGAGTTCATGTATACACACACATACACACACACACACACGAGTGCACATGCGTGTTGTTGTTGTTGTTGTTTTTTTCTTTTTGCTCTTTGGGGCTTGCCATCTAGCTACCAAATAAGTACACAAAGATTTATTCTTACTTATGATTGCCCAGCCTTAGTTTGGTCTGTTTCTAACTAGCTTTTCTTTTTTCTTCTTTTTATTGATTTTATTTAGCTCTACATTTTTCTCTGCTCACTTTTCTGCCTCTCCCCTCCCCTTCAACCCTCTCCCATGGTCCCCATGCTCCCAAGTTGCTCAGGAGATCTTGTCTTTTTCTACTTCCTATGTAGATTAGATCCATGTATGTCTCTCTTAGGGCCCTCATTGTTGTCTAGGTTCTCTGGGATTGTGATTTGTAAGCTGGTTTTCTTTGCTTTATGTCTAAAAGCCACTTATGAGTGAGTACATGTGATAATTGTATTTCTGGGTCTGGGTTATGATGTTTTCTATTTCCATCCATTTGCCTGCAAATTTCAAGATGCCATTATTTTTCTCTGCTGTATAGTATTTCATTGTGTAAATGTACCGCATTTTCCTTATCCATTCTTTGATTGAGAGGCATTTAGGTTGTTTCCAGGTTTTGACTATGACAAACAATGCTGCTATGAACATAGCTGAGCACTTGTCCTTGTGGTACGATTGAGCATCCTTTGGGTATATACCCAAAAGTGGTATTGCTGGGTCTTGAGGAAGATTGTTTCCTAATTTTCTGAGAAATAGCCATACTGATATCCAAAGTGACTCTACCAGTTTGCATTCCTACCAGAAATGGAGGAGTGTTCCACTTACCCCACATCCTCTCCAGTATAAGTTGTCATCAGTGTTTTTGATCTTGGCCATCCTTACAGGTGTAAGATGGAATCTCAGAATTGTTTTGATTTCTAGCGAATTTTTCTTAATTTAAATTATACCATCTATCTTTGTCTGTGAACTTTTAACTTTCTCTATTCTATGTCTTTTGAAGCCTATCCTAGAACTTGCTCTGTAGATAACGCTGGCCTAGAACTCACAGAGATTTGCCTGCCTTTGGCTCCCTAGTGCTGGGATTGAAGGCATGTCTATTTATTCTCTCTGCCTGGAAGCCCCACTATTCTTCTCTCCTGCCTAGCTATTGGATGGTCTGCTCTTTGTTAGACCAATCAGGTGTTTTAGGCAGGCAGAGTAACACAGCTTCACAGAGTTAAACAAATGCAACATAAAAGAATGCAACACATTTTTGCATCATTCAACAAATATTCCATGGCATAAACAAATGTAACATCTTTAACACACACACACACAGATAGAGAGAGGCATGAATGAATACACACATGCATGCACACATGCACACATACATGTACACATAACAAAAAACCCCTAAAATAATAGCAATTACGGTACCAAAGGTGGAACCATGGACAAGAAAGGGGAGGTGGGTGAAACATGCCCAAAGTACATTGTATGCTTGTATAAAAATGTGTTTATGTAATGCAGTTCCTTGTACAGAAATAGAAATCAATGTGGGGAAAGTAACGGGAATTAAAGTAAGTAGACCAGATTTTGAAACACCAGGCACCTCTATTCTAATAATGCTCCATCCAAGGACTGATTGTGGAGACCACAGCAGATGACTTAGTTTTCATTTTTCTTGGCTAGACTTGATATACAACTTGTCTGCTCCAAGATAATAGAACAGAGTACCGTTTTATCCAAATAAGGACCAAGGACACCTGTATTGGTTAGTTACATTGTTACATTATTGATTTAAGTACTGGGGCTCTGAGTACAGATTTTAGAGTTTTTCTTTCTGAGTAAGTGCTGGATTGACCTTTTTCCTTATAGCCCTTCATCACCCTAATGCCCACATCTACTAATTTCACAAAGAGTAATTTGCCTCTGAAGGCAGATAATTTCAGCTAACTGTTTTGATCAAAGGAAGATTTATAAGTCTTTGCCAGTTGGGCTAATTGTTCATTTAAGGTCTTTAATTATTCCCCAACTAATTTATTTTTAAGAGCCCTCTGAACTAGCCTTTCTTTTGCTCATTAGGTGCTTGGCAGTTTCCCAAAGTAAGCAAGGGTTGACATCTGCTGTATAGTACTTGGTAAACTGCTTACTCTTGCCTACATCTTGATAGCATCCACTGCCCTCTTTGGTTCTCCAGGCCTGGGTTTCTTCTTTTCTGGAGGCATCTTCCTTTCCAAACGGGATAATCACATGTCTTTAGTGGCTCCCATTCGGCCTAGTGAATTTCTCATCTTTGATGCTCTTAGTTCTTGTTGAACTATTTTGCTATTGACACGTCCAGTCTGAGAGCTGGGTGATATCTTCTAGTCTATTTTATATTCACACAATGGAAAATTTATAAAGACACATTTGTCTCATTCACAGTTCTGGAGGCTGGAACGTTCAAGAGCTTGGATGCTAGCATCTGCTTAGAATCTGGAAGCAACCTAGTTTTTGCATCGTTTCTTGGCAGATGGCAGCAGGACACATGGTCACAAGAGAAAGAGAAGAGTCCAAACTTGTGATAACTAATCCACTCCTAATACTCTTCACCAAGGCTCTGCTCTCATGACCTAATCACCTCCTAGTGTTCACAATTCTACATTGTTGCACTGAGGATTAAGTTTCAATGTGAGTTTTGGAAGGGATATTAAAATCATCCCTAGCAGGTGCTTTGAGAGTAGCCAGCTATGTTAGCCCGCCTAGGACTCTGGAACTTCCATCTGTATGAGACTTAGATTACAAAAGTAAAGTAACTAATATGAAATTAAACATGAATTCAGATATAGCCACATAGTCATAAAAATTGACAGTAGAAAATTCAGGGTTTTATTTTTAATTTTTAGACTGTGTGTGTGTGTGTGTGTGTGTGTGTGTGTGTGTGAATGGATGCCACATGTGTACAGGTACATGCAGATGCAGACAAGGGCACTGAAGTCCTTGGACTTGTGAGTCATCTGATCCACATCTGGTAAATGAACTTGAGTCTTCTTGAAGAGTCGGGAGCTCACTCAGCCACTTGAGCCACCTCTCCTGCTGAAATAAGAATGGCGGGGCTGCGTCCCCAACACCCCGGCCGCTTGGCTAGCTCATGCCCGAAATAACAACACACAAACTGTATTCATTTAAGAACTGCTTGGCCCGTGAACTCTAGCCCTTACAGGCTAATTCTTGCACCTGGACTAGCCCATTTCTAATAATCTGTGTAAGCACCCCAAGGTGCGCTTACCGGGAAGAGTCTAGCCTCCGTCCATCCTGGTGTCTCTGCTTCAGAGAGCAGAGCTGTTGGGTCTCTTCGGGAGCAGAGCAGAGTCTGACCTCACTTCCTCTTCTGCCCAGAATTCTATTCTGTTTACTCCTCCCACCAATACTTTAACCTATGAGGCCAAGCAGTGTGTTTATTACTTAACCAATGAAATCAACAGATTGATATATGACACTCCCACATCACTCTCCAGCCTTGAAAATCAGGTTTTTACATGTTTTTTCTTTCCCCCTTCAGAATGCCTCATTTGGGTTCACAAATGAGGGTGCTTCTCTCACTTTCTATTCCCTCATTTCCTTTCCTTGCTCTTTAATGTCCTGGCAGTGGCTCAAAGTCCACTAATTGTGTCAGGGAATTTCTCCACGGTGCCACTGCTATGAACCATGTCTGTTAGACGCTGGTCCACTTGCCATCCCACACTCCGTCTGATTGGCTGGTAATAGTCTTTTGTTCTCTGGGAGATCCTAAAGCCTTCAGTCTATCAGAGTTCCCGGAGAGTCACATGGACCCTTAGTTCTGCCATTCCCTCTTCTCTCTGCAAGACTCCCTTCACCCACCATCCTTGGCTCCCACCTGACCTTGTTTTTGGGCACTCTGCATCTATTAACAGGGAATGAAGAATATCATACACATTAACACAGCCATGGGGAAACAGAGCTACTTTTTTCATCCATTTACTTAGAAGCATGTTTGCTGCTCAGCCAAATTACTGTCTTATGCCCATGAGCCTGCCAAAGGTTTTCTCTCAGCTTTCAGCTCCTTAATTGAAAACCAAGTTAAAATTCCCTAGCCTCCATGGTTTTATGTTTCTTAACCACCCCTATTCTCCCTCTCTCCCTTCTGTCTTTCCCTCCTAATTTCATTTCATTTTACAATGTTGAGAACCAAGCTTCAAGATAGGCACCAGTAGGAATTGGGAAGACATGGGCTCTCAATTTCATGCAAGAAATTTAGCGGAAGGGGGGTGAAAAATAAAGTGAGACGGAGAAGAAAAGGAGAGAATGGGGGGGGGGACATGGCTTTCTCAAGCTTGTAATACTTGTGGAATGATTCAATTTAAGTTGTTTGGATTATTTTAGGTCCCACATGCACTGGCAGATCAGTAAGTGTCATCAGGAAAATGCTATCCATCAATCTTCTCTGACTCACCAGGATTAACACCCAGAGTAAGTCATGTGCTAATCTTTGTATCAAGGAGGAAAACACGGGGGAAAGAAAAGCATTGAACAGCAATGGATTTCTTAAGTAAACAGGAGGGAAGGAGTGGATACCGGGTAGCCAGTTGCTTGAGTCTTTTATTCAAACAGTTCTGCCAATTTCTTGGTCTCTCTTTATACTTGGAACAGATGGCAACATCAGGGCCATCTGGTACTTTGGTAATATTTCTACAGTTTTGTTAGCATCTCTAGAATTCGGTACAAAGGGGACAGAGGGTCTTGTGATTGGAGTTTGAACTGTAGCTTTGATGCCTTTTGACTGTCTCTTCTCTAGTTTCTTTTTTGTTAGCATAGTTCTACTGATGGAGGACCATTGTCATAGGTGCCAGAGACATGATGTGTGTACAGTGTCTGTTGAGAGGTGGGTACATGCTCGGTCCTTAAGAATGTTAGTTTTCACCCTCTCCTTTGTCAAGTTTGGACTATCATGAGCAACTGACTTCAGGTTCTAGGATAGCTCTTAGGGACATTTACCCATCTTATTTTTTTTTCAGCTGCACTGTTGGGACATGTTGGATCCAAGAATGAGGTTTACATGCCTCATAGCCCCTGACTTGCAACTAGGGATTGATGGTGTGCTATGAACCCTTTAATGGTGTGTTGTTGAGCCTCTTTCTTTGTGGGTGGTTAGTGTTCAGAGTTTTGTATGCAATTTTGAGTGTAGTTTTGGAATAAGCACACCTTTGGGCCAGAATATGTGGGATCTATTATTTAAAGGCCCCTGAGAATTGAATCCTTTGGAGTTCAATTAGGATCTTTAGGATCTCTGTTGGTTATATTGGGCATAGGGATAAAACCTTTTCATACACGGAATCTTATAGCCTGAGTCTCTGTAAATTGAAAAGATCACCTCCCTTGGCTTCCTACCACTAATGTGTTGCAGCTAGGAACTGGTAGACTGAATATGTCCCATTTCTGTTCCAGTGCAGACTTGATGTATGTGTCTACAAATGAAAACAAAAGAGTCAAACAAAGGAAATCAGAAAGAACATCCACGAGAGCATGGGAAGGAGAAGTGAGTTCAGTGCTATCTTTGAAAGCTGGGGACAAAAGCTGACACTTTGTAATAGGGCCTCAGAAAGGACACAAGGGTTTGACTAGAGGAGAGGGATATAGTTGCCCTTTCAGGCTCTGATTTTAAAAAGTCAGTGTTTCCAAAACAAAATCAAAATGGAAATTTGTTAAGCTGGGATGGAGGGAGGATGATGTAGATTAGGCTGAAATGCATCAAAACACCTTTTTTTTTTTAAAATTTATTTATTTATTAAAGATTTCTGTCTCTTCCCCACCGCCGCTTCCCCTTTCCCTCCCTCTCCCCCAATCAAGTCCCCCTCCCTCGTCAGCCTAAAGAGCAATCAAGGTTCCCTGCCCTGTGGGAAGTCCAAGGACCACCCACCTCCATCCAGGTCTAGTAAGGTGAGCATCCACGAAACTGCCTAGGCTCCCACGAAACCAATAGGTCCAGTAGAATCAAAAACCCGTTGCCATTGTTCTTGAGGTCTCAGTAGACCTCCTTGTCCGCTATGTTCAGCGAGACCGGTTTTAACCCAGTCTTTTTCAGACCCAGGTCAGCTGGTCTTGGTGAGTTCCCGATAGAACCTCCCCATTGTCTCAGTGTATGGGTGCACCCCTCGCGGTCCTGAGTTCCTTGCTTGTGCTCTCTCTCCTTCTGCTCCTGATTTGGACCTTGAGATTTCAGTCCGGTGCTCCAATGTGGGTCTCTGTCTCTGTCTCCTTTCATCGCCTGATGAAGTTTAATATTCAGGAGGATGCCTATATGATTTTCTTTGGGTTCTCCTTCTTATTTAGCTTCTCTAAGAACCCGAATTATAGGTTCAATGTCCTTTATTTATGGCTAGAAACCAAATATGAGTGAGAACATCCCATGTTCCTCTTTTTGGGTCTGGCTTACCTCACTCAGGATGGTGTTTTCTATTTCCATCCATTTGCCTGCAAACTTCAAGAAGTCCTTGTTTTTTACTGCTGAGTAGTACTCTAATATGTATATATTCCATACTTTCTTCATCCATTCTTCAATTGAAGGGCATCTAGGTTGTTTCCAGGTTCTGGCTATTACAAACAATGCTGCTATAAACATAGTAGAGCATATACTTTTGTTGTGTGATAAGGCCTCTCTTGGGTATATTCCCAAGAGTGGTATTGCTGGGTCCATGGGTAGGTTGATCCCAAATTTCCTGAGAAACCTCCACACTGCTTTCCAGAGTGGTTGCACAAGTTTGCATTCCCACCAGCAATGGATGAGTGTACCCCTTTCTCCACAACCTCTCCAGCAAAGGCTATCATTGGTGTTTTTGATTTTCGCCATTCTGACAGGTGTAAGATGGTATCTTAAAGTTGTCTTGATTTGCATTTCCCTGATCGCTAAGGAAGTTGAGCATGACCTTAGGTGTCTTTTGGCCATTTGAACTTCTTCTGTTGAGAGATCTCTGTTCAACTCAGTGCCCCATTTTATAATTGGGTTGATTAGCCTTTTACGGTCTAGTTTCTTGAGTTCTTTATATATTTTGGAGATCAGACCTTTGTCAGTTGTGGGGTTGGTGAAGATCTTCTCCCAGTCAGTGGGTTGCCTTTCTGTCTTAGCGACAGTGTCCTTTGCTTTACAGAAGCTTCTCAGTCTCAGGAGGTCCCATTTATTCAATGAGGCCCTTACTGTCTGTGCTGCTGGGGTTATACGTAGGAAGTGGTCTCCTGTGCCCACGTGTTGTAGAGTACTTCCCACTTTCTCTTCAATCAGGTTCAGTGTGTTTGGACTGATATTGAGGTCTTTCACCCACTTGGACTTGAGTTTTGTGCATGGTGATAGATATGGGTCTATTTTCATTCTTCTACAGATTGACATCCAGTTTTGCCAGCACAATTTGTTGAAGATGCTCTCTTTTTTCCATTGTATACTTTTAGCTCCTTTATCGAAAATCAGGTGTTCATATGTTTGTGGGTTAAAGTCAGGGTCTTCTATTCGATTCCATTGGTCGACTTCTCTGTTTTTATGCCAATACCAAGCTGTTTTCAATACTGTAGCTCTGTAATAGAGTTTGAAGTCAGGGATGGTAATGCCTCCAGACGTTCCTTTATTGTATAAGATTGTTTTGGCTATCCTGGGTTTTTTGTTTTTCCATATAAAGTTGATTATTGTCTTCTCCAGATCTGTGAAGAATTTTGATGGGATTTTGATGGGGATTGCATTGAATCTATAGATTGCTTTTGGTAGAATTGCCATTTTTACTATGTTGATCCTCCCAATCCAAGAGCAAGGGAGATCCTTCCATTTTCTGGTGTCCTCTTCTATTTCTTTCTTCAAAGACTTGAAGTTCTTGTCAAATAGATCTTTCACTTCCTTGGTCAGGGTTACCCCAAGATATTTTATGCTCTTTGTGGCTATCGTGAAAGGTGATGCTTCCGTGATTTCCCTCTCTGTTTCCTTATCCTTGGTGTATAGGAAGGCAACTGATTTTTTGGAGTTGATCTTGTATCCAGCCACGCTACTAAAGGTGTTTATCAGCTCTAGGAGTTCTTTGGTAGAATTTTTGGGGTCCCTTATGTATACTATCATATCATCTGCAAATAACGAAAGCTTAACTTCTTCCTTTCCAATTTGAATCCCCTTGATTCCCTTATGTTGTCTTATTGCTATTGCTAGAACTTCAAGCACTATATTGAAGAGGTATGGAGAGAGTGGCCATCCTTGTCTTGTTCCTGATTTTAGTGGGAAGGCTTTGAGTTTTTCTCCATTTAATTTAATGTTAGCTCTCGGTTTGCTGTAGATAGCTTTTATTATTTTTAGGTATGACCCTTGTATCCCTATTGTCTCCAAGACCTTTATTGCATCAAAACATCTTAAAGCTATTTCCTATTACTACACAGCACCCTGGGAGTGCTTTGTTACACAGTACTAGAGAGCACTAGATATAATGCATGGTAGGCTTTAGAATCTTGGGAGGAGATGCATCTAATGTGAATCCACAAGGTTGGCTTTATCACCAACAAGGAGATTTTCAACAGTTGCCTGGTGCTTTGCTTTCCCAGACAAAGGGGTCTGTGGATGCAGGTGGCATGGTGGGAGCAGACACAGGTCAGTGGCTGGCTGCCCATTCTCAAAAAGCAGGGTGTGCCTTCCTTACCTGTGTGGGAGAAGCTGCAACTTGTGTCTGATGTCATTGTTTGGTTATGTGTTAGGGACACTCTCTTTCTCATTTAAATCTTTCTTCATCGGCTTGTCTCTTCCTTGTCTGCTAGGGGAGAGATTACCTTCAACCCTCTTTATTCTTATTTCAAACCCTCTCATCCAAGGGGTGGTAGTCATGTGGAGTTTGGCCCCTTACTATAACAGGTCTTGCTGCCATTAACAACAGAAGAGTTCCAGAAGTCTCAATTTAGCTTTGGCAGAAATAGGGCAGTAGTGCTAATCTGTGATGCATATTTGCAGCAAGGATGATGGTGGGAGCAGAGGGATAACAGTGGATTTGGAGGTAGTTTGTTTCCTGGTGTGGGAGGTCCTTCTGTCTATGTGTTGCTTTTATTGGTTAATGAATAAAGAAACTGCCTTGATAGGGCAGAACTTAGGTAGGCAGGGAAGGCTGGGCTGAATGCTGGGAGGAAGAAAAATGGCAGAGTTGGAGAGATGCCATGGATCTGCTTCCAAAGATAGACATGCTGGAAATTTGCTGGTAGGCCATGACATCGTGGTGATGCACAGATTAATGGAGATGGGTTAAATTAAAATGTAAGAGTTAGCCAATAAGAAGTTATAGCTAATGGTCCAAGCAGTGATTTAATTAATACAGTTTCTGTGTGATTATTTCGGGTCTAAACTAGCTGGGCAGCTGGGAAAAATAAGCAGCCTCTCCCTACAGTTTCCTGCTAAGTAAATGTAGTGATTCAGTGCAAGCCAGCTCTTTTTTTTTTTTTTTTTTTTTTTTTTTTTTAGCTATGGCAAATATGCTTAAAAGTAAATGGTAATAAAAGGTGAAGATGGCATTTGTGAGGTTCAACTAATGGGTGTGGAAGTGCTTGAGCATGAGTAGAGCTTTTGATGAATGTTGGCTCTTGTCACCATCTAATGGCATAGTAGGGTTCTTGTCAGCCAGATGGGACTCTTAGACAGACGCTTAGTTTTTTCTAAGAGGTGTTGACTTCCTACATGGACCCACAGGGTACCTAAGTGAAGGATGAAAGCCCAGCATCTCTGTCTTCCACCTGCACCATCTTCTTTATTTTGGTTGTTATGTTAATGACTCAAGGACTGCCCATCTGACCTAGATCATCTCCCTTAATACTGCAGGTGCAGACATAAATCATTGTTGTAAACCCATAGCCACCTTGGATTCTAGGAAGAGCAAAACCTTGCAGTCAGACCAACTCTGGATGAGGACAATGATCCAGAAGGGAGGTCTACACTCTGGGACAGAAGTAGTCATCCCCTGGAACCAGCTTGTCCCTTTAAACAACATGCATTTCCCCAGACAACCTTATAGTGTTGGACAGTGACCAGCAAACTCTTTTGAGCAGGATTGCTTAATTACATGTACCCCTTGGGCACACCCTCAAGTCTGCATATAAACCTAAAGCTTGCTTCAGTACCTGGACTGAAGGTAGATTTGGGTTCACTTGACTCCTTTATCTGTCCCTCTCCCCAGTATGGCCATATTGAATAAACCTTTCTCTTCTACCTTTAATCATTACCAATGTCTTTAATTAGTGCACTGGCACAGGTGGTTGAGTCTAACAGGTTGAGTATTCTGGAGTGTAGCCTGGTGCATGAAAACCTCTGGCTGAAATTCAGGAATCTCCAATACTCTGTTCTTTGTAAAGTACAAGTTTTTTTCTCTCTCTCTGGGAATGGGGGTGTTTCATAGGAGTCTCCGTTCATTCACCCATCTCCTCTGGTAGCTTTCCTTGGGTGTCTGCTGAATCTCAGGTGCTGCCTTGGGAAACTTTCTCGGGCTGGGCATGGATAAGAAATAGGCAAACAAAGAACTGGATTTGAAGTCCGAAACTTCCACGTGCTCTGAAAAGACCAGCAGAGCTGTGGTAGAGATTCTGTGGTCTGAGCTGTTCTACCCAGGGCATCTTTCTGCTGGATGGTCTTAGTTACATCCCTGCTATTTCCCCTCATCCATGGCTGGACCTACACTTGCTCAGGTTTCCCCATTCATCTTACTGCAGATGAGCAACCCTCAAGCACTTTTCTATTACTCCTGGCCTTCTGTCTCGAGTTGAGGGGCACATTTCTGAGTCCCAGGATCTTCGTGTCTCCCTTTTCATGCATCATCCAACAGCACTGATGTCTAATTCACGAGGAAGAGGACTCTTATCTAAACTTCTCCCTACCACCAGCCTCAGCAGCGGCTGCATAGAGGTAAGAAACTAGAAAGAAGGTAGAGACAGAGCAGGGGACAGCACAGGACTTCACAACAACTAGATCAGCTTCTGAGATGCCAGCTTCCAGGCCGAAGCTGAGTAACACCAGGAGCAATGGCTAGGGGTTGGCTAGACTTAATCAGGAAGCTAAGGAAGCCTGTTTCCTTCTCATGCACGTCTGCCTGGGACAACTTGGCACTGTTTCAGAGAGCCCCCTCAGCACCTGCCTCCTGGATCAGGCATCTCTCAGGGGAGCCAGCAGGAAGCTTGCTGGCATTTATTTCCTTTTTTGGCTTTAAAATTTCTCTCCTCTGAAACACATCAAGCAATTGCCATGATAGAGATCTAAAAAAAAAAATCACATTTAGAGATGAAGGGTAAGATGCAAATGTCAGGGGGGTTCGCATTCTCTTGCTCCTCTGGGGGTCCCTCCTTCCAATTCTGACTGGAGAGGCTGTGAGGTGGAGGATAAGGAGAAACCCTGGGTTGAGAGTTGGAGGATCTGGACTCTGGTCTTAACCAGATGGGAAACTGGATGAACCACTCATTCTCTTTGGTCTTCGTTCATTTGTAAAATATTGGGGATGGGTAGTGTAAATGGTGCCCTAGGTTATTCCACATCTAATAATGAGCTTTTACACAGCCCCATAAGCTGTAGTTACTGGAAACAAAGCTGTAAGACAGTTTGCTACTCATAGCTGCTATTCTGCTATGGAGTGGCCGGCAAAGGAAAATCGAGGTAAGGTGTTTGTTGGTGAGTGGCCCACGCACACTTCTTTACAGACTGCTGGCAAAAAAAAAAAAAAAATTCTTTGTGGCTGGAGTATAATTTCTGTTGACCTGCACAGCTGTCAGCTCACAATCACCCAGTACAGCCGTGCCACTTACACGCTGACCAGCAGTGTCTGAGCTGTGGTGAAGCACATTTTTACCAACATTGATAGTATCAGTCATTTTAATTTTCATTATCCAAGGGGAATAAAGTAATATTTAGTTGTGGTTTTAGTTTTTATTTCTTTTATATTTAATGATGCTGACTGGTCCCATTGGTCATTGTGGTGTATCTACTTAGAAGTGTCTACATGCTTTTTGTGTATTTAAAAGTCTTTTTATATTTTTATTGATGATTTGTTTAAGTTATTTGTATATGCTGGACATAGACCTTTGTTTTTTTTATTACATATATATGCTATAAGTAGATATATCCAGGCAATAAATTATCTTTTTTTTCTTAGTGGTGTTATTTGGTGAACAGAGAATTAAAAATTTTAAATATAATCTGTTTCTTTTCTTTATGGTACATGAGTCTTTCTAAAGATGTATATTTTAAATTATTTTTATGTGCGTGAGTGTCTTGCCTGTATGAATGTATGTATGTATACTCTGTGCATCCTGGTGCTCACAGACATCAGAAGAGCCCATGGAATCGGAGTTAATGACAGTTGTTAGCTTCCACGTGGGTGCTGGGAAATGAACCCAGATCCTCTCCATGAGCAGCAAGTGCTCCTAACCACTGAGCCACCTCTTTAGCCCCAAGAAGCAGGAGTCTTGAGTCTTTCTCAAGAAGACATCGCTAGTTTGGAGTCATAAGGCATTTTCCTAAGTGTTTGGTTTTGTGATTGCTTTCAGGTCCTTAAGGTATGTTTGGATTCAGGTTCACGTATTCTATTGTATGTCTCTGTTTGTTCCAGTAACATTTGCCAAACAGCAACTGGCTTAATAAAAACAGTTTGCAGAAATAAGTTTGTGCATGGTTTACATTAACAAAAAATGCTTCTGCATGCTTTCAAATGTGTCCTGGCTTCAAAATTCACACTAATAGAGACTGCTTTTGTGAGGTGTAAGCATTGGGAAAACCTGTAAAATTTGCTTAAAATTGTGAATGATGCTACAATACATATGGGAGTGCAGATATCTTCTTGAGAGCTTGACTTAAAATTTGGGCTAAATAAATTTGAAAGTGGGATTTAGATTATGTCACACACATATGCAAACACAACACAGACACACACACATGCATGCATGCACATACATCTTACACATGAGTACTGTGTTCACATCATTTCCACTCCTCCTTCTCCCCATACCAGTTCCTGCCATGTTGCCCCTCAAGGCAAATGTGTGTGTGTGTGTGTGTGTGTGTGTGTGTGTGTGTGTTTGAAAGTACATCCATTTTTAATGCTTGTATTTTATAACAACATATCCTGCATGAATTCACTCTTCCATCAACAGTGTATTCGAGTTTCCTTATTTCCACACCCTCACCAGCAAGCAGTCTCTTGTCTTTTTGCCACTAGCTGTTCTAAGTGGGGCAAGATACTTCCCTGAGATTTTGATTTAAATTTCTCTGCTGCTTAGCCAAATCTTTTTCAAGATTCTTACTCAAGGTCTGGTGACTCTTAGGGGTCCTTAGGCAGAGTTGCTTGCTAACATCATTATCCTACTTGTAACAAACTGCATTTTAATTACGGGTTTAAGGGTTTCACTGGACTGGTGTGAGCATGCGTTTGGGAGCAGGGATGAATCCTTCTGTGTCAATGAAGTCAATGTTAGTTATTGGTGAAGGATTTAGATTTTAAGGAAGTCTGAGTAGGCATCCCTTGTCCCTTGGATGGATCAAGAGGAGTACCACAATGTGATATCCAAGCTCACTCTTCTCAGTGGTCAAGGAACACACCATGTCTTCACTAAACAGAGAACAAAATGAACAAGGCAAGGTCACCAATAGACATTTAATTCAATGCTAGACTGCACAGTGAGAAGGAGGAGGGAGCTGTAGCTCTAGTGCCCCCTCCTTCCCCCCACCCTGGCCTTAGGTCTTCCGATAGATCTGTGATTTTTTTCTATCAGTTGGGATTGGAGGAACTCAAGGCATTCCTGAACTTGTGATGTGTTAATCAGAAAGGCAAACTCCCAGGACCATGGAGTTAGGACAGAGCAGAATATATTTGGCTCAGTTGCTCAGTCTCTTATCTAACTTGAGTGGAAGCTGGTCATCTGATCCTGTCTGATATTCTAGAGATGACTCTATCTCAAGATTTTTTTTTCGAGACAGGGTTTCTCTGTAGTTTTGGAACCTGTTCTGGAATTAGCTCTCATAGACCAGGCTGGCCTCAAACTCAGAGATTCACCTGCCTCTGCCTCCAGAGTCCTGGGATTAAAGTTGTGTACCACCACCGCCCAGCCCATCTCAAGATTCTATGGAGCCTAAATATGTTCTCCTTCTAGCAGCAATGGAGGGAGTAGCAGTAGCAGAAGTACCCTTTACTGAGTACTTAATGTCTGCCAGTCACTGTGGTACACACAGTATACCGTTCCCACCATCCCTGCAGCGCAGTGTTGAAACACACAATCTTCTTTGATCTCAGAATGACTTTGGAATAGATGGGTGGACCCCCACCCCCTACCATATGTGAGCATCTGTGTGTCCATGTGCATGTGTTTGTGTAAATATAAATTTATGTAAGGTGTTCAATATCCCTCCACTCCCCCATTCACAGGGGAGCATCAACACACGCTGCGGAGGATTCAGAGGGCACAGTATGGTCATTTTAATCAGGATCATCTTTAGTATCTTTGGTAATTTGTTTGGCATTATCTTAAAGTTATTTGGTCAGATAATCTTCTGGGAAGTTAGTATATTATTTAACTTTGTGATTTATTTTTCTTTAATTGATGTTCATCTAGGCATATTCTTCCCATTGTTGTTTGTTTGTATGTATGTACATGTGTGTATATCTGTATATATGTGTGTGTATGTATGTATTTTAAGATTTTTTTCTCTGCAATCTGGCTCTTTTTCCCACTCAATAGCACACTCCAGAAACCTCCGCAAGTCAATTTCTTTAATCCAAATTTACCTTTAGTAGTTCATAAAGTACTGGCTCCCTGAAGCCCACTATTGCACCTACTTTTCCAGATCTTTGGGTATGTTCTTTGCTTCTAGATTTTTAATTGTGTGTGTGGTCTTGAGGAACAATACCAGTGTTTAGGAATCTAGGGCGGTGATGTTCCTGAGAGGTAGATGGACGGGATGTAATTTCTAAAGTGGTCACTAGATGGCAAAATTGTCCCAAAGTGTTGTTAGTAAAACCATGCCTTAGGTGCATCTGCAGGAGGCAGTGGAGCTGGCTGCTGGGTAAGGAGCCCTGTGTAGATGGCACAGGTGGAAGGGACTTACGGCATTGCCTGGTTCATGTCATATTATTTACTACTGCTATTACTGTTATTGTTTGTCTTGGGAACTTTAATATCTGTGTAAAAGTCTCCTGAGCAATGCCCCCTCCCTGCCACTCTGTCGGTCTGTGACTAGCAGGCTCCATAGTGTAACTCAGAGGGCTCCCTCTGAGTGAAGCCTGTTCTGTCCCAAAGATCCTGGTCCTGTGTGTGTGTGTGTGTGTGTGTGTGTCTTGTGGTGACCCATAAGACACTACATGTTGGGTCAGAGGGAGGGGAGCCCTGGGACCACATGGTTCTCTTTTCAGGCCCGGTCAGAGCTCTTTAAAGTCTCAGTCTTGAGCTGTGGGCACCGTCATGCCTTGTGGGCTGTCTCTGGGAAGAAAAGCCCTTTGTATTGTTGTACAGTGTCCGGATGGGAGACAACACCTATGGCTGACAGTCTGGGGGTTCGCATAGATCTCAAAGTCATTCCTACAAAGACTGGTCTCATTCCCAGAGAAGTGGGTGATGTCGAAGCTGCCCTCGTCCAGGCTGCTGACGCAGTGGCACCTATTCCAGTTCTAGAGGATATGACATGGAAGTCTATTATGCCTCCTTGGGAGAACCTCAGCCCCTTGCCATCAAATTCTGTCTTCAGGGCTTCCACAAATTTCTCCTTGATCTTCTCCTTCTTGTTCAGTTCAGAGAACTCGATCCTTTTCCTTTAGGGTGCCACTGTGACTGATGGGCAAAATGTTCAGCATGCCATTCTGGAATCCAGTTAGGTTCCATGCTTTTTGGACAGTCTGAGCAGGGCTGTGTATGAAGCTGAAGATGATCAAATTCTGAAAGAACTCCTCCTCCCCAAAGGTGCTTCTGGGATGTCTGCTTGGAGGGTAACTGTCCGTATTTATTCTGCACTGCCCATTTTCAGCAAACACACAATCAAACTTCATCAGACTTCATCTCTGCCACCTACTTGCTCAGCAATCTTCGAGTTGCCAGAGCCACCCACCATGCTGATCTGCTCCCTACTTCTGGCGAGTTTGTGTGAGGGAGGGTCCCATTCATGCCAAGCAGGCGGAGGATGCATGTTTTCCTGTGGGTGCCCTCAGTGGCGATAACCAAGGCAGCAGCTAGGCGTGTGAAGCGCTGTTACCGTCCATGTTGTTTTATTTGTATTGCACATGTGACACATAAATGCATCCTACCTGTAAAGGACTCACTCTCCACACCCCCTTTCCTGGGCTTGTCCCCCACCCCAGAGAGAACCGGGCTTGAGTACTATGGGGTATTGCTGTATAATACATCCTACGCAACATGCACACATGTATTTGGACATGTATTCATCTGTCTTTTCTTAATGAGCATCCCCACCACTGCCCCATTTTGTAAGTGAAGACAGTGCGGAGCTGGGGTCCTGTTGTCAGTGCAGAGCAGATCCTGGCCTGTGCACTCACACAGCCCCGAGATGTAAAAGCTGACTTTAGCAGTGGTTACTGAAGTTGGGTGAAACTATTTAGCCCTCATCAAGCCTCCATTTGCTCACGTTTTAAGCCATTCAGACTTCCTAAATCAAGTCAGGACATGCATGTCTCCTAGCTAGAAGCCTGGCCTGGCTGAGAGCAATAGTTTTCTTTCTTATCTCTCTCTCTCTCTCTCTCTCTCTCTCTCTCTCTCTCTCTCTCTCTCTCTCTCTCTCTC
>NW_026067934.1:11362804-11374435 GCF_014885135.2 Alexandromys fortis
CTCTCCCTCCCTCTCTCTCTCTCTCTCTCTCTCTCTCTCTCTCTCTCTCTCTCTCTCTCTCTCTCTCTCTCACACACACACACACACACACACACACACACTATTTGCAAGCTGGAGGGAAATGCCAAGTCCAACATGGCATTCTGCAAGGCTGAACTGACTGGAGCTCAGACTCAGTTCAGGTCTGTAAAATGATGACAAACTTTTGCATTCAAAAGCCCGTAGCCCTCCCTACAATCTGTCTGTGCTTAGTCCCAGTTTTCACAGGTGAGTGAGCTGATTCTCTGGGAGAGAGGTCATCGCCTAGGCCTGTGTCATACACTGAGCAATAGAGGTGAGAATCACTCCAGTTGCATGGAACCCAAGGCCCAGGCCCCCCAGGATTATGTTTAACAGGGTCTCCTCCCAGGGAGCCACACTCAACCATCAATACATTCTGCTGTGTTTGCATGTCACAACCATCTTTGATTTGAAAAACAGCAGGCTGTTGTGGATGCTATTTCAATGGTATTTGAAGAAGAAAGCAAAACCAATATCATCATAAAACGTTTTTTCCAAAAACCGAAATAAATCCCAAAGAAACAGTTAATCTGTTTCAGTTAAAAAAAAAAGCCTTCTTGATAAATTCAGCTGAGAAAGACCCTATCTGGTGGCAGCATGGTCAATGGGGGTGATCAGCTGGTGTGCAGGTCCCTGGAGCTGTTGTTGTTTCTCCATGCATGCAAGCTGCCCCATGTTCTGCTGTTGCGTCTCTCCCTCTCTTCCTGTGAGCCGCTGAATGAGTGGCAGCTCTTTTCTCCTTTCCTGCGGATATGAAAGTCACTGTGGCCACTGCAGTTTTCCCTGGACGAGATCTCAGCCTGCAGGGTTACCCACATCTTGTTCAGCTCTTCTTGCAAAACTGGAATTCTTTCTTTCCATGGTTCGTAATGGGTCTTTCTCTGAAGTGCCAGCTCCCAAAGAGTGACATGGAGACTTCTCATTAAGCATGAAAGCTTGGCCTTAGCTTAGTCTTGTTCCCAACTGGCTCTTATAACTTAAATTAACCCATTTATGTTAATGGATTCTACATTCTGCTGGATGGCTTGTTACCTTTGCTCAATAGAGTGTATGTCCAACTCCCTCTACATCTTCTGGAAACACTGCAACTCTTGAATTTTTCCCTTGCCTTCCTATCTCTGTCCAGAAGTCCCACCTATCCCCTCCTGCTTAGCTATTGGCCATTCAGCTCTTTATCGAACCACTCAGGAGGTGCCTTGGCAGAGACACATCTTCAGAGTGTACAAAAAGATTGATTATCCCACAACATCGGCTCTCATCTTGCTCAAATAAACTGGGGAGTTTCACAGGGTCCCTGGGAAGGGTTCTAGACTCCTTGAGGGGGCGATCTGTGGAAATCCCTGGAATTCTGTTCTCAGGAAGCCTGGATGAGGGTCTATTTTCCATGTAGGATGAAGAAAGGAACCTCACAATAGAATCTTGTCAGCTGTGCACCAGAGTTCTCTGGAGAAAGGCATACCTGTGTTAAGCACGCTACCAGGCTGATTCCTGTGGCTGCGGTGATTTGGAATGCTGCAGATTTAGGGTCAAATTATCTCGAGCTATCCTTAGCACGTATTATCCATTCATTGTCCATCTGTGTGTCTGACCTAGCATCCTTGTAAGTATCAGGTGAAGCAATTTGAGACGTAGTAAGTGTAACAGACTGTTAACTTCCACCGACCTAAAGGCTAAGACCACCATCAGACAGCATCTGAGGCTTGTAGCCGAGATTTTCTTGCTGTAACCGCATGTTCCCACCCACGTATTTGCAATGTGCCTTTCTTTTGTTCTGTAACTATAAAAACTTGACAAAACTCTCACCACATTCAGACATGGCATTTAGAGGTAGCTGTCACTCACATTTGTCTCCAGAATCAACGCTCTCTATTCCCCTAGGAAAGAGCTGTGCCTTTGCAAGGATGGAGAATGAACTGCTGTGGGATGGAGTTTCCTTTCTCTCCAGGCAGGGGAGGCTGGGAAGCAGCTCCAGGCTTTGGATTTTGTAAATGCATTACCACGGGGCAAAATACAAAGCCTTGTAACAGAAAAGAAATCTCAACATAGAGCAAAGCCGTGGATGAGACCTTTCACACCCAGCAGATGTGAAAAGCTCGTCATTTTCTTTGTCAGAGGCAGAGGCAGCTACTCTCTGCAGTCCTGGCTGTGAATCTGCTCCTGGCAACTCTATTTCAATAGGCTTTCTCTTCCTCGTTGCATGAATTGTTGTTGATGGTCTCTGAACATCTGTCTTCCTGCCAATGGTCTCTCATAGGCGAGTCTTGTCTCGGAATAGAATGGTACCAAAACCATCCAGGGAAAAGCTGCCCTGGTTTAGGCAGACATAAGCCTGCTAGCTGCGTTTGGATGGCTGCTATCTTACCTCTGCAGGAAGCAGGGTAGCTCTGAAAAATGCAAAGTCAGCTGAGTTGGGGCAGTGCTGAGAGGTACTTAGGAAGCTTTGCCATTCAGCACAGGCTCCTTAAATGAAATGATCTCCAGAATTCTAACATTTCAGATGCCCAAAGGAGAGGGAAGAAAGCCTGAGCTGAAAAGAAAAGAAGAAAAAAACAATGAAAAGAAACAGCAGCTTAGAGTTACTGTAGTGGGCACAAAAAGAATGTTCCTGCAGATGAGACCAGTTTTCTGCAGGCCTTGTCACTCGACCTAGACAGCTTGAAGATTATCCTTAGATTGATGAAATTAACTTTTTCCTCTCTCCCTTCCTCCCTTCCTTCCTCCCTCCCTCCCTTCCTTCCTTCTTTCCCTTTCTCCCTCCCTCCCTCCCTCCCTCCCTCCCTCCCTTCCCTCCTTCCCTCCCTCCCTCCCTCCCTCCCTCCCTCCCTCCCTCCCTCCTTCCTTCCTTCCTTCCTTCCTTCCTTCCTTCCTTCCTTCCTGTAAATATACATTTTATTTTGTTGAGCAGAAAACACATTAGGAATAGAACTGATCCAGGGAAAGAAGAGAGTCATTGAATTCAGTAGAGTCCTTGCTTCTCACTCTAGGTGGGCTTTATCTCTGAGGTCGGGGTGCCAGTTACCCACAGTCAGCATAAACTTCCACTTCGTCAGGGGCCTCCAGGCTGTTGTACTGTGAATTTGAAGTCATGGATTATGGTGAGTGAGTTTTAGATGGGGTACCACTGAGCTGCTAGTCTGGGGGCATAAGGACTGGTGGCAGCAACTGGGGTGAGGCATGGGGAGTCGGTCAGTCCAGTTGACCCACCCATGAGGTGTTGGTCAAGTCCTCAAGTGTGGCTTCCAGGTGAGGTAATAGGTGACAACGAACCAAGAAGCAGCGCTTTCTTCTGGTGTCTTGGCCCCCAGGAGGGTTTCTCAGAACTCCCACTCTGTGGTCCCTGCTTCACATGACCAGTTTTTATCTCCCGTTCTCATTACCATGTACGTATGCAGCAAAACAGCACTTCTGCGTTGGGCATCTCAGGAGGAAGTGGTTCTGCAGAGTTTACCGAGAAAGGCATGGCTAACTGGGAGAAGGTCATGCCAAGCAAAGTGCTAAGGAGCCTGGGATCTAGGTGCCACATGACAAGACTTGATCTCACTTCTCTAGCTTGGCATGCGACATTATTCCAGGTAACCATGTCTCTCAGTGCATCAGTTTCCTCACCTGTAAAGTTGGAGGTAAAGGACAGGGCAAGCTGTCTCTAGGATTATAGACTTGCATATAAGACGCTGAGTGCAGTGCACAGCTCAGGGCATTTGTTCAGAACTTCTGCAGACCTCTCCACATTATAGTGTTGCCTTAACCAACCAGGTTCCACCTTAACCAACCATGTGTGACCTTAACCAACAAAGTGTGAGCTGAACTAACCAAGTATGACCTCAACTATCTAAGTGTGATTTTACACAAACAAGTATGACTTCAACTACTCAAGTATTATCTTAACCACCCAAGCGTGACCTTAATCACCCTAGGGTGACCTTATCCAATCATGTATGTATGACCTTAACCAACCAAGTATGACCTTAACCACCCAAGGGTGACCTTAACCACCCAGGGGTGACGTTAACCAACTAAGTAAACTTAGAGAAGAAACAGAGTAACTGGGGAAATAGTTCTTTTGATTTCAGACTTCCTTGTCCTGCTTCAATCATTTAACTAAACACTTCTTTTATTTAGAAACTTTAATCAGCTAAGGAATCTCTCCTTCCAGCAATTAAGGGAAACAACCAGATGGCAACATGGATGGAAAATTTTGTCTATAAATAATGCTTCAATAAAACCAGGGCCACTTTATAGTTAAAATTTAGCATCAAGTAACCCATTTAAAAAATAGAAAATAAACCCTCAAGCAAGTGTTTCTTATGCCTAAACCCTTCTTCTACGTCCTTTAAATTTGATTGGCTTAAATATATGGGGTTGTTATAGCCTTTTATGGGTGGAGATAAAACAAAACAAAACAAAATGCTGGCATCAAGTTCTGATCAGGGTGATTTGCCTTTATTTAGGAAAGTTTGGAGTGAAAAATGCAGAGCTAAGGATGCATCAGAAGGCTGAGCAGAAGGTGGCTTAGTGGGGATGGGGCAGGAACTCAGGAGAACAGGAAGCCTGGGAGTGGATTCTGGCTGGTCTCTTCTGAGCTAATCAAAGAGTTTGTAGGAAAAGAAGGAAAGAGGCCTGGATGGAGCTGCTGAAAGAACAAGAGCATCCTTGGGAGGGTTGGCTTGAGAAAGAGAAATCTTTAGGGGAGAGAAGTCAAAGCTAGAGGCATCAAAGGTGCCAATGGAAGTAAAGGAAACCTCTGTGAGAGGAGCTGGGGATGCTGGGGATGGTGATTTTCCTGTGGAAGGAGAAGGTTGTAGCCATCACACTTTGAACTGTGATACAGACGTGTGTGTGTGTGTGTGTGTGAGAGAGAGAGAGAGAGAGAGAGAGAGAGAGAGAGAGAGAGGGAGAGGGAGAGGGAGAGGGAGAGGGAGAGGGAGGGAGAGAGAGAAGCACACACATGTATATGGAAGCCAATGGTTAACTTTGGATATCATTCCTCAGGACTCATTCTTCACTTCCTGTCTCCCTCCCTCCCTCCCCCCCCCCCCCCCCCCCCCCCCCCCCCCCCCCCCCCTCTCCCCCCCCCCCCCTCCCCCCCCCCCCCCTTCCCTCTCTCTCTCTCTCTCTCTCTCTCTCTCTCTCTCTCTCTCTCTCTCTCTCTCTCTCTGAATGCACACAGGCATGGTATGTGAAGGCCAGAGCCCAACTTGTAGGAGCTGACTCTCACTTCCCACCATGTGGGCTCTGGGGATCTTGGCAGTCAGGCTCATTATCCTCAGGGACATCTTGCTAATCACTGCCCCCAGCCCCCACCCAACCTTGTTTCTGAGATAGGCTCACTTACAGGAACTCATGGTTTAGTCCTTAGGCCAGACTGGCAAACTAACAAATCTCAAGAACCAATCTGTTTCTGCTTCCCCAGTGCTGGCATTACAAGCTTGTCCTACCATGCCTGGCTTTTTACATGGGCCCAGGGAATTAAATCCAGGGCACAGCAAGCACCTTAGCAGCTGACCCATCTCCTCAGTGTCTGTGGCAGGCCCCAGAGGCCCCCAAATCTAGTCCTGTATTTAATAGAGGTTTTTTTCTCTTATTTTTTCCTTTTCTCAATCCCCAAATCTAGACATGGAAAGGGAGCTAAGTAGGCTATGACTACATAGGAGGAGAGTGTTAAGGAGGCTTTGTTAAAGTACAGACATCTTAGCTTTACTTTTGCTTTCTCTCTTAATGAGCCTGGAGCAGGGTCTGAGAACTATTGGTAAGTTTTTGGGTGGTGCTAAATCTGCAAGGACCACAGGGGGTGGAAGAATAAAGGAGTCCTTGGCAGTGCCCTTAACACCCCGTGTCACCTCTGGGTCACTCCCATAAGGGCAGAATAAACTTCACTCTAGTTTGAGCCACAGTGTTTTAGCAGGTAAAGGGTGCTCAGCAGGGCTGGAGGATGTGGGAATGCCTGTGCAGCTGGCGCTCAAGTTCAACATGCGTGACTTTTATTTGGAAAACTAATAAAACAAAGGTGATTGCTTGTTTAATGTAGCAACGTCTTTGATGGGTGTATCGCTGGTAAGCAGCAGACTGAGAACATTCTTTCCACACCAGCCCAGAACTTGTTTCTTGCCCTGGGAAAAATAAGACATTCTTATGACCTCCTGTTCTTATCTGTTAAGTAAGGCATATGATTTCGGTGTTATATGTAGAAGAGGGTTTGGGGAATTATTACCAGAATCTTAACCTCTTCAGAGTGCTTGCTAGGTTCCAGGTACAATGTACATGATATGTATCACGTCATTTATCCTCCTACAGGCTCTGTAATGAACACTTGCTCTTAGTTATATTTCTTCAGGGTAAGTAAGAAACTGAGGCTTGGAAGGTTTGTTTGGAAACCAAGGCCGGCTAGTTTTTTTGTCAGCTTGATTCAAATTAGTGTTATCTGGGAAGAAGGAATTCCAATTGAAAAAAATAATACCTCTGTCAAGCTAGCATATATGTATGTATATGTCCCTGGGGTATTTTCTTGATTAATGACTGGTGGAGAAGCCCATGGTAGATGGTATCACTTGCTGGGCAAGTGGTCTTAGGTTGTATAAAAAATAGGCTAAATGAATCATGGAAGCAAACCAGTAAGCAGCATTCCTCAGTGGCCACTGCTTCTGTTTCTGCCTTGAGGTTCCTGCCGCTGATCCCCCACAGTGATGGAGTGTGAAACTGTGGTTGTAAGATGAAACAGACACTTCCTTCCACTAAGTTGCTTTTGGCCATAGTGTTGGTCTCAGTAATAGAAGCCTAATCAGGACAGAGTATCACGTGACACGGAAAGAGTTCAAATGCACGGTTGCCAGACCCCAAACTGTTCCCTGAATGACTTGTAACATTCACGGCCTGCCACATGCTCCGTTTCCACCAGTTCCTACTCTCAGAGTTTGTTAAGAGTCGTTTTGTCTAGTGTCTGCATGTGTTCAAACGTGGGTATATTTTCTCATGTGAACAGTTAACTCTATGCTGCATAATCTAGACCGCTGATCTCTGCTCTTAGAAGCACCTGGGAGAACTGCTCATTGGAAACAAGCGAATGTTCCGGAGTTTAAAAGGAAATAAATGGCCGTGAGTTCTCTGGATTTAGGGTTGTGAGAATTAACTTCCACACGAGGATGTTGGAATCTAATACACTAGGTTTAATAAGTAACTTCCCATCTACAGGGCCAACAGAGAGGAAGCCTTGTTTCAAGCAGTAACCACGGTAACTTTTGAAGTTTTCCACCTTGGGAGCTGTATCACATTTCCGCATATCCAGTGGAAAGTATTAGCCACCGCTGGGACAAGTCCATTCATCTCTGCAGAAGCATCTCTGCTCCCCTCTGGCTGCTTCTTAGCATCAATTTCTAGTCTTCTCCTCTTCCTTCAGAATTTGCTTCCCATTCTTTCCCCTTATACTTTGAAGAACATTTTTTAAATTAACTGATTAACAGTTAATTAATAAATGAATCCTCTTTACTTTGATGGGATTATTAGGATCAAGTTAAACTGAGAACAGAATGTATCTTGAGCTCTGCAAGACCCCTATGGATAATTGCATTTACTTATTTATATTTTCCTTAAAAGTTATTTCTATTTAAACATTTACGTAATATATTTGATCATGTTTTTCCCTCTCCCAAGTTCTCCCAGATCCTTGCCACCTCCCTCTGCCCATCCTTCACTCTTTCTTGCAAAAGAAAAAGCACACACAAAAACTCTCAAATAGGAAAATCAAAACACACAAACCAGAACCAATAAGACAAAAATTGCTAAAACCAAACCAAAGAAAATCCCATGAACAAAACCATGGCGTTCCTCTTGTTTTGGCACGGGGTCTGTTCTGGAGTGTAGTTGACATACTCGGTGACACTGCACTGGAGAAAAGTGATTTTCCTTTTCCCAGCACATATCAACTGCAAATAACTTCCTGGTTAGGGTGGGACTGACCATCTACCTCTCCTCTCAGGGTTGGAGTCCCATCTGACTTGAACCTGGACAGGCCCTGTACGTGCTGCTATGATCTCTGTGAGCTCATACATGCATGAGACCTATTGGAACTGGAGAACATGCTTTCCTTGGTGTCACCCAGCATCTCCTCTTTGATGTGGATTCCTGAGCCTCCAGGGGAAAAGATGAAGACATCCCATGTAGGGCCAAGTGCTGCGAAGCCTCTTGCTCTCTGCGGATGGTCTGGTTGTGGAGCTTTGTGTCAGTTACCATCCACTGAAGAAGAATCCTCTCTGAACGATTACATTTTTACTTGAACTCAAAACAGTGGGAGCTACAGTTTCTAAACATACTGCTTTGTGGCTTTAAAACAAACGGAAAACTCATAGCAACCCGAGTTAGGCTTCATTCTGCTCTGTGTACTTCAAGGCTTAGATTGGGAGTTTTGATAAACGTTCTCTATAAAGGGC
The DNA here is from genome assembly GCF_014885135.2 of Alexandromys fortis. Classification (NCBI taxonomy): domain Eukaryota; kingdom Metazoa; phylum Chordata; class Mammalia; order Rodentia; family Cricetidae; genus Alexandromys; species Alexandromys fortis. The sequence goes on from NW_026067934.1 coordinate 11,371,285, forward strand.
CAGCTGGTAGATAGATCTTATCTATGTCTAATTAATGGTCTCTGTGGTGGCAGGAAAGTAGCATTGACATTTATATAAACAAATGACCATGGCTCTGTTCCAAGAAAACATTATTTAGAAAAGCAGATTGTGGCTGGATTTGGGTTGTTGGCTATGATTTACCCACCCTGTTTTGTTTTCAATGAAAAAAATAAATAATTTATTCAGTCCCAGTTTAAGAAGGCTTAAAGATGCTGGAAAAAGTTGGGGGAAGGAGGGGTAGCTGAAGGTTGACTCAAAATATCTCAGTATCCTTGGTCTTGGTATAAGATGCTAAGATTTGAAATGGAAAGAATAAATAGACTGTTACATAGTTTAGTTAAAAATATGACCCATGAGTACAGAGAATAGGTGAAGACTCTACAGGATTTGCAAGAAAAGGACATGAGAATTTACTTTTCCTAAAACTTAGGAGTCTTTGAGACTACTGAATAGACAGCTTATTATAGGCTGTAATACGGGTCTACCAATTCTTAAGCAGGATCACCCCAGAAGTTGCCCCTGGTGTGTTGCCCCTCATTTTAAGTCTCCACTGGCCAACTCAAGCTCATTCAGATGAGAGGTACCATGATGATTGAGGCCAGAGCAACATCATGTATAAAACTAGTGAACCTTTACTAGGAAAAAAGAGAGGACCAAATTGAAAAGTGTCCATTATTGTTATTTTTTTGATCTTCAGGCAAGCTTTATTTATTAAAAATAAATAAAATATCACTATACTTTATCATTCACAACCATGTTCAGAAGTACAAATCTATTATGTGAGCCCCCAACAAAAAACAATCTACCTCATTTCAACATACAATGACACATAATGGCACAGAGTAAACATCCCCATCCATAAGAGGAGAACAGAAAAATCACAAGAAGTATTGGCGCAAAGCAACAACAAAGTATAGCACGGCAAATATCGATTCCTCCAACTTCTTGTTCAGTATCTGCAGCATGTGATCAGCTCACGTGGACTCCAAAGTACTGAGGGAGCTGACCTCTCCAGCTCTGTGTCCTATAGCAGAGTCTCTCTCTTAACTTGGTTCCAATTCATTACCTGAACTTTGTCAATGGATGTCTGTGTCAACTATCTTTAGTTGTTTACTTGACTGTGTCTGGTTTTAACCAAAACCCAAGATGTAGTGTACATCCGTGAGAGATTTTTCTTGTTTACATTACTTGAAGTGGGAAAACTTTCCTGTCTGGATTTTTAAAATTGATTTTATTGAACTATTCATTTTTCTCTGCTCCTCTCCCTTCCTTTCTCCTCTCCTTCAATTCTCTCCCATGGTCCTTATGCTTCCAATTTGCTCAGGAGATCTTGTCTTTTTTTTACTTCCCATGTAGATTAGATACATTTTTGTCTCTCTTAGGGTCCTCATTGTTGTCTGTGTTCTCTGAAATTGTGATGTTGGCTCGTTTTCTTTGCTTTATGTTTAAAATTCACTTATGAGTGACTACATATGATAATTGTCTTTCTGGGTCTGGGTTACCTCACTCAACATGATGCTTTCTAGCTCCATCCATTTGCCTGCAAATTTGAAGATGCCATCATTTTTCTCTGCTGTATAGTACTCCATTGATTGAATGCACCCCATTTTCCTTATCCATTCTTTAGTCGAAGGGCATTTAGGTTGTTTTCAGTTTCTGGCTATGACAAACAATGCTGCTATGAACATAGTTGAGCACATGTCCTTGTGGCACGATTGAACATCCTTTGCATATATACCCAAAAGAGGTATTATTACTGGGTCTTGAGGAATGTTGTTCCTTAATTCTCTGAGAAATTGCCATACAGATATCCAAAGGGGCTATACCAGCTTGCATTCCCACCAGCAATGCAGGAGTGTTCCCTTTACCCCACAACCTTTCCAGCTTAAGTTGTCATCAGTGTTTTTGATCTTGGCCATTTTTACAGGTGTAAGATGGAATCTCAGAGTTGTTTTGATTTGCATTTCTCTGATGACTATGGATGGTGAATATTTCCTTAAGTGTCTTTCAGCCGTTTTAGATTCCTCTGTTGAGAATTTTCTGTTTAGGTCTCTGTACACCATTTTTTAATTGAATTATTTGTTCTTTTGATGAACAATTTCTTAAGTTCTTTGTATATTTTGGAGATCAGACCTCTGTCTAATGTGGGGTTAGTGAAGATCTTTTCCCATTCTGTAGGCTGCCGATTTGTCTTGTTGACCGTGTCCTTTGCTTTACAGAAGCTTCTCAGTTTCAGGAGGTCCCATTTATTAATTGTTTCTCTCAGTGTCTGTGCTACTGGGGTTATATGCGGCCTTTATTTTCTTGTATCTGTATTTCCACAGTGAAAGAGGGCAGGGTCATGAGTGAGTTCAAGGTCGATGGGGCTGGAGCTCAGCAACTGCTATGAACTTGACTGACCGTGTATAGAAAGACACCACAAGAGAAGGTCAGACTTAGCAATCCTAATAATCATTGCCCACACCCTGTTCTTAGGAGCAATCAGTTGACACAACGGCTGCTTTCACTATTTGGGGAGTAGAAGAATAGTGCTGGGCATCAAAGGGTTAAGGAGACACAAAGTCAGGTAACTTTGTTCCTTGGGTGCAGCAGGAAAATCAAAATTTCCATATTATACAAAATGGCCTCTAAGCAAAGATTAAGAGGGCGAGACCAGATGGGTTATTTTTATTGTTTGTAAAAATCTAATAAAAATCTACAGTGTATAATATCTTTGGCTGGGCAGGCATTCAAGTATTGAGGGTGGTAATAAAGTCTATTTTTCAACAAATTGCTTGTACCAGTCAATAGAGAGGAGGGAGAGATAATAAAGAATGCGCTTCTAAGTTTTATAAGACGGTCTGTGCCACCTGGATTCTCTCACCAGGGTCTCTGAAGAATGAGAGTGGTTCATAATGGCAAACTTTCTCAGGTTCTCTGGCAGCAGAGTGAAGTCCTCCGCTGTAGAACAAACACATCGTCCTCTCCTGAGTCAAGTCAGGTAACTTTGTCCATGCCCCTGGACAGGGTTAACTATTTTACACTCTTGCTTCCTTTATTCTTTATTTTTTTTAATTTATTTTTTTATTGAGAATAAGAAAAAAAAAGTTTCCGCCTCCTCCCAGCCTCCCATTTCCCTCCCCCTCTCCCC
>NW_026067934.1:11374504-11437108 GCF_014885135.2 Alexandromys fortis
AAGAGCAGTCATGGTTCCCTGCCCTGTGGAAAGTCCAAGGTCCTCCCCGCTCGGTCCATGTCTAGGAAGGTGAACATCCAAACTGGCTAGGCTCCCACCAAGCCGGAACATGAAGTAGGATCAGAACCCCTTGCCATTGACCTTGGCTTCTCATCTGTCCTCATTGTTCGCCATGATCAGAGAGTCCGGTTTTATCCCATGCTTTTTCAGTCACAGTCCAGCTGGCCTTGGTGAGCTCCCAAAAGATCAGCCCCCACTGTCTCAGTGGGTGAGTGCACCCCCCGTGGTCCTGACATCCTTGCTCGTGTTCTCCCTCCATCTGCTCCTCATTGGGACTTTGGGAGCTCAGTCCAGTGCTCCAGTGTGGGTCTCTGTCTCTATCTCCATCTATCTCTATCACCAGATGAACGTTCTATGGTGATATGAAAGATATTCGTCAGTATTGCTATGGGATAGGGTCATTTCAGGTTCCCTATCCTCCGCTTCCCGCTTCCTTTATTCTTTTACAGCAATGGTTCTCAGGCAAGGGTGACTTCTATCCTTTAAGGGAGACTTCTGGGGCTGGAGAGATGACTCAGTGGTTAAGAGCACTGACTGCTCTTCCACAGAAGGACCAGGTTCAAATCCCAGCACTCACATGGTAGCTACAACTGTCTGTAACTCCGAGATCTGACACCTGCACACAGACCTACATGCAGGCAAAGCACCAATGTACATGAAATAAGAATAAATAAAGTATTTTAAGACAACAATTAAGGAAGAGATTTCTATATAGAATATATAGAGACATTCTAATGTCAGAGCTGGGCAGAAGTGAGATATTAGTAAAATAGGGTTGTTGAAGTTGAGGTATGATGCTAACACTAAAAATCCTGCAATATGTAGGAAGTCTCCACAGCAAAAGACCTTGAGAAACCTCATTTAATGGGACAGTGGGCATTCTTATCATCCCTATTTTACAAATGTTGGAAACCAACACGCTTAATATTCCTAAATGTCATTGAAGCAAGAAAATGGAGAAGTATCTTATACTGACTTGGTCATTACTTAATGAGTTTGCTTATAGTCCGAATCCCAGGAAGTACTGTGTGTGGCTGTTGTAGTTGTTTTTGGGAACCAGTATGGATATGGAATTCTACTGATAAGTACTAAAGTATTTGCAAACTATGAGTCCCTTCAATGATAAAGTCGACAATGGAATCACACCAAGGGACTCTGGAGGCCTAATCAAATGAGGGCATGGTCTGCTAATTTTCATTGCCCGTGGTTCTCCTGGTTGGTTATTATTGTTTTTATTGAGCTCTACATTTTTCTCTGCTCTCCTCCCTGTCTTTCCCCTCCCCCCTTCAACCTTCCCCCACGGAACCCATGTTCCCAATTTACTCAGGAGATCTTGTCTTTTTCTACTTCCCACGTAGATTAGATCTATGTAAGTCTCTCTTGGTGTCCTCATTGTTGTCTAAGTTCTCTGGGATTGCGGTTTGTAGGCTGATTTTCTTTGCTTTATGTTGATTATTAACAGTGTCTAACAACGTCTCTCCCAGTGGTTTGGAGTGTAGCCCTGCAGCTATCTTCTGTAACGTTCATGGAGTAACTAACAACAGTAGTTTTGCTATACCTCTTCCCTAAATAGTTTGCTTGGTTTGTGTGTGAATATGTCCACCTGACACACGACTAAAGCATCCATGTGGAGGCCAGAAGACAACTTTGGGTGTCGTTCCTTAGGCCATATACACCTTTCTTTGAGACCGTGTCTGTGTCTGGCCTGGAATTCTTCCAGTTGGCTTGGCTAGGTGGCTAAGAAGAGAAATGACGGATGTAACCTGGAGGGAGCTGAAAATAGGCTGATTATTTATATACAATGTTACTGAAGCAGCAGTTCTGAAATTTTAAGATGTGGCACCTATGGGCGGAAGGAGGAGAATAATAAATATGTCTGGACCATGCATTTAGCAAAGCTGGCCTCACTTAACTGATGGCCATCTGGCTGTCTCTGTCCTTTCTCATTTGCTTCACAAGTGCATTTCTAGTAGAGAAACAAACCAGTGAGGCCCCAGGATCTGCCTGTCTCCTGCTTTCCAATGCTGGGATTACAAGTATGTGCTACTCTATCCATTTTTTTTTAAATGTGAGTACTATGGCTCTAATTCAAGTCCTCATGCTTGCAAAGCAAGTATATTACTAACTGAGAACATTTCCCAGTCCCTTGCCTGCTTTTCTGACCACTTTATTGCCAAATGCACTTTGGTGTTAAGGGAAGACCGAATTAGCCTGGAAGAGGTAATTTGGTCAATGTTGGTCTCTTCTCTAGGTGTTTATTGCATAAGCCATGAATCTCGAGACTTCCTTTTTGCCTACCACTTGAGAAGTGACTGCAAGGGCCTCTGATAGCCCATAAAATGAGATGAGAGGCCACAGTGCAGGGTGAGGCTACCTGGTGGGAGATAGCCATCGAAAAATTTCTTTCCTATTCCCAATTCTGCATCAGTCCCTGAATTTAGATGGGATCAGTCTTACTGTCCAATGGAGCAGGGAACTCTGAAAGTTTCATTTATTACCAAGATCCAAATGCTAAAATAACCCAAAGAAATGAGATGCTGTCCACACACTGCCAAGGGAGGAAGTGAGTTGATGTGTGACGTAGAGGTATCTCTTCCAGTTAATCATCGCTGACTCTTTGCTGCTAGCCATCCCTATAAATCTTGATGAAACTAGGGAGAGAAATGATAGATGTGATGCAGATGGGAGTGGAAACAGGATGCATGTTTCCACCTAAGGTTGCTGAAGCAGGCAGGAGCTCCGAGATCTTAAGGTGCAGCCCCCAGAGAGAGAAGGTGGAGAATGATGAATGTGTCTGAACCGTTAGGCTAGCAAAGCTGGGGTCTTAGCTGATGGCAGTCTGCTGGTCTCTGCCCTCACGAGTTCATTGCCAGTAGAGAAAACTTGCTTAGCCTGGAAATGTGTTTTTGTCTCTTTTGATGGTTTGATAAATCACAAGAATGTTGTGATGAGCTGAATTAGCTGAAGGGGACTAGAGAAAACATCTTGTTTGTACTTTGTCCCCCATTGGTGTTCTCAGATTTGCTGGTCCTGTGAGGGTAAAACCATGATGGGAATGATCTTTCCTGATGAGACATGAGACAAATACTTGGGAGAGAAGTTCTGATCTTCAACTCAAAAGGATTCCCTGATGTGCTGTGTCTACTTCCATGGTTGTGGTGACCCTGCTTCTCAATAAAAAAAAAGAGGCATGCATATCTGCCAGCATTCTTATGACACATACAGGGATAATACCTTGCAAGAATAGTCACCTTCCTGGTGGTCCTATTGGAAGATAGGACTCCTTCCTCTAGACAAGGCAAGGTTTAGCATCCTTAAGGTACAATCCTTATTCTCACAGGCCTCAAACAGTTAAAGAGCACATATATGTGTGACTTGCCATCCCTACCACTGGTCTCTTTGTTGTTAACAAGACAATGGAAGGAGGGAGGGCATCTGTCTGCTCGGTCATGAATTTAGTCTTACCTCCCCTTAGTTCTTCCTTCACTGACTGGGCTTCTCCAAGTGAAAGACCCCCCCCCCCAGTGTGGGGAGACTCTCACTTAAGTCTCCGGATAACACGACCCCCCCCCCAGTGACTCACGAGAGACCATCCTTGCTGCAATTACACGAGGTTTATTTGACAAGACAGGAACCAGTGCACTGGGGCTGAGACTCATAACCCACACAGGGGAGGAGTTCAACCCCGAGTAACTGGGAGAAGGGTTTTTTAAGGAAAGAAACCACAACCCAGTAATCCAAGTCATTGGAAATTCTGAAAATACCAGTGATAATCACAAGGGGGTAATTCCCTGTTTCTCAAGATTATTCTCAAGATTACAATCTAACTTTATCTTTAGCTAGTTCCTGAAACAGAGTCACTGAACCAACTAATCCTAGATTTTTGGCTCTTCTCTTCCTGTTAGAGGGAGTCTGGATTTATCCGGGTCTTTCACAAGGATCTAATCTCTATGTTTGTGGCTATTGGAACTCAGTTTTCCCAGTGTACTATACATCATTTCAGTGGGGGGGAAATGAGAGATTCAAGATTAATTTCCAGTCCAAAGTCCCAGCAATCAGTGTCGAAGATGGTACTTCTGGAAGTGGACAAAGAATAAACAGATCTGGTGATGAAGCACAATTATTAAAAGCTCAGGGTCAGAAATTGGGGTTTAACCTGAAGAAGTCAGCCACTGGTTCTTACCTGGACCTCAGTCTGAAATGGTGACCTTGCTTCCTGGAATCTCAGAAGGAGACTGTGTTTGAGAGCTGTCTCGCCCCATCTTATATTCCTTTCTAGGGCTGGGATCAAAAGTGTGTACCACTTGGATTAAAGGCATGCACCATCCGGTTTCTATGGCAACTAGTGTGGCTACTGGGATTAAAGGTGTGTGTTATCATAACCTTGTCTGTAAGGCTGACTGACCAGTGGGACTGTTTTACTCTCAGATCTTCAGGCAGTCTTTATTCATTAAAATACAATTGAAATGCCACGATATGGTGTCTGTGTGATGTTCAGTTGTAAGGGGAGCTGGAGTCTTAAGGAAAGTTGCGGAAGAGCACGGGCACTGCTGGAGGCTGGGGAGACATGATAATGATAGAAGAGAGGAAACAGGAGATGTGGATTCTTTGGGATGTTGTGGGGGCAGTGATGAGTTCTAAAATATTTAAGGTAGTACTGAAGGTGGTAACTATGGGGTTGTATCTTCTATAAAACAGGAAGCCTCAGAAGGAACCAAGATTCACAAAGAATGTCAGTGCTAGTGAAACAGCTGTGAGTCTTTGGTGTTGATGTGGTTAATAGTCCGAGGGAGCAGATTTAATATCCTCCCAGGAGATGTGTGTAGAGAAGAGGGGGAAAGGAAAGAGGGGCTGTCCCTAGAACACATGAACATCAGAGCGGTGAAAGCCTAGGATGGAGAAGGGTGGGCAGGGGAGGTGAAACACAGAGACAGGAGCTGAAGATAGAAGTATCTGTTTGCGACTGCTTGAAAGTGGTTGGAGGAGGATGGAATGAGACCGTCTGGTGCCTCTGCCCTGTGTGAGCAAAGTGCAGCTCAGAAACAAATTAAATGGAGAGAAGTTTCCACTGTGTGGGGAAGGCATGGCTGGGTTCATGTTAGCAGGGGTGAGTGGTGGAGGTTCCTGATATTGTGGTGAGCCAGAAAGCAGAACAACCTGAACCAGGGTCTGGGCTTTCATCGTGAAAGGGCCACCCCTGGGGACTTGCTTCTACCGCCTAGGCTCCTACCTCGGCCTCATCAAGGTTGCAGATTCTCAAAATAGCCCCGCGATTTGACAAACATTCAAAGCATCCACCTGTGAGGGTGCATGACAGGTGACAGGAGCTGTCACTTAGACATCAGAAGAAGCATTTTCCATAAACTAGTGATGAAGCACAATTAATAAAAACTCAGAGCCAGATATTGGGGTTCAACCTGAAGACCAGAAAAGCAAAGCTGCCGGCCATTGGCTCTTACCTCGACTTCAGTCTGAAAATGGTGATCCTGCCTCCTGGAAACTAAAAAAGAGCTCTCTCTTGTTTTATAATCCTCTCTAGTTCTGGGATTAAGGGTGTGCACCACTACCACCTGGTTTCTATGGCAAGCTAGTGTGGTTACTGGGATTAAAGGTGTGTGCCATTGCTGCCTGGTCTGTAAGGCTGGCCAGTGTGGCTGTTTTACTTTTCTTATCCTCAGGCAAGCTTTATTTATAAAATACAAATGAAATGTCACTGTACTAGTGAAGACAAACACCCAGGAAGCTGAGAGTAGAGGAAGGTTGTGGGCCCATGGGTGGAGAACGTGATTTGGGTTTGATGTTGAGTGGAAAGACAGTTGCTGTCATGGGGAACAAAGGTGAGGAGGACATAGAAAAGAACCAGAGAGAGGCCCTGAACCTGCAAGAGGAGATGGGTGGGTTCATGTGATAAAATCTTAGGGAGGCTGGAGGGATGAGATCAAAAGCTCCCAGTTAACAAGAGAAAAGGGATGCATTTCTTTCTCTGCACATTGTGGAGGCCAGGGGGGCTGGGTGGAGCAAACCGGCTCTCCAGGGTGCAGGAAAGAGGAGCTGAGGCAAAGGGCATTGAAATTGTCATCATGCAGGAGGTGGGTGGGTGGGGTATTAGAGAAGAGTAAAACAGACTTACATTGCTGCCATCTGGAGCAGGCTGGACAGTTAATAGAACGAATAAAAGGATTAGCGAGCAAGTGATGCCTAACAGCAGACTTGTAATGGGGACCGGTCAGCAGGCATTTGTAATCCTCAACAGCTTGGGAACAGGAGTGGATGAAACGGATGATTTGGCTTAGCTGGAGCTGGAGTTGGCACGATTACAGGTTGGGATTCAATCTGAGAGGGACATCAAGGTACTTCTCTGTGTCCATTTTCAAGCATAGGGTCATTTTTGATGGGTAACTCACAGGCTTCTCAGGTCTTAAATGCCCTAACACAAAGACACTTCTTCCATCTTTCACCCGAGAGCCTCCTGGAGGAGGCTTTTCTAACTCACTACATTTCAAAGGTGAGTTTCCTGGGGGGGGGGGGGGAAGAATTGAGGAAAAATGGAAGCATAGCTCCGTTTATAGTACATTTAGTTTAGTACATTGTTGTCGTAGTGGGAAACATGGCGGCATGCAGGCTGACATGGTGCTGGAGAAGGAGCTGAGAGTTCTACCTCTGGGCCTGCAGGCAGCAGAAGGAGAAGAAGGAGACTGTGCCACACTGGGCATAGCTTGAGCTTATAAGACTTCAAAACCTATCTCAATTGTGATACACTTCCTCCAACAAGGCAGCACCTCCCAACAGTGCTACTCCCTAGGGGCCAAGCATTCAAGCACATGAGTACATGGGGCCATATCTATTCAAACCACCACACCTCCTACCCCACCACCCTCCTTGCAGATGCAGAAGCAATGGGGGAGGAAAATGGTACTTTGCTATAATTTCTGAGCTCACAGCTCTCAGAGGACGCAACCTATGAAGTATGAATGATGCCCAGGGCAGTGATCATTTCTGCAAGGTGTAATTGAGGTTTGAAAGCATTCTAAACTGCTTCTCACCTATTTAATTCTACCACCCATTTCCTTCTTTGGAGGCAGTAGAACAGGTTGGAGTCTGAGTTAGAGGAAAAGGGACCATTTGCTTACTTTCTATGGGAAATCCAAAAGGAGGCCAAAGGAGTCATGACGCCCCTAATCTTGAGAGCGGCTCTTAGCGGGGTGGGGAGGGGATGCGGTGGAGCCAACAATGAATAAACTTAAAGATCCTTAAATAGGAAGCCTCTTGAGGGATCTCATAAGCCCAGGGGATCGGTGAGCTCAAGCCAGAGTGCAGAGTGGGAGACTCAAAGCTATAGTTAGAAGCTTGCCTGCTGCCGGGCGGTGGTGGCGCATGCCTTTAATCCCAGAATTTGGGAGGCAGAGGCAGGTGGATCTCTGTGAGTTTGAGACCAGCCTGGTCTAGAAGAGCTAGTTCCAGGACAGGCTCCAAAACCACAGAGAAACCTCGTCTCGAAAAACCAAAAAAAAAAAAAAAAAAAAAAAAAACCAGGGAGACTAGGGCTTCGGGGGTAGGGGGCTGGATCTGTAGTTAAAGCATTTGCTAGGCAAGCATGAGAACTGGAGTTTGAATGTTCAGAAACCAATATAAATGCCTGGTGGATGTGATAGGCTGCCTGCAATGCAGCTTCAGAAGGTGGGGATAGGGGACCACCAGAGCGAGCTGCATAGAGATATTAGTCATATTGACAAACTCTATTTTTAAATGGGAGACTCCATATGAATGATGTGGAAGAATGATTGAGGATGATTCATGAAATCCACTTTGAGCTTCTACATACATGTGTGTGCCTGCATGCGTGTGTGTGCGCGTGCACACACACACACACACATACATCCCAAAAATATGCATGCTGTTCTTTTTGAGAATGAACTTTGGGCTGGCATGGACTTTTATGCACCTTATATTCTGTAAGCATTTTGATATGAAAATGATTACAGCTCTTTCTCATGTTTGTGTTCCTTCTAGTGCCAGCTGTAAATAGAAAATGGTGGAAAACCTGGGTGGGAAGGAATAAGACTCTTTGCTATGTTTAAAGAGGAGAGAATGAGGAAGAGCCAGGCCTAGGTCCTAAAGGAGTTTGCTACTTGTCTTGTGAGTTCTCAATTACAGCAAAGCCATTAGACATTACTGAGGAATAATAAAAATGACATCTCTTAAAACTTCATGCACAGATATTTATTTATACATTATACACACATGGGCAAATGGAAAAGAAAAGAAAAGAATAGCCGGATGGGTCAGAACTCTAATGAAGAAAGGCAATATGTTGGAAGGCAGATTGCTGCTCCTCTCTTTCTCAGTTTTATGTGTCTGAGAACCAGGAGTGGAGGCCAAGAATGAGAAGGAGCACCTTCCAGGAGTGGCAGCTCCTTAGTTTTGAGTTTACTGTTGTAGCCTTTAAGGTGGGTCTGCCTGATCTCCATGTCCCACCAATGAGCAATCCAGGCACTGCCTCACCACAGACTTTACTAGGGGCCACATCTAGTGACCAGACACCAATAAAAGAAAGTAGGACATGGAGGAATGTGTCACTCGCTTCTGAAATGAGAGAGAGAGAGAAAGAGAGAGAGGAGACTGACCTCCACCCTACTCTCCTCCACGTGTCCTCTCTGTCATGCGGGGACTTCTCTATGGGGACATGACAAGGGACCGAGGAACTGAATGACTTTCTGAAACTGAGGAATTGTGTCCATTGGTCTTTAAGGAATTGAATGTTACCTGTAAACACACGGACATTGAGAAAAATCCTCCCTAGTTAAGTTTTGCCATGACTGAAGCTATGGCTAATTATTAATATTATTATTTTCAAGCTGAGGACTGAACCTAGGGCCTTGTGGTTGCTGGGCAAGTTTATTACCTCTTAGCTAAATCCCCAGTCCCATGTGGTTGATTTTTAACACAGAGTGTTCTATGTTTTAATAGGGCTCATTTAAGCAGTGTCTAGATTTTTAGCCACACAGACTGTGAGCTCCGAAGAGTATGTTAAATAAATTAGGCTTTGGGGCAATTTGATGCTCAGGGGCACTAATTCCCACACGACTGGTCTCCACTTCTCGGATCAATAAGCCCCTCTTGAAAAGATGGACAGGGATGCTTTATGGTGACACCAGCAAGAAGATCTGGAAGCTCCTGAGGACATGTGAAGAGTACAATATTTCAACTAAGTGGCACCCTTTATACTGCTTGGACCCCATGCATAAAAGACCGTGAACAATTCCCTATTTTGTTTTTCAGTAATAATGAGGGCTCACCGAGCAACTGGCAGGCTGGTGATGGGATGTCAAATTATAGGTCACAGTAATGGAGAGGCACAGCTCTATCAGCTGGTGTCTTCCTTCTTGCAGTGATCTTTTCTGTGATGGAAACACCACTGTGCTAGGTGGGGCTGATCTCTCTACCCCATACATAGCCTTCTGTTCATGGAAAATCACAGCAATCCTCCCTGGAGTTCTGGAGTCAGTGAGCTTGGCTCCCATTCACTCTGCATCTTGACCAAGTGCCCCATATTGGTTTTAAGTTACCTTTTCTTTCCCTTTTCTTCCTGTACCGTGGTTTCAGTTAACATTCTTGATGCCAACTTTGTGTTGGCTTCAACTACAACTGCCTTTATAGGAAAGGAAGAACAAAGTCTAGATTTAACCTCAAGTTACAACATCTGGGAAAGGGCTTTAATGGTTTCTCCCTCAAGGCCGATCACCTATACTTTTATTATATCAGGCATAGGCAATAGTTGGGTGAAGGCATAAGTCACGAACAAGGCCACACCAGTTTGGAGTTATGATTAATAGGGTGTTATTTATTTAAAGGGGAAAACTTACAGATCACCGTCTCAGACAACAGCCATCTGCACAACCAGGAAGGGAGTCTAGTCTCCGGCGGAGCAGGAAGTGAAGAGAGCGAGCAGAGGAAATAGCCTCTTTTTTAAAGGGAGAGAGACCACGCCCCAATGGGCTGGTATCACAGCAGCTATTGGTTGGAGGGGCGGAAGGACCTCCCGCAACACCTCCCCCTTTTGTTTAAGTAAGAGAGTTCTAAACCTAATATGAAATTATATACAATAAGTACAAATATCCTATTCTAACTAGCTTAGGACTTGGCCAAGTCGTGAGAAAAAAGTAACTACATTTATATAGTCTTCAACCCCATCAAAGATCCGAGAAGGGAAATAATGTAGTTGGGAAATTCTATTTGGAAATATTTCAGTTGGGTCTTTGATATAAGAAACTTATCTTCTCAAGTTTGAAGTTTGAAGCTAATCCCTATAATAGTTATAGGAGTTTTTCTCTACTGGGCAGGATGAATTTTATTGCATTTAAAATTTCAGTGGCTTATTCTTGCTTTGTTGATTATTTTTATTAGCACATAGTAATTACAATAAATAGTGGGTTTTGTTGTGATATCCTTGGTGTAGGAGGTTCTTCTGTCTATGTGTTGCTTTCATTGGTTAAATAAAGAAACTGTTTTGGCCTTTTGATAGGGCAGTACTTAGGTAGGCAGAGTAGACAGAATGGAATGCTGGGAGGAAGAAAGGCAGTGTGGGAGATGCCATGGTTCTCCTGCCCGAGACAGACGCTGGTTAGATTCATGCTGTAAGCCACAGTCAAGTGGTGATACACATTAATGGAGATGGGTTAAATTAAGATGTGAGAGTTAGCCAATAAGAGGCTAGAGATAATTGGCCAGGCAGTGTTTAAATGAATGCAGTTTCTGTGTGATTATTACAGGGCCAAGCTAGCCAGGTGGCTGGGACAAACAAGCAGCCTGCTCCTCATACAACATATCTTATACATGCATTTGATCATATTACCCTCTTCTCACCTTCACTCTCCTATTACTCTTGCGCATCCTTATCAAGCCTCCCTTTGCTTTCATGTCCTTGGCTCTCCTAGGTTTCACATATGACAGAATATATATGGTACCCACCTTGCTTGTTTCACACAACCAGTGATCTCTAGTTCCATTCGTTTATTTTTTTCCTGCAAATTATATGTTTTTCTTTGTGGTGTATTAAAACTCTACTCTGGTGTGTGTATGTGTGTGTATGTGTGTACGTACATTGTTTTAATTTATCCAACCACCAAAGGGCATGTAGGCATGTTCCATAACTTGGCCATTGTGTGTAGCCAAGTGCTTATTTTTTATACTCAAAGATCAGTGAAGCACTCCTCCTTGTGCCTTCAAAGTGCATCTTCAACCTTCAATACCATCTCTTCCCACATTGCTTGGAGCTGGGCACCTGTGTTTTGCTGCACTACGAATGTTAAAGCCTTTAGAAGAGGCTTCTATGGAGGTTCCATTGCCAGCATCTGTACCATGTCCTCTGTGTTTCTGCTTTTCTGTCTAAAGCCAGTCCTAATGACACTTCTGCTTTACATCCCCACCCCTGTAATGTGACTGCAGCTACTCTCCCAATCTTCTCAATGATATCGGACTCTTGCTCTTTCCTGGATCCTTCTTATGAACACACTACTACCCTCTGCTATGCAAACAGAGAAGCCTCTCTCTACTAGCCCGACCCTTTATTCCTTCTCACTGGTTGCAACAGAAACCCTGGAAAACAGTATCTATGCTCTTTGCCTCCAATGCATGCCCTCTTGATCATTATTACTCCTGCCTCATCAGTCCCTTTGCAAATCCCTCCTTGAAAATTGCTCCCGTCAGCATTACCTGTGATATTCATATTGTTTTAGCCCATGATTACTCACTAATGTTTATCTTGAATAGTTAGCATGGTTGAACATGGATGCTCCTTAGTGACTCTTGAATACACTGTCCACACTTGGCTTGCAGTGTGCTGCATCCTCATAATCACCATTACTTGAACTTTTTGCTTGAGCTTCCTTCTCCCTCTGTTCTGCTGTTAGAATAGTCTCAGTTCTCCCATGTATCCACCCACTTTCCTATGAATCCCACCCTGTTCCATGGCTGTAGCTACTTTCTATCTGCCAGCAACACAACACCTTAGAGGACCAGTCCAGACGTTCACACTCCAGATTCCTACATACAGCTGCCTACTTGGCACCTCCGCTTGAAAGGCAGCTCATCTTCTCAAGCTGAAAGTCTCCCAAACCTGACTTCTCATTCTTCTTCTTCCTGCCAAACCCACAAGAGCTGCAGACTACTTTATCCTTGATAGCAATTCCATTTTTAAAGTTCCAGACCATAAAGTTATCCTCGAGTTTTCTTCATCTTCGTCATGTCTAAGCATCAGGAAGTATTATAGTCTATCTTTGATATCTGTCTGGAATCTGATCACTTCCACTGCCTCGTCTCCTGTCTCTATCCAAGCCACTGCCATCTGTTTTATGAACCTGTGCAGTTGCCTCCTGGCTGTCCTTGCTGTCACCTTTGCATCTATTTCCACCACGAAAGCCTGGTTATCCCTTTCAGAGGATCATATCACATTGTTTTTCTAGTATTCCAAAATCTGCCTGTCATATGTACTCACTCCCCAAACAGCCCGTGCAGCCTGCTTCCATCATTTCTGCTCTATGTCCAAATGACACATCCCTCTCAAAATTTCTAGTGGGATCGACTGAGGTTAGCTAGCAATAGAAAAGAAGGCAGGAACGGTAATGTCATCAGTTGTTGGTAATGACAAAACAGTGTCGTCCATTTCCATGCTCTTCGCTTGGAATCTTACATCTTTCACAAGTTCCTCCTGAATCTCTCTTTACATCGTATTTTTCATGGTTCTTCCTTCTCTTTCTCACTTTTCTTGCTTGTAAAATTTGTAAAACTATGACAAGCTATGACCTTCCTCACAGGATTGTTGTAAAAGTGTGCAAGATTCTGCACATCCAGGATCTTCTTGGAAAATGGACCACATGAACAGAGGATAACATCTCAGACTCACGGCACCAGCATGTGTCTCGTGCCCCTGCACTACTGCCACAAAGGCTTTCTCTTCAAATGTTTCACCTGGCAGCCTGAAAAACAAATGGAACAGACCAAACCAAACTAACAACAACAAAAAACCTAACCCACATATGTTGCTATGGCAACATTTGAAAGGGAGTTAGCACCCAAGGAAGCTGTAAGCACCTCTCCCAAGCAGGGTGCTGGGAAAGACACTTTGACCATTTAGAAAGCTGCAAGAACCTTTGCTTCCATGCCTTGTGAGACCACTTATCCTTGTCAGCTCCAGTTGATTAATTAGTGCTCCTGCAGAAAAGAAATGCCACTCATTGTGTATTCGTCTCCATGCCTGAAGCTGATGGGGCTTACTTCTCTCTGCTAATTGAAATGCTTCCCACACAAAAGCAATAAGGCTGGCTTGTCACTTTCCCAGAGAGTACACACTCACCTGTGGCTCTGGAGCATAGTCACTGCATTCAAATTGTGACAAAAGAAATGTGTCATTATTCAATCATCTGGTTTAAAAATGCCCCCCCCCCCTTTTTTTTGTTAAACAGATTAATGGATCCAGAAGAAGAAAAGACTCAGACTTAGAACACTGCTGATGAGTCTTTATCCCATCTATTTAAATTCCTTACAAGCTTCCTGATGTGAGGGCTTGGCCTGTAGAAGGGTATCTTTACTGATGGAGCTGCATAGCTTAAGGGTGGGGGCAGGTAGAGAGGGGGGCAGCTAAGTCTAATTGGCTTTATGTTTTAAATGTGAGCAGAAAAACAATACACGAACACCACCAAAATGTATGAGGCTGGAGCCAGAGAATCTGAGTTGGTTTGTACAACATGTTGCAGGCAAACAGTGGCTAGTATTCTTTATTAGTTGAATCTAAATTTAACTTAGTGTCCAGCTGGAGAGCCCAGGCTGTCAGGCTGTGTTCATTGCTTTGTGCTCAGTTGTGTACTATGCGGGGGGTGGGGGGGA
Source organism: Alexandromys fortis (assembly GCF_014885135.2). Classification (NCBI taxonomy): domain Eukaryota; kingdom Metazoa; phylum Chordata; class Mammalia; order Rodentia; family Cricetidae; genus Alexandromys; species Alexandromys fortis. The sequence goes on from NW_026067934.1 coordinate 11,388,446, forward strand.
TACCCAACACCTCTACAGGGTAGCATCACTCATTACCTGTGGGCCCCAGGGGTTAGGCATTGGATTTCTCTGTGCCTAAGTTTTTCTTCTATAAAATGAATGATATAATAAAAATGACAATAGCCAAATGTAGAATAGCTGTGAAGATCGAAGTCACTGGGGAGGAGTTTGAGCCTTTGTGCTTTCAGGGGATGGATGAGCAGAAGGTCATGCAAACACAGTTGCTTGCCCACCAAGTATGGCAGACATATAGAAAGACAAATAATGCAAATGTTACACCTTCTATAAAGTACAGCCATTCAAAAAGCAAAGGAATGAGGTTCATTTTGATGAAGGAGAATCAAGATATGTTGGGGAAGGTAGAACAGGTGAGCCGGGTTAGTGGCGGGAAGGGGAATGGTCTTTCTAGACGGAAGGGAGAATCTAGTCAAGAGATGAAGGTTGGGGAGCACAGAGTGCCATGGAGGCCCCTCTTTCAGATGGCCTCTCTGGAATAGCTCTGTGGAGGGGATTAGAGACAAGCCTTGGGGTGTAATTAGATAAAGGGGGAATCTAGATGAGCAGTTTGGGCTTATTCTGTAAAAGTTGGGAGCCATTTTTAAAAAGCTGTTGAGTGACAATGGCAAAATACTTTCAAAATTCCAGTCTTGGTGTAGCTGAGGGCATTGCTCTAGGGAAGAAGTGTTGAAGGGATAAACATGCGTGGTTAAGATGTGAAGGAGGCAGGAACATGTGGAACACATTACCAAAGGGAAATCTGCATACTGAGGCAACTAACAGATGTGATGGCGAGTCTGAGGCAGAGGCCAAGGACAGATTAGCGCTGAGGCTACCGGCAGTATGGTGACAGGGAAGATGGATATGCTAGGGACCTGTGCTTGTGAAATGAGTAATTAGCGTCATTTATGGTCAGGGATGTCAAGATGTAGAAAAAGCTGAGTGGGACAGGAAGCTCCTATAGCCCCTACTGGAGGTCTCTGGATCTCTAGCTTTGCCTGGGACTACTGTGGCACAGCACTCACATCACCCACGTACCCTGTGAGACGAAGCTTGAATGTCCACCCACTTTTATCCTTTCCACTGTAGGAACAGAGGTCTGAGTCTGCTTGACCTTGATGCTGACATCCCTAGCCATCTGTCTGCAAACTGAACCTTTGCCAGTTTTCAGAAATCTGTGAAGAGCTAGCTCCCATAATCAAGGACAGGATATCTCTGTGGGGGCTTGCTGTGGTGACAGACCTTGGTTCCAGCTACTGGACCTGTCACAGGTATCAACAATGGACAGACCTTCCAGCCAGGCCTTGCCATATAACCCCCCCCCCAAAAAAAATTATTATTCTTTTCTTCCTTTTGTCTTGGTTCCAACTGTTCTTATTTGTTCCTTTAGCAAGCAGTTCTTGAGTGCCCACTGTATGCCCAACAGCATTATATGATGCGATTGCAGAGCACTCCAAGGTGCTTACACTGCACATGCCTGCTACCGCGTACCCTTCCTTGTCTGCGAGTAGAAAAAGAATGACTCGGGGAAAGTTAGTAAGAGGCTTTAGAGAGTGGGCTTGGTTTTTGGCGGTTTGTCATGGCATTATTTATGGTTAGAACCTGCAGGTTATTTATAAATCGTTTGCCCTCATTTTGCAGACAAGTAGTGGATCCAGGGAGAAGGCCAAGTGATTTCAAAGTTCATAGGATATCTTGTCAAAACTAGGTTAAGATTTCTCATTTTCTGAAAGATGCCATAAAACTCCTTTTCTCTCTCTTCAGGCTAAAAACCCAGAGAAGGTCTTCACAGGATATCCTAGCACAAATTCTTAATTTTATGGAATCATCTATTCATTCCTTCGCATCCATTATTAATTCCTGTAGTGTGGATAAGACAGGAGTGTGGGCTGGCACAGCCAGGGATGGTGGAGAGATGCATTGCGTGGGTGATGCAGACAATAGAGAATGGGTTTGAATGTGGCAGATCCATCAAGTGCACCACTGAAGCCTGCATGTAGGATGGTGGAAGGAAGGATATACTCTAAGAAAATGATTGGCTATGAAAGGGAGGGTGATACCCGAGGGTCCTGCATGCTCTTCTTATGCTTGTCTGCAATAGCTCTTCTGCTTTGTTTGGGGACTTGGTACTTTCTCTCCTTTTTCCACACTCCATTGTAGTTCATTATTCTTCTGGCAGAACTACTGTCTCCCTTCATCTTGGCTTATGTGTCATCTCTCTCTCTGTCTCTCTGTCTCTCTGTCTCTGTCTCTCTGTCTCTCTGTCTCTCTCTCTCTCTCTCTCTCTCTCTCTCTCTCTCTCTCTCTCTCTTTCTCTCTCTCTCTGTATCACTTCTGCACCCACCTCCATCTGCGAGCATGCATAGGGGAACCCTGCTTCTGAGATGGACCTCTGTTCCATTGTAATTGGGAAAAAGGAAACAGGCCAGTCTGTACCAGGGATGTGAAAGTTGGGCTCTCCAGGTAGTGAGACTGACCTTGGGAATATGTGATCTAAATTGTCCAGGCTGCTACACAGAACTTGGAAATGGAGCTGGAGGCAAACACCCAAGAGGTGGAGAGTCACTGAGTTCTGAGGACAATACTTGGGCTCATAAATAGAATCACACCTGGCCAGATCTGTCTCAGCTATGTGACTTGATAAAGTCTTAGTTTTGTGTAAGTGTCCTATTGGTTTTGTTTTGTGACATTGCTAAGTGAACGATTCATAGCTGATGAAGAGGCATGGTAAGAAAGGAAGCTGTAAAAGCAGTGTCTCTCAGCCACTTTGTCTCGTGGAGTGTCATATTAACAAGGGTCTCAGGAGATGGTTGCCACACGAGAGACAGTGGGATGCCACCTCCACAGTGGTGCAAAGAGGGCTAGAATTTCACCAAAATGGAGAAGCCTGGGTTGGGGTTGGCCTTCAGACAGTGTCTTACCTGTAAGGCACTGATTACTGATTGCTGTTCAGATACTTGTTAAGTAGCCACAAGGTACATATCCAAGGCTGAGTGTAGTGACAGCCTTAGCTGTTTGCCCTGATTCATGTTCCTCCATTTCTTCCTTCCCTGATGCCCCATGTACCCAACACACAAAATGAAAATGCTACCCAATGAGCAGAGCAGGCATGTGCAATTGGAATGAGTCAAAACGCTTGTTTTTAAAAACTGATTTTATGTCTGGGAATGCAGTTCTGTGGAGAAGTGCTTGCCTAATACCTGTGAGGCCTTAGATTTCAGCCCCAGTTCTGGAAATGAAATAAAGTTTTTTTAAAAAAAGGGCAGGAGGTTAGGTTTCCAGATTGTAAAGAGTTTCCGTGTAGCTCAAATTCAACTTCACCTTGAATGTCTTGCATTGTTATGATATAATTTATTACAATTCATAAACCAGTATTAATACAACATTATTAACTAAAAGTTCATACTTTATTCACATTTACTTAGCTTTTACCTAATGTCTTTTTTTCTGTTCCAGGCTCTCATATAGGATATCATATTACATCAACAGTCACGTCTCCTTAGGACCTCCCCCATCCCCTCCCAACTGCAAGTTTCTCCAGGGTTTTCTCAGTTTCGATGACTGAGGCATTTGAATTTTTTATTTATGTATTTATTGTCCACAGTGATGGCTTCTATGAAAACATGTTCATTGATGCATGTCCCTTCGACCACATCTGTTCATTGCTATTTCTCCTTCTTTCCTTCCTGCTGGTTTCCTTCTCCTCCCTACATGGTGCTTCTTCCACTTTCATGGATGAGTGACAGTTCTGATAGCCCTGCCTCCTCTGCCAAAGGACACTGGTGGTGAGTTTTCTGGAAGGACAATCACAGATATTCAGGCCTCTTTCTTAAAAGGCATTAGGATCCAAGTTATATAAAAATGTCATTTTTTTTTGCTTAAATTGATATTCTCCCACATGAGAGTTATTTTTCTCCATTTTTTGGCTATACAACTAATTGTAATTTATTTTATACTTTGAGTTGTAACACATCATTATTTATTATTTTGGTTACTCACCAAGAGGGATTGGGAACTCTGTCTATTGGTACTGTAGTTGTTCTGACAGACTCCCATCAATTTTCAAAATAATTTTTATAGTATCTGTTACAATAAAATGTTGGAGATTTATTTTTAAGTTTTGTTTTCTAGCTCTAGAACCATCCACTTTTCAAAGAAGCCCTAGTTTCAGTTACTAGAGAATGACATTAGAAACCAAGGTCTGGGTGATAGCCATGCTGGTGGTTACTGGGGTATTTTTGTTTCTAGGCATTCCCAGATGATGGAGTGAGGAAATGTGTATGTATACCAACTTATATATGAACAAATCGAGAAATACTTTTATATGTAAATATTTCTCCATACCTGTATACGTACATGTCTCCAACTCTAAGTCATCTGCATCAGCCTTGATTCTTTCATTTGTTGCTCTATAATTTTCCACTTCAACAGTGAGAAACATAGTTTATCTATCACACCTAATCAAACAGCTCACACACACACACACACACACACACACACACACACACACACACACACACACACACACAGAGCTGTGGTGGCTCTAATGAACCGCTCCCAGGCTCATAATCTTTGAATATTTCTCCCCTAGCTGGTGAAACTGTTTGAGGAGGATCACAAGGTATGGAATTTTGGCGGGAGGTGTGGCACTGATGGTTGTGTCTCAAGATGTAAGCTCTCAGCTGTTGCTTTAGCGCCACGCCTTCTGCTTTGTTGCCATGCTCTCTCTACAGTGGCCATGGACTCCCTTTCTGGAGCTGTAAGCCTCCAATAAACTATTTTTTTTTGTATAAGTTGTACTGGTCATGGTTTCTTACCACAGTTATAGAAAAACAAGACAAGAGTAGTATCAGAATTGTGAACTTGTATCCCACTGAAAACAGTGTTATCAACTAGAGCACTTTCTTACACGGCACTTTCGTGAAAACCCTTTTACAGCTAGTCTCACCGGCTTCACTCATTCCCAAGGTTGCCTAGTCCGCCAAGCCTCTACCTCTGTACCTACCAATTCACCCAGGCTGTTTCATAATAGAGTTAGAGTCGTCCCCAAACAGTCTTATTCTGTTCTGGGACATATTAACTTACTAAATCCTTTTCCTAAAAAAGAAATGCATACACTAAAATTTTCTGAGAAAGAGAACTTCGTTTCTGTTGTGAAGTTCTATGGATTTTGATAAATGTGTACACATGTCCTCTATTATAGAGTAACACATAGTTGTTTTGCCATTCCAGAAAGACCCTTTCTACTTTATTTCTTCAACACAGCTCCTCAAGTTCCCCAGACCCTCAAGCAACCACAGGTCATTTTTTTTTTTGGCTCTGTAATTTTGCCTGCTATAGAATTTCATGTAGTTGAAATCAGATATGTGGATTTTCCTTTACTTAGCAGCAGCAATAAAGATGGCACTGTTTTTTTCATGGCTTGACCATTCTTACCTTTTTAAGTCACCAAATAGCATTCTATTACACTGATGACCCAATTTGTCGATCCAAGTCTGTGGGGCTAACTATCAGTTTGCAAGTGACACAGAGATGTATTAAATGATATTGGCAAACAGCAACTCAAGAATGAAGAGATTCTCTACTACCACGTTTCTCCCATAAATGCACCTTTAGGAAGAATAATGGAGGGGAAGAAATACAATTTAGTAAGATTGATTTTTAGAAGAATATCAATCTAATGAAATACTTTACCTAGCTATGATTTAAGAAAACCAAAGATATTAAAAAAACTTTAGTGAGACAATTGGAGGAATAATATTCTTTGGCTATTTAATGACAGTAAGGATTTTAAAGGAATTAAAAATTACAGTTACTGTGTGGTTAAAGCAATTATATATTACTGGTAAATGCTAATGTGTTTTTGAATGCAATGGCAATGACTTACTATGATTTGCTTCATAGCAAGCAAGGCGAGAGGGAAGGAAGAGTGGTAAAAATATAACTCACTGAAGACAGCGATGTTGGTCTGGTGTCTTCACCCCTATGTTTCAGTGTCCTTGGTACAGCATGATATGCTTCATGCTATCAAAAGAAATGTAAACACGAAGCCACCATGAGCCCTTTTCCTCCAATGATAACCTGCAATATAGGCTAGGGCAATGGTGACACAAAGTGATGGAGTAGCAACCAATAATTGATTTGATACTTGACACCGCTTGGTTGACTGAGAACCTGGGAGTAGATAGCCCAGGGACCTAGAGTAAAACTAAATAATACTGGCCTAAAAGGAAGAAAAATGTAGCAATAAAATTATTTCTAATGATATTCTGTTATACTCAGGGATCAGTACCTTGTTTAGACACCTTTAGAGAAGCTTCCTCCTGCTGTAGATGGGATAATAAAGAGACCTACAACCAAGACATGATGCAGAGAAAGAGACCTTGGAACACTCAGCTCGAAATGGGATGTCTCCATCAACCCCCCCCCCCCCCCCGCCCCCCAGAGCTCAGGGACCATCCCTAGAAGAAGAGGTGGAAAGAATATATAGAAACCAGAGGGGATGGAGGACACCAAAAAGACAAGACCTTCTAAATCAACAGCAGCAAAGTTCTTAAGATCTCACAGAGGCCGAGGGCGTATGCACAGCGCCTGTGCAAATTTGCACCAGGGCCTCTGCATTTTCATCAAGCCTGCCAGTTAGTGCTTTTATGGGGCTCCTGAGACTGTGAACGAGCAGGGCTCTGATTATTGTGCCTTCTCTTGGGCTCTTTTTCCTTTGTTTGTCTTGTCCTATTTTGATGGATAGTTTTTATTTTATCTTGTCAGTTTATTTTGTTATATTTAGAAATGAATGAATTGATGAATAATTGAACGAGTGAAAACCTAGTCATAGGGTAAAGGCTAACAACCAAACTGTCATTTATACCTGCTGGGACACGGAAAACCAGTTTTCTCCAATGGAGTGACACTGGGCATATCAAATCATTCCAGGGCAGATCTCGTGTTCAGGAGGAGTTGACCAACATACAATGGACTCCACAGTTTTGTTTTGTTTTTCTTCCTGTGTCTGTGCTTCTATTTGTCTACAGTTTGGTGTTTTCTTTTCGGGTGCATTTAATTTGCTTTTTTTGTTTAGGGGTTGTTTTTCTTATTTATTTATTTATTTATTGAGAAAAAAACTGAAATTTGGGAGTGTAAGGATGGGGAGAGGATCTGGCAGGACTTGGAGGATGGGAAGAAAGACCAAAATATGTCTAAACTTAAAAATTGTTTTAAATAATAAAAAATGTGTGGCAAAAATTAAACAAGATTGGCTGTCAACCCACAGTTTGGGTGGGTGAAAGAGTCATTGGGCCATTATATTATAAAATATAATATAATATAATGTAATATATATTATATTATATATTATATATTATTCTTTAAGCCTTCTTGCATGTGTTTGGAATTTTGCATAGTTACACAACTGATGAAGCCTTCTGGGTTATTGTAGCTTAAGTGGAAAGACAAATAGTCCTCTGTACACAGGAGACTGTCACTATAACCTTGAGCGAGAAAGACAGCTCAGCTTTACAGAGCTAATATTCTTTGCTAATGAGAATAAATTATTAAGAGAGAAAAATGCAGGGCCTCGGAGATGGCTCCATTGGTGGAGTGCTTGTCTTGTTCCTAAAACCCTGGGCGTGGCACTGGCTTGTGATCCCAGCACCTGGAAGATGAAATCAGGCAGGTTCCTGGGGCTCTTTAATCAGCCTGGCCTAATCAGTGAGCACAGGTTCATGGAAGATCCTGTCTCAAAACATAAGGTAGCCCAGGCAGTGGTGGTGCACACCTTTCATCCCAGCACACGGGAGGCAGAGGAAGGCAGATCTCTGTGAGTTTGAGGCCAGCCTGGTTTACAAATAAGAGTTCCAAAACAGCCAGAGCTGCAGCACAGAGAACCCTGTCTTGAAAAACAAAAACAAGAAGAACAAGCAAGCAAACAAACAAACAGCTTCCCCCAAACCTAAAAAACACAAGGTGAACAGCTACTGAGGAAAAACAGCTGAGGTTGTGCTCTGGCCTTTTACATACATGCATACCTATATGCATATTCACCTGCCCACATTCCTGCACCCACATGAATACATGGACACATTAAAGGAAAATGGTAAGTCATCGAGGGGGAAAATGTATTTGTGATAAACATCATTGACAAAAATGCCATATTAAAAATTCTCAAGTCCAAGCTCGGCAGTGGTGTCTCATGCCTTCCAACACTCAGGAAGCAGAGGCAGGTGGATTTCTGAGTCTGAGGCCAGCCTGGTCTACAGAGTGAGTTCTAGGACAGCCAAAGCTACACAGAGAAGCCCTGTCTCAAAAAGAGAAGAGACTCCTTTCCAGAATAGGGTGTCTAATGTCTAATCTGGGAGAAAAGTTACTCAAGATCATTAGCCAACAGAGACATGCAAATTAGGATTAGAATAGTTTATTTTCAACACACTTGCCAGCATTATTAAAATGAAAGAGACAGACCATGCTAATACATAAGAGGATTGTAGAACAGCAGGACCTTTTAGATGCTCCTGAAATGAAGCGTAAATATCCAAAACCTTGGAAAACTGTCAGTATCTATAAAAGCTGAACATTAACATGTACATATACATCTATGCATATCCAGTAAAGCCACCCCTAGAGCTTAAATTCTCAGTTGAACTGTAAGTATACAATAGATGTTTGATGGGGAAGCTCAGCCAATCACATCTGGCTAGGGTGTGGCTGCCTGGAGCCCGGGTAGAAAAACAGGGGTAGATAGGTGTGTGCTCTCTCTATGCGGTGCTTGCTGGACCATTTTGGATTTCGGATCTTCCACTCTTGTAGCGTGAGTTTCCCTCTTTTTCAATTATTGAATTTATATCTGTTGTTCTTGTGCTGGTCTGATTATTTATCGTACCAACCGAATATGTCAACAGATGTTCAAGAATATTCAGGACACCCTGAAATGACCCCAGGCACACTAACGGAATGGATTGTAGTGACACAAGACTACAGAGGAATGCAAATTAAGAAACTGCCTTTTCCTTTCTCTCACACCACAGATGTAAACCTGGCAATATGTCTCTGAACCTCTGTTAACTTCTTCCTTTTGAGACAATGTCTTACTATATAATCCGGGCAGTCTTGAACTCCTGAGCCTCCTACCTCAGCTGCCCAAGTGCTAGCACTGCCCAGCATGCCTCACTCATTTTATCTGGTTGGATATTAATGGTCAAGTGAACTAATTAGACAATACATACCCACAAATAGTGGCGTACAGAATGTCATTTGGACTACAAGATGAAAGGGTAGCAAGACCTTCTACTTGCTGCCCATCTTATCCTTCTGAGTGGGTCATTTCAGCAGGAAGGAGGTGCTCTGAGCAGGGTCGGTTCTCTGTCACTGTGATTGTGATTATTAGGGTGGAGAACTGTGTTCCTTTAAGGTCACACCTTTGACAGAGAAGCTGTGTTTTATTTTCAAGTGCATTTCTCCAGCCTACCGACGTCTCCTCAGAAAGGAGAGTGCTTTGGTTCTATGCAGGTGTGTGAGTGTGTGTTTGTGTATGCATGTGTGGTGTATGCACACATGCGTGCATGCATACCTGTGCATGTGCTTGCAGAGACCAGAGGAGGATGCTGCATGGCCTGCTCTATCACTGTCCACATTATTCCTTTAAGATGGGAGCTCTCACTGAACCTGGAGCTAAGCTGGTGGTCATGAGGCCACAGAGAGCCTCCTGTCTCCACACCCTCCTGTGTGGGAGTTACCTGGAACTAGCTCTTGTAAACCAGGCTGGCCTCAAACTCACAGAGATCGAAGATTCACCTGCCTCTGCCCCCCCCCCCCCCACAGTGCTGGAATTAAAGTTGTGTGCCACCAGACGTGGGTTTTTTTTGTTTTTGTTTTTGTTTTGTTTTTCTCTCAAGTCCTAGTGCTTGAACAAGCATTCTTACATGCTGGGAAGTCTTTCTAGTTCCCTGATAAGCTCCCAGATCCTAGTATAGGCCTGACACATACTGGGTGCTGAAATGATCCATTGATAAATCCTGTTTAATTTATTATTAGCCTGATCCAATAAAAACCAGTCCCATTTTATGTATTTTGTGCATAACTGATCAAAAGTAAAGATACGACTAAATCACTTATGTGATTCATGTCTAGTCTGTGGTAGGCAGAACTCTGATTTGGCACAACCTGATAAAAATGCCTTTTCTCCTACACAAAAGTCACAGATTCAGTTGTGCTTCCTCTAATAATATCCACCGTATTGTAGTTTCACTGGGTCCCTCTAATACCTCCCAAATTGTAGTTTCACTGGGTTCCAGAGTCCTGCTTACCTTTAAGGATGAGTCCTTCATACTCAGGAAGCTCCTTGTCCTCTCAACAGTTCAGGGATCCAGGGTTAGGAGAAGGGAGATTCTTTGGAAGATTCTGTGGTCTAAGTTTGTATACAATGCTGTAGTTCCCCTTCATCTTCTGAAACTGTTACTGCCCCTCTCTGAGCTCTGCAGAACCACAGACTTCAACCTGAGTTTACAGAGACAGGATGTACATCTTCTCCAGACCCCAAACTGCCTAATTATAGGAAAAATCTGAGAACTATTAATACAGGCCATGGTGATAACCCCTTGGTGAGGTCAGACAAACCGTAGTTGGGAAGCCGTTCTCACTGTAGCTTTGGGGGCTGTAAGAAGACTGACGGCTGAGGTGAAGCTTGGCCCCTGTCATGTTCTCATTGATTTCTGGTTTCACATCCAGGGCCTTATATAATCCCACTCCATCTTTTCCATGACAGTTCTTCAAATGTTTCAAAGCAGCTTATTTCCCCTGGAGACTTCCAGAGGCCAGGGCCATTCAGAACTTGTCTCACGGAACACCGGCTTTCTAAGATGCTCCGTGTGAACGAATGGTTCAGTGACCGTGCAAGCAGCGCCTCTATTTCATCTCGGAAACTCTCATTTGAGGATCTGAGAGGTAAAAAAACAATCTCTTAATTTTGCTTCATCTATAATTGTTCAGGGAAATTTCCACTCATGTAACAGCTAACAATATCATCAAGAGGTGCAGACATCTTTTGAGAAAAGTAGTTACCAAATGGGGATTATTCAGGTTTTCCGTGGCAGGTTGAATAATGTCCCCCTCTCCCTCAACACCTAAGACATCCAAGTCCAGATTCCTAAATCTGTAAATGTTTCCTTATTTGGAGGAAGGGATTCTGCGTTGCGACATGATTAATGGTGTTGAGGTGGAGAGGCTGTGGTGGAGGATCCTGCAGGCTCGCCGTGTAATCACTATCTTTGTAAGATGGAGCAGAGAGAAAGTAAAAGTCCTCAAAGAAGCAAGAGCTAGGGATGATATGAGGAAGGGAGACTGGCCTGGAATGAGGAATTCTCTGAAAGCCTGGAAAGAGTAAAAGAAAAATAAGGTATTCTTCCTTAGAAATTGGGCAGGGAACAGCCCACCAACACTCCATACCACTGAAGACGATTTGGTAACTCTTGCCTAAAGAATGATCAGAAAGTAAATTTGTGTTTGTCGAAGCCACCATGTTTATGTTAAGTTGTTATGGCAACAAGAAACAGATGCGTCCTTACCATGTCATTGCCTGTTTAAACCCTTCTATATCTTCTGAATATTCTTGGGAATGAAGTCTAAAGGTCTGTACCCAATCTCAACTGCTTTTCACCCAGAACTGTGCCATACTCTCTTATCCCTGATGGACCTGTGACACTGTTTCATAACCCTACTAAGTGCAGTCTCATTGCAGGGACTTGGGCTTGTGCCTGCTAACCTTTGTCCTGGGGACTATGCTTTCCACGTGGCTTGCACCTCTCTAAAATGGTCTTCAATCCTGGACTTCCACCCCCAGCCTTCCTAACTCTTCCATCTCCCAGTCTTTCCTATTATTTTGCTTACAATCTCCATTACTCTGCAACATTTCTTTCTACCATTGTTGACTTATTTATTATCTTAAAAAATATTGAGCAGAGAAGATATCCAAACACAAAGCAAGTGCTTGGAATACATTGGTTGTTGATGTCTAAATGGCTAATGGAATACAGATGTGACTCCAACTTTCTTTTGTCACCCTGGTAGCTTCTCTTGGAGCATATCTTGGTTGATTTACGTATCTGAAATGAAGACTCCCAGAGCTGACTTCAGTAGTGTGTGCCAGAGATGACCTTGGCAAGTAAAGCAGAGACAATATTTCTTGAGTTTCAGGGAGCTTATCCTTTATGATAAAATTGTAAAGCATTTGTTTTGAAAAGGAGCAAAGTTAGAATGTCTTTAAATCAAATTCAGATAGTGCCTTGATCAGTTCTGACTATCTTAGTGAATCACCGTAGACTGTAGTTTGTGTAGCAGAAATTAATTTTCTCATGGTTTTTGAAGCTGGTATCTGAGATCTGGGTGTAGTGTGCAGTTCTATTCCTAGAAGGCACAGTCTTATAGGGTCAGGAATCCACTCTCATGATCATATTTAGTTTTATCTTTTATATTCCCAACTGATATTGGGGGTAAGAGCTTCAGCAGATGTCTTTTGGGGAAGACAGTTTAGCCTGTGAGCAAGGGATTGACATCACTGCTGCCCATTCTCAAGGCATTCCCAACCTTCTTCTTTCCACTTTATTATTTTTCTAAATTCTTGTCACTGTATTGTTTCTATAGATTTTACTTATGGAATGTTTTTCTTAGCGTGCTTGAGTATAAACAATACCACTAATGAAGACATTGACACACACACACAAATCATATGTACACACACACACATACACACACATACACACACACACACACACACATATATACTTATGATTGTATGTTCTTGATGCCTAACCAGTGGTTAGCAGGAAGTAGGTCCTCAATAATGCATGTGGGTACTTGAATAACTTAGCCAGAAACCTGTATTTATATAAATGTTGACCAGAAATTAACTTTAAAGTAATTAGTATTTTATATGATCTCTACAACAAAAGGCCCAGCTGCTTATAGAGTTCTCCTCCCCCTTTTCCTAGGAGCACAACCTGGTTACATTCCTCATTTCCCCAGTAGATTGGTATAGCCGAGAGAACAAGAGGGGCAGAACTATGCCTCAATCATTAGTAAGCTCCATTAAACCTCCCAAACTAGTTTTATCTGCTCTTTACCTCCCTTCCCATGACACATTAATGTCAGGACAGCATCAAACACCAGTTTTTTAAAATAGGGGGAATTCTACTAGTTTGGAGCCTTGTACAGCATCCAGAAAACAAATGGGAAATGCCTTGGATCATTTTTTTTTTGTTGCAGAATTACTTCTGTGACACATGGGCTTCTTCGGTTGATATGTTTTTTTTTCTTTTTTATAGTAGTCAGCTTGTATTGTCCTAGCAAATAAATTTGTACAAATAATTGTTCAACCCAGGAAAGGGGTTAACATGCACAGACATTCAAGACAGATGCAGGGCAATGTTTTCATTAATACCGTTTTTTTTTCCTCCAGTGTCCCAACGCTAAGGTCTCTGGAGAACACACAACAAGCTTGGAATGATAGTGTTGAGGAATGGGTTATTGGAAACTTGGCCTCACTTAAAGGGCATCTTTAAACCGTTCACTTTCTCTTCTAGGTGGCAGAAAGCAATACCTCTGCTTTAGCGTTGCTTTCTCATCAGAATGATTTATGGAGGCTTCTGAATTATTGGGATTGCAGCAGCATTTGGTTGTTCCCCAGGGGCCAATGCGCTGTCGTTGAACGATTGACAGCCTTGCAGTTGCCCTCTCATGCGCCCTCATTTGCAAAGGCGCATGGAAGCACCGTGAACCCCAGAAGCCCTTGGTGAAAAATCAAATCAGCAATTTGGTGTTTTCAGTACAGAGATGCCAAAGGCTGGAAGCAGAGTGGACAGAGACCATTGGAGCTGACACATGCATTCCACGCCAATATTGCACGCATCTGCAAACCTTAATCCACAATTTAGAAGACATTTATTTATGTGGTTTCCTTATTTGACAGCTACAATGTGCCACGAGGTAGGTGGGAACACATTTAAGTTTCTAGTGTTTTGTTGTGGTTTTTTTTTTTTTTTTTTTTTTTTTTTTTTTTTTGAGGTAGGGTCTCATGAAACCTATGCTGGCCTTGAACCCATTGTGTAAATGTGAATGTTTTGAACTCCTTATCCTTTTGCAACCATTTTTCAAGCCCTGGGAGTATAGGTGTGTGGCCACATGCTTGGCTAAGTTCTCTGGTTTTGAAGAAGAAACTGTTATTATAAAGAATTAAGGGGAATTAAACAAACAGATAAACAGACGGTTCTTTATCTCAGGGTGCCCTTAAATGTACTACATAGCTAAGGATGACTCTGGACTCCTGAGTCTCTGGCCTCTAACTCCTGAGTGCTAGCGATATAGGTATGTACTATCACACTTTTCTCATGCATGACTTGGGAATAAAACTTAGGGCTTCATGCATGTTATGCAAGCACTGTATTTACTGAGCTATATTGCCAACCTGCTATTATTTGGTAGCTAATATTCTCTAGGAGAAAGGGAACAAGCTCACTATGTAGGCAAATCCTACACGAACATACCCTTTCATGGTAGAGGTGCAAGTCCGGAGTCTAGATAGATGGGTATAGGAGGATATGCTATCCTGATGAATGACTAACCGTGTGGCTGTATATTTTGCTATAGAGGTGGGGGTCCGGAGACTCTCCCCGTTTTTGAAGGGTTATGAATAATTGTTGATGCTTTCTATGGCTGGGGTTGTATTTGACTTTGCATAAAGAAGCAACGGCAGAACTGAACCTTGAAGAAGAGTACTTTGTTCAAGAGGAAAGGGAATAGGATCCTCTAAGGCAGAATGTCTGCTCCCTGGAAATTCACCCCACTCAACAGCACAAGTATTATTTTAGACAATTCTTTCAGTTACAGGTTGATTAGGTTTGCTGTCTTGCCAAAACAATGTGGGAGAACATGGCATTCTAAGAAGAGAATCCTAGTGTTTGCACAATTCGTGAACTCACGCCAGAGATGTGTAAAACTCAAACTGCTCCGGCTGTCCCACCAAAGTTAGTTCACTAAGTTACTGAAAGCAGCCACAGTGGCTTGGGCATGACATGAAAAGGGAGACTTGGTGATTTCACAAGCATTTCTTTGCTTAGAATTTCAGAGGCGTTGACAGGGTCACACTTGAAAGTCTGGATTCAAACAGGCCTGCCCTAGGGACAGTCTAACCCTGACATTTTCAGAACCCGGTGCTTAACCAAGTGTGGACCAGAAATGAAACCACTGTCCCAGAAGGGCAGTGTTTTCAGGGTTCAGATCAGCTGAGGAGAGAGTGTGATGGAAAAGGGGATAGCTGTAAGAGTTTCTCCTAAATAATAAAGCTCTTTTTCTTTATTTGAATTTAGATATCAGGCTGCCCAGACTATCAAGGACAAACTGCCCGAGCCAGGTGTTGCTACTAGCACTGTTGTTTTGTATTTTGACCTTAGGAACTGACTCCGAGGAAGCTTTTTCCTACCAAGAAACTAAAGCTGTAAGGCTGATTTTATAGATTTATTTTCATTTGTAAAAATCCAGGGTTCTGAACCTTGACTGGAATCTGAGTGGCGGCAGTGGATCATGACTCTCTGTAGCCCAGGTTATCTGGCCCATGAACTACAAGAGGTTCTCTTTTCCCTACTTCCCATCATGCCATGGGAGCATTAGGCTACAGATGCAGGCTACCATATGGTTCTAGGTGAGATTTTGGACGCTGGGCTCAGGTCCACATACTTGTGCCTAAAGCACTCGCCCCACTGAGCCAGCTCCTTTGTGTGAGAAGTTACTCTTCCTTTTAGTCCCTCGCTTTATCATTTAGGATGTATTGTCCATTAGCACATCATGGGCCACTGGTGCCAGATTTGAGCTGTCCCCTTAACTCTGTGTCTTAAATGCTGTTTTTGTTAAACCAAGTTCTTGAATGTTTTAGTGATGTTTAAAGAAGTAGATTAGGATTCAGAAATTCATCTCCCCAGAGAAACTAAGGAAGTCTGAGTATGTCTTCTTCTTAGCGACAGAGCAAGGAGACAATGGAGACAGGTTGAGATGACAAAGATTATATGGGGTTCATTCTTCTCTTAGAGGCTGCAAATTCTTGTCCGATACACCTCATACTAGCTACGTGATGTTGAAAAATTAAATTGTTCTTCATTGAATTTTGTGGTGGTTTGAATAGGAATGGCCCCCATAGGCTCAAGTTCTTGAATGCTTGGCCCAGAGGGAGTGGCACTATTAGGAGGTGTGGCCTTGTTGGAGTAGGTATGGCCTTATTGGAAGTGAGTCAGTGTAGAGGCAAGCTTTGAATTCTTTTATGCTCAAGTTAGGCCTACTATGGAAGTCTTCTCAGTCTCCTTCTAATGCCTGTGGGTCAAAATGTAGAGAACTTTTAGCTCCTTCTCCAGCACTATGTCTGCCTGTACACCATCATGCTTCCTGCCATAATGATAATGAACTAAACCTTTGAAACTGTAAACCAGCCCCAATTAAATGTTTTCCTTTATAAGAGTTGCCATGGGTGTGGTGTCTCTTCGCAGCAATAGAAATCCTAACTAAGACAAGTTTCAATTTTTTTAAAAGTAATACCAGTACATAACTTTCCTAACTTACTGACTAGCAAAATAGGCTAACACCTTATTGAAAATCTAAGATGTTGCTTTGGTCAGGTGAGGCTAGGTTGTACTGTAATAATAAGCATCCTCAACATATTTTTTGTTTAAATTAGAAAAAAATTATATTTTGCTTGTGATACACATCTAAAATTCGGTGAGTTGGTAACTGGGCTTTTTTTCATTGAAATTTCTCAGAGATCCAAGGTGATAAAATTTCGCCTTGTAGCATTTCTCTCCTTGCACAACCATCATGTAGTCTTGTGGCTACTGCAGCAGAAAAGGACAGTCAAATCTGGAGAGATAAACAACGACATGTTATCTAGAAAGGACAGTATTTCTGATAATAACCCATTGGCCTAAAGCAGTTACATGGTCTTAATTAACTTTAGAGGATGTAGCATTGTTCACCTTGAATCTCGTGAGCTTTAGTGACATCCGTCATGAGTGGTATCACTGAATACCACTGATTTTAAGACATACGTCTCACGTTTTTATTTCTGAAGCTGAGATGTATTTTTCAAAATGACCAGTCCTCTTGCTTTCCCCGGCATTGGATCCCAGTTCTGAGATGTATTTTGAGGCTAAAAATACCTACAGTGCTTCACAAGACCATAGTGTTCCTCAATGCCAATGAGAGGATTTCTTTTCCTCTGCTCAATAATTCTCTCAGGGATCCAGAGTGTCAACACAAATGCTGATTTGTGGTTTAGAAGTTCCATGCCTGCTGTTGAAGACCCTTGCCTTGGGGAGTGATGTTTTCTTTTTATACATCCCTTTTACCTTCTAGGTCATTGTCCAGAGACATGTTTTTCTCTCAATTCTGTTTTCCCTTAATAATTTCTGAGCTTTTATAGTGATCGCTTCAGTCTTTTGTTTGCTTAAGTCATATTTTCTGATCAGAGGAGAGATGGAGGGTTTGGGACATCGTGAAATAGAATAAAGGAAAGACTGAAAGTCAGACTGAAGTCATATGAAGGGCAAGACAGGAAAAAAGAAAAGCATATTCCCTGGTTCTCTCTGATTCCCATGGAGTTTCTGGGCTCCAGATCATGTAGTACGGTGCCCTCCTCATGTTGCCACGAATGACATGTTATTTGGGAAGAAGGATAAGATTAATCCTCCACACTATTCTCATTTGCACCCCAGGCAACCTTTTATGTTTAATTTGGCATTAAAATCCTCTAATTATAGTCAAGATACTGACCTTTAAGGAAATCAGTGACTGAGTAAATGCATGCCCCTTTTTGGGAGCATCTTGTTAACACAGTATGGGAGACCTAACTCATTGGCATCCTTGATTGCTTTGAGGTCACCTGGAGCAGACCCAGGGGCCACATAGGCATCTGTTCTCAGGCCATGACTACTGTCATAGAGCTGAGAGTCATTCTGTCTAAAGCCCCAACCCCCTTTTTGTGCTTATATTTTCTGGGCCTTAACTTTTTTTTTATTTGAAAATTTTTCTTCTCTAGTCTTTCCTATCATTAGATTGCACTTGCTTATTGTTTTTGAATACTTGAAATATTATATTTGTGGGCCACTGTCTATGGTTTCCTGGTTGATATATTGTCTATGTGTCATCAACTTTCTCTCTGTCTCATATTCCTTGTACAACTCTGTCTATGCTATAACCTTCTTCCTTTTGCATGCTCTTATTCTCCTGCTGTTGACCACAGGGGTGTGTTTTGGTCCCTTCCTTTTGTAGCTCCCAGAGCCTGGAAGGTCCATTAGATTCATCTGTGACTCTCCTGCAGGGGATGCAAACACTGCTGAGCTCCCTCCTATGTGGCCACCTGCTTCTCTCCCAGTACAGACAGTCCTTCTGGGATTCTATGACCAGCAGACCCCCCCCACCAAGTTCCTAGTTATGCTTGTAGTTTAAGTTCCATTTTCCAATATTAACTTGATTTTGTCTCCTGGGCATGTGAATGGTACCACAGCTGGCTTTGGAATCTAACATGGGGCTCAGAAATGTGTACTATACTACCACTAATTGGTATAGCAAAACCCCATCAATCACCCAGAAAAACCCCCTTAATCACCCCACATACACTTCATGACACCATCATATCATGACTATAGGAAAATGAATAACTGGGGTCAAAATCATGACACTTAGAGAGTCAAGCAGACTCGAGTTTCTTCTATCACAGCTTAACAAATGTGAGTTTCCGACTTTTAACAGATGTTCTTGCCATTTCTCTGGGTTCTCTCTCCACATCATGTGTCTCATGCTGCCAGATGTGGACCTAGCCAACTCCTTGGACAGAGAGTTGTAAGCTGCTGGATCTGAATACAGGGTGGACCTGAGTGCAGATGACAGAATTTAGGAGTACTTGACAGTCACTCCAGTCTAGTCTCTTAGCAGAACACTGCCTTTGCTTTGCTCCAGATGGCTCAGCTTTCTTTGATTCTGACATTTTTTTTTAAAGAGAAGAACTATTAACAGAGACATGAAGATAACAAGATGCTTGAATGAAAGAGTATGTGATTACTTTGGAATAACAAAGGGGTAGGAACATCTGTGTGGTTGGGCTGGACTAGAAGGGATGTGGCACATAGCCTGAGAAATTTGCAACCAGATGTTTCTTCGCTGGGAAAACAAGCCGGTGTGATTCAGCACTCCCCTGCCCCCCAAGGCATCAGAAGCTGAAGCGAGAGTGAGCAACAGTTCACAACTCAGAAAGGAACAGATCATCTTTTCTGGCAAATTCCCTGTACTGAGGCTAGCGAGAGACAGGGTTAGTATGGAGAACCGAAATACACATGTAATACCAGATGGTGGGAACAACAGCCTCTCCACATAGTAAGTTTCCCACGTAGCTGTTCAAACAGCAGTCATGCTGGCTGTTTTTAAATTTTATCTTTACTTAAAATGTATTATTTCACCTCTATTTTATCCTATAACCCTTGCACCACTTCCAGTACTTCCTCTCAATTTCATGGCCTTTAAAAAATATTATTTTATGTGCACATACAGACACACAATGAAATGAATATACAAACACAACCTTCTGAGCTTATTTAGTGTATGTACATGTTTTAGACTTGAACACTTGGTATTGATACTGAATAATCAGGTGGGGGGGTTCATCCCCGGAGAAGACTGATTCCCCCTCTCAAAGCAGTGATTAATTGTCTTCATCTAGAGCTGGGCCCATGAGATGGTCCCCATCCATACTGGCAATGTCAACTCGTGTTGAAATTGTTCAGGTCTTGTTTAGACAGCTGTGCTCATGAGATTTGATGGGTATTTAACTTCTATATAATGTCTAGAGGGCATAGTCTTGCAGCAGAGTTCCTAATCAACAGACTCAGTGGGGTATGTGTGTGTGTGTATGTGTGTGTATTATACATATATGTATTATATATATGTAATTTTTTTGTAAATATAAAATAATATAGTAATATTTTTCTTGTCTTCTGCAAAATTCTTTAGTGCTATTCATCTTCCTTCTACCCCTCTTGTTTTTCTGTTTTTCATCTTCTCTCTTATATCTCTAGTTAATGTCCTCCTAGTCTTTCCAATTTCACTCTTTAACTATTTTACTATTCTCTTCTCTTGACGTCCCCCTCCCAGTCATAGTGTGTGTGTGTGTGTGTGTGTGTGTGTGTGTGTGTGTGTGTATTTTCTGGCTTCTGTGGTTACTCCAGGCCATATACTCACATCTGAGTATTTGGAGATAGGAATCACAGATAAGAGATTTGTCCTTCTGGATTTGGGTTATTTCACTTAATATAATATGTACAAGGTCCATCCATTAATTTTCAAATTTCATTTTTCTCCACAGCTGAATAGTATCCCATAGGATAAATGTATCACATTTTAATCATATATTCATCAGTTGAAGGACGTTTAGGTTGTTTCCATTTTCTAGCAATTGTGAATAGAGAAGCAATGAACATTAGCAAGTATCTCTGGAGTAAGAGGTTGAGTCCTTTGGGCATATGCCAAGCAGTGGTATATCTGGGTATATAGTATGGAAGATTAATTTTAGCTTTTTGAGAAACAGAACGTCTGCCTCTGTAATTGCCTCTGCAATCCCATTAACAATGAATGAGAGTTTCTCTTTCCCCAAATCTTTGACAGAATTTTTTTGTCTGCATTTTGTTGATCATAGTCATTTTGGCTTGAATAAGATGAAATCTCAAAGTAGTTTTAGTGTTTCACTAATTTCTAAGGATGACGAACACCTTTTTAGATATTTCTTAGTCATTTTATTTCTTCTTTTGATTAATCTGTTCAGCTCTACAGTCCATACTTTAATTTGATCTTTTTTTTATGGTCTTCTTTCATTTTCTCTGAGGGGAGCTGGAAATAAGTTAGGGGTGAACTTGAAGTTGAGCTAACCAGGCAGAAGAGAGGATCCAGTTGCGTAGGGTCTGGAAGTTTGAGTTGAAGGAGCAGGTGGCTTCAGCCAAAAGGATGAGAGTTTACCATCATCCACCTTTCTTTTGCCTAATGGCCCGTAACTGCTTTATCCCTGGTGATTTGAGTCGGATAAGTTATTATTAACAAGGAACTTTCAGGCTGAGCATGAGCCAGCTACAGGATGTTCAGTCTTCCGTTGTAAGACTCAAATTCCTGACCCTTCTTTTTGTTTTGTTTTGTCTATGATGGTCTTGCTTGGATGAAAGCCTGTGCAAAGTGTGCACGCAGTGCCCACTGAAGTCAGAAGAGATCATTAGGTCTTTGGGAACTAGAGTTAGATGGTTGTTAGCCAGCATGTGGATGCTGAGGACTGAATCTGGATCCTCTGCAAAAGTGACAAACGATCTTAACTGCTGAATCACTTCTCCAGCTCCTGAAGTATCTTCTATTTTTAAAATAAAATTTTATTTTTTGAAATGAAAAGGTAATGACATCATTTCCCTGCTTTCTTATTTTTTCCTTCCAACCCCTCTCATGTACCACCTCCTTGTTCTCTCTCAGATTCATGGCCTTTTTTTCTTTAGTTATTGTTAGGAACGAACACACACACACACACACACACTTTCTTAAATATATAAATTCAACCTGCTCAGATTCAGCCTGCTCAGTTACATAATGTCACTTAGATGACTGTGACTCAGCACTGGCCACTTGGCACAGTACAACACCTTGGGAGAGCTCCATTTTGAGGAAGACCCTTTTTCCTTCTCTCAGCCATCCTCAGTTCCCCGCAATTTCTTATTTTAATTGCATTGTAGCGTGAATTGTGCTAGAATGGACTAGAGAGAATTGCTAATTAGTGCTTTTGTATGATTAAACCCCAATCTTTAGCATCCATTTGATGATGATCATTCATTGATTTAATTGTTGTAAACAGGCATTGAACTGAAATAAAACCTCAATCATTTGCCCCAAAAGAGCCAAGATACCAACAACAATAACCCCCTGCTCTCAAAACAAAAAAAGGTCTCAATTTGGAGAAACAGTACCGCAGATGCTGGGGTCTGCCTAAGACTTCGTTGATAGGGAACTTCCTTCATACAATGGCTTTTGAGAGGTTGGACCAGGTAGGTGTGACTTTGGATACTAAAAAACCCCAGTCCTGCCCACTTGGCCCCTCTCCCATCCTCTTACCATAGCTGGATGGATTCTTTTCCTGTTGTTTCCTCATGGTGATCCATGAGTTCTGTTTTAATAAAGAAAAACCTTAGTATACCCTATTTGGAGCTAGTGTGAAATTATTTGATTTACACCCCCCACCCCATCTGACACGTTTTGCTTCATCTGAAACAGCACACAGGACTGGAGATTCAGACTTTACAAAAGGCAGTGGTAAAAAGACTTGAAATGATCAAGGAAATTATAGGAACTGATGGGCAAGGAGAGAAGGTACAAGGACAGGATTTAGCTTCACCAGTATGGGTCAAAGTCAGGGATGCCTGACCCAGAGTTTTAACTGCTTATCTGGTTATCTCCTTTGAGAAGCCATCTGGTACAAAATACCCTAAGATAGTCAAAGAATATAAATGGCAACCTATAAGTATGAGTGATCTAAAGAAAATTAAGCAAGCAATATATCTTATGGCTTGCACTCACCATTTGTTAGAGAAATGGTGAAAATGTGGGCTTCAAATAATAAGGCTACTCCAAATGATTGGCTTCAATTAATTTCAGTGGTCCTAGAAGATAGACCCCAGCTGTTATGGGAATGCTATTGGTGAGAAAAGGCAAAAATTTTAGAACAACAGGGAAAAGCAAAAGGATTTGAAACTTCCTAAGATTAAATTCTTGGCAAGGACTATTACTCCAATCCTCAGAACTAGACTCTCTATGACAAATGCACCTTGTCCCTATGCAGCACAGCAGTTTTAGATGCTTGGGACAGGATTCAAGAACTAGGAAAGAAGATTGAGTCATATATTAGTGTTAAACAGGGCCAGCGAGAACATTTTAGTGACTTTTTACAAAGGCTGTACAAGTAGGAGTAACAGACCCAGTAGCTGAATGTATACTTATTGAATCTTTGGTTTTTGAAAATTCCAGTGTAGAATGCAAAAAAATACTTGTACCCTTAAAGGTCAGATCAGAACCAATATATTAATAGATCTTGCATGCAATGAATGTTGATATATTGGTCTATAGTACCGAGGCTTGGGTAGGAGAAGCAATTTCCAATGGTATGAGGAAATACCAAAATGCCAAATGTTTTAATTGTGGCAGAATAGAACATCTGAGAAGGGACTGTACACAAGGAATTCCTAGAAATAATGTCTCCTCTGGGAATGGCAAAAGTAGAAGGTCTCAATCTTCTGGACTATGTAGGAGGTGTAGAAAAGGTTGACATTGGACCAATGAATGTAGATCAATGAAAGACAGACAAGGCAACCTGATACCATTGGAAAACTCCTTGGGGGGGATCTTACAGGCCCCCATGTCAAATGTGGTCCATTCATTCCCAGTCACTGTGAAGATTAGGTCTCACCAGGAAAATTAAAAAATCCAGTGCCTATTGTAAAAAGCCACACTGTTCTGGATGATGGAATAGACATGGAGAATGAAATAAAAAACTCTAGTAGGAATAAGAAACATATATTTTGAAAGACTTTTGTAAATGTTCAAAGACCAAAGCTAAGAGTGTGTATAAATAACATTGCACTTGAGGGATTACTAGACATAGATGTGGATGTGACTATCATTACTTCATAATCTTGGCATTCAAATTGGCCTCTTCAAGATGAAGATGCTCAATTCCTAGGAATTAGAACCCTATCTTAAGTGAAACAAAGAATGAGATGGGTTGAATACATAGGGCCAGAAGGACAAAGAGGAAGGCTAAAGCCATATGTGGCTAATATCACAGTGAATTTATGAGGTCATGACCTGTTGCTGCTGCAATGGAATACCCAGATTAAGATTCTTGCAGTCCCAGAAACTCATGTTTCTGGGAAGAATATTATAACATATTATAAACAAAGCTCACCAACCATTAAGGCTGTACAAGAACACAAAGCAACTAGCAATATTGTTGAAAATGAGACTTTGGGTGATTGCCCAGGTAGTCAGTTGTCTCTGTCATCTACTGCACATTTTGGAAGCTGCTTAATTGCACTTCCTGCCTACTCAAGTAATATTATCTCCCTTCTCAGGCTTTTGATGGGGTTGAAGATTAGATAGTCATAGTTAATTTTCTCTTATTATTTAGCCAAGCCATTTCTAAGACAAGGTTAGACTCCTTGGGATAGAATAATTATTGAAACATTTAGTATATGTTCCTTGCTTAATATTGTTTATACTGGTTATATGTTTAATTTTTATACTTGCTATCTATTCTTATTGTATATAGTTTTGTATTGGGTTTGTAACTCTCTTATTTAGATAAAAATGGGAGGTGATGGGGGAACCTCCTTCATCCAATGGTCTTTGAGAGGCTGGATCACATCGGGTGTGGCTTTGGGTACCAAAAAGCCGTGGTCCTGCCTGCTCGGCCCCTCTTCCTTCTGCTTGCCACACCTGGATGGATTCTGTTTCTGTTGTTTCCTCTTAGTGACCCTTGAGTTCCCTTTTAATAAAGAAAAAACCTTAGTATACCCTATTTGGAGCTAGTGTGGGATTATTTGATTCACATTTTCCCATCTGACACTTTCTGCTTCATTTGGTCTTAGGTTAACTTTCTGTATTACTTGAGACTTTGGCCAAGTCAAACTCTTTCTTTAGTTGTTATGTGAAGTTGGCCAAATCTCGGTAGAACTTCCTGTTTCTGCCTCAGCTTGCATAACTTTAGTTGAAGCAGATGAATAAAATTATAGAATTTAAGATAAAATCCTTTCAGAAGTGAATCCTTTCAGAAGTACAGAAATTCATCTTTAGAATCTAGTAGTATAACTTAAGAGGATACAATACAGTTTTTCTGTGCATTTTTACATTGTATAGCAATCAACTCACACTGATATCTGTATTACCCACCATCCTGTACCTTTGTTAAAGAATTCTCTTTGATGATCTTTTCATTAAACTGCATTTCTGTCATTTACATGAAATCATCTTATACCACTATCTTTCAGGGTGGCAGCATGGTAAATAATTGGCAATTCTCAAATTTTGTTTTAATAGTAATGTGATTTCTCTTCTTAATGGCAAGTTTGTAGAAATTTTGGCTGTGTGTGTGTGTGTTTTTTTTTTTTTTTTTAAAGGCTTGCCTTCACCAGGGATCCACTGTTAACACTGAAGCACTGAGTGATGACGGGGGCATATCCCTCAGGTGTTACGAGAGCAAAGGAGGCAGAAATGCCTGCCAAATACGCCCAAAGAAAAGCTACCAGGATGAGAAACCTGGGTCAGGGCCTCACAGTACTCAATCCCGAGGGTTGAGGAGTTGTTTCTTTGAATGATCTGTCTGTGAAAGTTTCAGGGACTCAAGGAGACTTATTAATAGTGGGGAGAATTAAAACCCTGGCTGCCTGTAGCATCACCCTCTGCAATAGTAAATCTGTCTTTAAAAATATCTTGAAGCCGTACTTTATGTTCTTCACTGATTTAAACTGGGAGAGCGGGTGGTAAATCAGTTTATCAGCATCCCTGGGAAGGACAGCAACCTGGAATATCAATGTTCCAACTGAAAGTCTTAAAGTCTCTTCTTGGTTTCATTTTGTTTGTTTTTAAGGAAGGGGAAAAAGGAAGAATAAATGCCAGGGGTTAAGAACCTCTTCTGAGGAGAGTATGTATGACCCATGTCTGTTCTCGTGGGGGTACTTTCTAATATATCTCTTTGAGTTCCTTTAAAAGTAATACCGTTTGACCTTTCCACTTTAACTTAGCCGAGGGATTTTTTTTGTCACCCAGACTGTTGGCATTTGATTTTTCTTTTTTGTACCTCAGCACTGCAGGAACTTGGTTGGGATCATTCACCTTCCATAGATGAGAGGCAGACTATATTATGGCAAACCAGATTAAGATAATGAGTTTCAGAATTTGTCAACTGTGGGTGTGACAGAAAATGCCTTAGATTACTTTAAAGATAATGTGGTATTTGGTCAATGGATAGATAACCTTTCCCCTCTTTAACTGTAAGGTAGTGTTAGACATTCCTGTAGATACATGTCTCACATGTGCAGTATAATCCACATGCCGCCCTCCATGCAGAACAGGGCATTTGAGCAGTATGTCATGGGGGCAGAGGAATGGCACCAGGGAAAGGTCCTGGAGTTACCCAGGCTGAGGCTCTGTTTTACACCAGCTCTGTGGCCTTGGAGACAGTCAAAGCACAGCCTCCTCATTCCTCACATCCATATGACGATAAGAGTCTTGAAGAACAGCTATGGCCGTATGAGTGCCTGAGTTTGAAGTGCCAGCAAAATGTCTGGCTCACCCGTCACTTTGTGAGCATACAATTGATCCAATCCAACAACATTTCCCTGCTAAATATCTCTGATAACCTGGCTTTTTGAGGTTACTGAAGGACCTTGGAGGGAAGAATATTAACATTAGTATGAATAGAGATATCATACAGCCAGAACTTCATGTCCTTTCTAGACAAGTGGAATATTATGGGGAATGCTGTAGGAGACTAAAACAGCTCTGAAATCTTCCTTGAAGTGAAAGGAATTGCAGGGTAATTACAATGTCGGAATAGCGTTTCACCATCAAGGCGTTCTGGATACACTCCTAAGATAAGCAATCAGCATAACTTTGTGAGTTTTCCATGGCTGTCTCTTAGCAGCAATGACATGAGATTTGATTAGTTTGGTCACAGACTCACAGCCTAGCATGTAATAGGACTGACTTCGTGAAGTTCAGCTTCATGAGAGTCATCTTTCTCTTGGATCTTTAAACACTTAATTATTTAAAGACACAAAGGAAAATAAAACTCTTCTGAGAAAATTCATCAGGATTCTTGAGGTTCTAGTTTTGATCATTTGTTTGCTATAACTAGTGGGTAGAATTTTATGCATCTTACAGGGCCGTGGCAGGACTGTCAAGCTCTATTTCTTGTCAAATGACTCTTGTTGGGATTAATTATTTGAGACAGAATCAGTAACATTTTTATCAAATTGGCATTAAGAAAAGTGATTTATATGGTGAAGAGAATATTGGCTTTTGGGTGACCACCTGATCCCAATTTGACACTTTTTCTGTTAGCACTGAAAAATACTGTATTCTGGGAAATGACTCAGTCCCAGGCAAACAGATGTGGTCTGCTGGGAAATGGTCCTGCCTTAGAAATGGAACACTAGAACTGTAGTAAGGGCCCATGTCTTCATGCCAGTCCTTGAGAGGCAGAGACAGGTGGATATCTCTGAGTTCCAGGATAATCTGGGTTCTGTAGTGAGACTTTGTTTCAACAACAACAACAACAACAACAACAACAACAACAACAACAACAACAGCAACAACTGAACACAGACAAAACAAAACAAAAATAACAACAATGGCAACAAACAATGTAAGTTCTAAGTTCTTGGAGTACTTTTGGTTCTGGATGGTTGGTTATCTTATTGGGCTGGGAGGTTGAGAACCAAGTTCTCACCTGAGCTGAAACCTTGTCAGTGTCAATGCCGTGTCACAGGGTAGTTGACACTGGCACCTCTTCATGCCATCTCTTCAGGGGGTACTTCTCTTCTGAAAGAACAAATATTCTGTCCAATTTCAAAGGTCACACAAGTTAATTTGCATTTAAACCCAGAGAAAAATACTCAGGATGCTTCTAGATCAGATCAGGGATGTGCAGGAGGCAATGCTGATGGACACTGGGTGACTTTAGCAAGCAAGTGCTGTTCTTTGTGGTGGTACAAACTAGACAGACAAAGTGAATGCCCTGCATTTCATGCCTGGGAAAGAAACGGCCTGGTGTTTACTGTTTTTGAAGTGGTGAGATGGAGGTCTCGGTTATAACACTTGTATGGAGTCTTGTTTATAACTGAGAACACATGTTTCCAGGTCAGTGTCAATCATGTGTACAAGCTGAGGTTTTGGAAGACACAGAGGGAACCAGGGATCCAGGTTATCAGGGCCCAAGGATTGCTCAGTGCAGTAATACCTTCACAATCACTCACCACATGCTGGGCTCTATGCCCAGAATCCAGACATTAACAAGATATGGCTGTGTTCTTCAAGGGAGCCCCATCTGTGTGACAAGTGCTCTGGTACAGCCATATACAGAAGCATGTCTGGGGACAAAGGAAGGAATGAGTGAATCTACTATTCTTCTCTATGCTAATTTGTACCCCAATATCCGGCTTGTGAGTTCATGCACATGTGTCCTACCTCACATGGTTACTATGCCAACATGACCAGAAATACGATTTTATAGTTTTATCTTTGAATACAACAGGACAGAATGTCCCTTCTGTAGTTACTATACAAGGCAAAATAAATAAATATACAACAAAAATGATATGCGGACAGATTTGAGTTTTCCTGAAATCTTATATCCAGTTTAATTTCTTGAAGTTCATATTCAAATACATTAGAATCACATTTTTTAAAACCCAGCACTTTTGCTTATTTATAGCAAATACAGGTGACTTCTGTTCTTTTGTTTGCTTTTTATATTTTTTTGAAAAAACAAACTTTCATTTTTCACTTTACATACCAATCCCAGTTCCCACTCCCTCCCCTCCTTCCATTCCCTCCACCAATCCCCCCATCCCTCCCCCTATCCACTCATCAGAGAGGGTAAGGCACATTGCTTTGGAGAAAGTTCAAGACCCTCCCTAGTATATTGAGGCTGAGTAAGTTATCCATCCGAAGAGAACGGGTTCCAAAAAAGCCAGTACAAGCAGTAGGGATAAATCCTGGTGCTATTGCCAGTGGCCCCTGCAGTCTGCCACAACCATGTAACTGTCAACCCATCAGAGAAACTAGTTTGGTCCTATGCTTGGTCCTTCCCAGTCCAGCTGGAGTTGGTGAGCTCCCATTAGCTCAGGTAGACTGTTTCAGTGGTTTTACCCAGCATGGTCTTAACCTCTTTGCTCATATTCTAACTCCTCCCATTCTTCAACTGGACTTTGGGAGCTCAACCCAGTGCTCCACTGCAGGTCTCTGCATCTGCTTCCATTAGTTGCTGGATGAAGGTTCTATGGTGACATTAGATAGTCATCAATCTGACTACAGGGCAAGGCCAGCTCAGGCCTCCTCTCCTCTACTGCTTAGGGTCTTAGTTGGGGTCATCCTTGTGGATTCCTGTGAATTTCTCTAGTGCCAGGTCTCTTGATAGCCCCATAATGTCTTCCTCAATCAAAATATCTCTTTCCTTGCTCTCATCTCTGTCCTTCCATCATCTTGTTTATCCTGTTCCCTCCTGTTTCCTCCTCTTCTCCTCAGTTGACTGAGGTTTCTGTCCTGCCTGATCCTGCAACAGTTCAGCCCCAAAGAAACCACAGAGGTCTATATTAATCATAAACTGGTCAGCCTAGTAGCTCAGGCTTTTTGTTAACTCTTATTACTTATATTAGCCCATAATTCTTTCTGTTTAGCCACATGGCTTGGTATCTTTTTCAGAGAGGCATTTTCATCTTGCTTCTTCTGCATCTGGGTGATGGCTGCAGACTGAAGACTGAATCTTTTTTCTTCCCAGAATTCTCCTGTCCTCATTGCCTCACCTTTGCTTCCTGCCTGGTCACCCCACCTGTATTTCCTGCCTGGCTACTGACCAATCAACATTTTATTAAACAAGTACAAAAACCAAATCTTTACAGGGTGAAACCATTGTCCCACATCACTCCCCTACTGTTCCTCTTCAACACTTTCTTCTCCCCCAACCTCCATGCTCCCAATTTTGTCAGGCAATTTTATCTATTTCTTCTTTTCAGGTGGATCTTTGTATGTTTTTCTTAGGGTTCACCTTGTTACTTAGCCTCCATAGAATCATGAATTATGGACTCAATATCCTTTGCTTTACAGTTAGTATCCACTTATGAGTGAGTACATACCATGTTTATCTTTCTGTATCTGGGTTACCTCACTCAGGATGTTTTCTTTGTAGTTCCATGCATTTGCATGCTTTCTGGAGTGGTTGTTCAAGTGGTTTGCATTCCCACCAGCAATGGAGGAGTGTTTTCCTTACTCCACATCCTCCCCAGCATAAGCTATCATTGGTGTTTTTGATCTTAGCTATTCTGACTTGTGTAAGATGGTATCTCAGAGTTGTTTTGATTTGTATTTCCCTGATGGCTAAGGATGTTGTACATTTCTTGAAGTGTCTTTTGGCCATTTGAGATTCTTCTGTTGAGAATTCTCTGCTTAGTCCTGTACCCCAGTTTTTAATTGGATCATTTGGAATTTTGATGTCTAATTTCTTGATATTTTTTAAAATATATTTTGGAGATCAGTCCTCTGTCTAATTAGGGGTTGGTGAAGAACTTTTTCCATTCAGTAGGCTGCCTTTTTTGTCTTATTGACTGTGTCCTTTGCTTTATAGAAGCTTCTCAGTTTCAGGAGGTCCCATTTATTTATTGTTACTCTCAGTGTTTGTGCTACTGGTTTTATATTTAGGAAGTGGTCTCCTGTGTCCATGCATTGAAGGCTACTTCCAACTTTCTCTTCTATCAAGTTCAGTGTGGTCAGATTTGTATTGGTGTCTTTAATCCATTTGGACTTGAGTTTTGTGCATGGGGATAGATATAGATTTGTTTTTATTCTTCTACATGTAGTCATCCAGCATCCAGTTATGCCAGCACCATTTTTTTTTTGTTTTTTGAGACAGGGTTTCGCTGTAGTTTTAGAGCCTGTACTGGAACTAGCTCTTGTAGACCAGGCTGGCCTCAAACTCACAGAGATCCACCTGCCTCTGCCTGCTGAGTTCTGGGATTAAAGGCGTGCACCACCACCACCTGGCTTGGAGTTTTCTTTCTAGTACTTTCTGTCAGGCTGGATTTGTGGATAATTATTGTTTAAATCTGATTTTGTCATGGAGTATCTTGTTTTCTTCATCAATGATGACTGAAAGCTTTACTGTGTATAGTTGTCTGGGCTTGCATCCAGAGTCTTTTAGTGTCTGCAGCACATCTGTCCAGGACCTTCTGGCTTTCATGGTTTCCCTTGAGAAGTCAGGTATAATTCTGATAGGTCTGTCTTTATATGTTTCTTGACCTTTTTCCTTTGCAGCTCTTAATAGCCTTTATTAATTCTGTATGTTTTGCATTTTGATTATTATATGGTGAGGGGACTTTTTTTTTGGTTTAGTCTATTTGATGTTCTGTAAGCTTCTTGTGCCTTAATAGGGATATCCTTCTTTAGTTCTTGAGTTTGCTGAAAATATTTTCTGTGTCTTTGAGATGTAGTTCTTGTCTTTCTTCTATTCCTATTATTCTTAGGTTTGGTCTTTTCATCCCAGATCCTGGATGTTTTGTGTTAAGAATTTGTTGGATTTAGTATTTTTTTGACCAATGAATCTATTTCTTCAGCACCTGAGATTCTCTCTTCTATCTCTTTTATTCTGTTGGTTATGCTTGCCTATGTAGTTTATGTTCATTTACCCAGGTTTTCCATATCCAGAATTCCCTTGGTTTGTGTTTTCTTTATCGTCTCTATTTGAGTCTTCAAATCTTGAACTGTTTGAACTGTTTGCTTCACCTGTTTGATTAATTTTTTTTGAGAGTTTTATTGAGTTCTTTTTTTGTTTGTCTTTTTCTTCATTTCTTTAAGGGAATTTTTTATTTTCTCTTTAAATCATCCTCATAAAGTTATGTATAAAATTGTTTTATTCTGCTTATTCTGGGTTTGGATAATCAAGTCTTCCTGTTGTATGACCTCTGGGTTCTTGTGTTACTATGTTACTTTTTAGGTTGTTGAATAAATTCTTGCATTGGCACCTACCCATCTCTTCCTCCAATTGGTGCCCACAGTGTCTTTGCCTCTTGGTCCAATTCTAGCAGTGGCTGTCTGTTTTATTTTTATTTTTGGAAACTGTTCTTGGTCTGTTCTCTACTGTCAATGCCTGTGTTTCAGGGAGCCTCTAAGGTCTCTTTTGGCCTGCTCTCTTGGTTCACTCTGTTGGTCCACTCTGTGCAGTCACAGCTTGTGCTTCAGAGTTCCTTTCCTGGTCGTCTCTCTTGGTCCTCTCTGTGCAGTAGCAGGCTGTGTTTCAGAGTTCCACTGAGGTTGCAGGGAGGGGGCAGAGTGTGACTTGTAGCTTGCATGGTCTGATGGATGAGACAGAGGTGTTGGAACAGCCTACCTTTAGGAAATTCGACTGCTGGCTACTAGAGAAGCTGAATTATGTGGGGGAGGGAAATCCAAATGTTTTGCCTCTGAATGGAGGGCCTAAAGAGTGGGGTGTCCCACTGGGTGGGTGGTCATCCACTTCTTGGTCCTCTCTGTGTAGTAGCAGGCTGTGTTTTAGAGTTCCGCTATCGTCTGTTGTTTTGAGCTATTATTTTTTTCTTTTTAAATAATAGTGAAAGTGTGACTTCCATATAGCATTCCCAGGTACAGTGAACATAGTTTCATGATTAGAAGCCTATTTTTTGATAGAAAGTAGTCAAGATACTAATTTTAACTATTTTACATTCTGAGATATTTGATTTTTGTGTGTAATAATGAGAAGTTCAAGGATTTATTTAGGGGTTTATGTCCATGGCACACAAGCCATTTCATATATCTTACTGATTTGTCTTGATGACTTCCTTGAGACGGGGTGGGGGGAGGAGGCCCTGCAGTGGCTGA
Organism: Alexandromys fortis; assembly: GCF_014885135.2. Classification (NCBI taxonomy): domain Eukaryota; kingdom Metazoa; phylum Chordata; class Mammalia; order Rodentia; family Cricetidae; genus Alexandromys; species Alexandromys fortis. Next base: position 11,421,125 of record NW_026067934.1, read on the forward strand.
CATGTGAGCGCTGCAGATATAAAACACTGGCATTGCCATGGGTGGGTCTACTGGAGACCTTAGCCTAGGCTTGTTAGTAGGTTTCCAAATGTGTTTCAGTAAATTACCAGTTTTCTTTAGGAGTCCTTCCTGGCTCTGAAAATAGCAACAGGGAGTCCAAAGAGTAGCAGGAGTTCTGAGTTCCTCATCCTGGCTCCATGCAGGGACACTGCAGTTTCCTATTTGAAATGAGACAGAGACTGTGATTTTGAATCACCTTTGAGTTTAGGTTGTTTCGTAAAGTAGTCTTGCTCTCTCATGTTGTCTTCTCCTTCTGCACTCCATTCACAAGCACGACTCCAGAGGAGGAGGAGAGGGAAGAGCGGGAGCATCCTAGTGAAGGAGAAGGAATATGTGTCCCTCACAGTGAGGAGCTATGGGGTGAAGGCATTGAGACGTGCGTACCCTGGCTGTCTTTGCTGGCTAAAGTCTGGAAAGAGGAACGAGCTGTTAGACTGAGGGAAGATGGTCTTCTGTCATGTTTTCTATTAGAGACCTGGGTGCTTCACATATGGCAAGCTGGAATGGCTATTTGGTTAGGCACCTTGGACCCTTTAAAGAATAGAAGACACTTTTAACTAGGGATCCTGGATGGCAAGTATGCTGGAAGGAACTGTTATAGTGAGGGCTGGCGTGGTCAGTTTGGGTGTCTAGGCTAGCAGAGGATGCGGTGTTATTTCCAAACTTTAGGTACACCCCAGGGCTGGTGAGAATCAAGGAGGGGTCATGATAGAAGGGAAGGCACTGGGCCTGTTGAGATAATATTCCCCGAGTTTTATCTGGTATGTACACCAGCTCTGGAAGATAGCAGAAATGGGGCCGCAGGACTGACCAAGAAAACCTCATGTGGATCCAGGCCAGGACTCTACTCAAGCACCTCCACAAAGCAATGGTGAAGGATAGGCCTTCTGTCCTCACCATATAGGCTCCCTGAGCTTATGCGCTCAAAGAGACCATCTCATAGAGAATCTTGAGGGAGGACTAAACCAGGAAACTGAATCAGTCAAACTGAAACTGAACTTTTGGAATCGCAGCACAACTTCTGCCTTTCCTTATTTATTAATCCATCTACTCGGTGTGAAGTGTGTGTGTGCATGTGTGTGCCTGTGTGAACATGAACATGTGCACCTGTGTGCATGTGTATGTGTGGGTGCGTGTGTGTGTGTGTGTGTGTGTGTGTGTGTGTATGTGTGTGTAGGCTGTTGGTCCAGGGGCTTAAGGACATCAGATCCATTATGGAAAGTGAAGAAATTATGCCTTCTGTTTACTGTGTCATGATGCAGATGATGATGTCACCTTTTATCTTTGCCTTCACTTAGAGTTGCATTTGGAAAAAAGTGTCATCTACCTCCAAGGCACTGAAAATCACAGATGATTTGGGGGGGATTTTTTCTCTGAATTTCATGATTTTATTATAAGATGCCAAAGAGTGAGTCTAGATATCAACCAACAGACTGCCCAGTCAGCCAAGTGACCGAGCAGAGGCCCTCAATTGTATACCCTGGGGCTCATATGATGCTTATGGTTGCCTGTGTATCCAGACTATTTGAGGATGTAAAATATGTTTTTTACAGTGGGTCATGGTCAAACAAGTTGAAGGGTATTTGCTTACATGAAGAGATATGGTACATACATGTAGCCTGAGCTTTCTAGGTCTAATTGTCTTGTGGGTAACAGGTGCAGTAGCTGCATCTACTGCAAGTTCCATGGGAGAAGAGGAGCTACCTGCTCATATGGAATCCTGCAGGACTCTTTCCTGACCTTGGATTTGCTCAGTGAAACTCCCCCTCCCTTGTGTTTTTGTTCTGTAGTTGGTGTGTTTGAAGAGATTTTAACTACTTGCCAACAAAAATTCAATTAAAGATTGAAGAAGGATGCTTAAAAGAAAGGGAGACGGGGAGGGAAATGGGAGGTGGGGAGGAGGCGGAAATTTTTTTTTCTTTCAATAAAAAATTATATTAAAAAAATCCCATACTAGCTCAGAATTGAGAAATAGATGGTTATTTGTTAAGTGGTAGACTCACAAATCAGGAACGGAGATTAGAAACCAAATCTCGAAGCTGGAAAAGAATATATAATAACATCGGCATATATAGTATAAGAGGCCATGTTGCAGTGGGCAGGTAACCACTGGCTGTAAGACTTCCTACAGCAAAAGACCTTAAAAGACCCCGAGATTAAGGAACAAACTTAGAAGACTCACATAGCTAGGAAATCCCCCAAGAATCAAACTGAATGTTCTTTCCTTGGTCCCATTCAAGATGCTCTGAATCTGGCCTCTTATTTCTCACCATCTCTCTCAGTTGTCAACATGACCCCTGAATTCTAGCAAGGATCCTTTCTCCCCTATGGCCTCCATCTACTTTCCTAATCCTGTTTTAGTGATGCCTTCCAGGCTTATTTTACCTCCACATCAGCTGCCTTCATTACCTTTGAACTTTGTGGAGGCTGCTCTGGAGAGTGGTTCAGATCCCAACTCTGTCAGCTACTGGTTGTACAATCTGAAGACTTTGAAGTATTTGCCTTGGTTTTTTGATGTATAAAATGACATTTACCCCTTAGAGTTGGTCTGATTCAAGATATGATGAATACAGTGTGATTTCTTCAGTGACTCATTTGTTATGCCTACTGCCAACTATTCTTTCTCTTTCTTTCTTCCTTCCTTCCTTTCTTCCTTCCTTCCTTCCTTTTTTTTGTGTGCATTAGTTGTGGTTCCCTGCCCTTCTCTCACCTGACTACTAAATCCTCAGCTTGTTCTGTTTTTTATTAGCAACATAGCCTCCCAATGTATATTTTTTCCAATTTTATAGAATGCAGCTATTTTATTTATTTTTAATTTTTTTAATTAATTTATTTATTTATTAAAGATTTCTGTCTCTTCCCCACCGCCGCCTCCCCTTTCCCTCCCCCTCCCCCAATCAAGTCCCCCTCCCTCGTCAGCCCAAAAAGCAATCAGGGTTCTCTGCCCGGTGGGAAGTCCAAGGACCACCCACCTCCATCCAGGTCTAGTAAGGTGAGCATCCACGAAACTGCCTAGGCTCCCACGAAACCAATAGGTCCAGTAGAATCAAAAACCCGTTGCCATTGTTCTTGAGGTCTCAGTAGTCCTCCTTGTCCGCTATGTTCAGCGAGACCAGTTTTAACCCAGGCTTTTTCAGACCCAGGCCAGCTGGCCTTGGTGAGTTCCTGATAGAACATCCCCATTGTCTCAGTGTATGGGTGCACCCCTCGCGGTCCTGCCCTTCAATTGAAGAATGGATGAAGAAAGTATGGAATATATACATATTAGAGTACTACTCAGCAATAAAAAACAAGGACTTCTTGAAGTTTGCAGGCAAATGGATGGAAATAGAAAACACCATCCTGAGTGAGGTAAGCCAGACCCAAAAAGAGGAACATGGGATGTTCTCACTCATATTTGGTTTCTAGCCATAAATAAAGGACATTGAACCTATAATTCGGGTTATTAGAGAAGCTAAATAAGAAGGAGAACCCAAAGAAAATCATATAGGCATCCTCCTGAATATTAACCTTCATCAGGCGATGAAAGGAGACAGAGACCCACAATGGAGCACCGAACTGAAATCTCAAGGTCCAAATCAGGAGCAGAAGGAGAGAGAGCACAAGCAAGCTATTTTATTTTTTGATACCTGAGACAGGATTAGCCAAGAGCTAGCCCTTGACACTGATTTCTCTGAGCTTTGAGCTCCGGGGCTCTGATATAATCTGGAGGTTCTTTCTCTATCATGGTCAGGATCTTCAGTACATATTTTGTATCATCTGTCCCTGGCTTCTCTTCTTGCAGAAAATGCATGGTCTGTCCTCTGCAAAGAGAGTGCAGTATCTCTTAGGAGTAAGGAACAAAGAAACATCGGCATTGAGTAATTCTGCCTTCTCTCTGCAATGAGTAACAGTCTATTTTCTGACTCAGATTATGACTGCCTTTTAATAAACAATATAAAGAGCCTTTATGGTATGTTTGTCACATTTTATAAACCTCCCTTATGCCCTGTGGGTCATTTGATCACTGCATCATGATTGTACAGGACTGTGATTCTAGGACTTCCTTTCTCTACCTATTATTATTATTGTTATGTGATAACTTTATGGAGTTATTTCCTTGCTTCACTTTTACATGGATTCTAGACACTGAACTTAGGGCACCGAGCTCGTACAGTATGCACAAAACCTGCTGACCTGTGCCACTGGCTCAGGTTTTTATCAGGATCCTCTTTTCGCTTTTTCCTCTAGCCTTCTTTGTTCCCAGAGTTTGTAAGATCAAGATCTTTCTGAGATGCTACTGATTTCCAATACCTTTGGTCTTGCTTGGGATACTTGGAAAGTCAGAACTAAACTGTACCTGGGGATGTGGTTGGTTCTGTATTGAACAGATCAGCTTTAGATTGTGTAAATTTTTACCTCTAATCTTTGGGCTCTAATTACAGTGATTTCCTCAGGGGAGAGTCTGGCCCATGTCTTATCGAAGTCAAGAAGAAGTCGTGGACATGCTTTCCAGTTTGGCACACAGAACTTTCCAATAAACTGATCCCCAGGGCAGTAAATTTGCCATCACAGGAAGCATTTAGACAGAAGCTGATGATCCTGCATTGAGAATATTGGAATCAGATTTGGATACTGATGGAAGACTAGAGCCAGAAGAACTTCCTTATAATTGCTGAGAGTTAAACTTCAAGACAAGGTCATCAGTCAAAAAGCATGTCTAGGTGACGATGCTAGAAATCAGGAAAAGAAAGTGTTTACTGTAGGGTGCATTTTAGAGAAGCTTAAAGGTCCTGATTTTCTATTCTAAGCTCATCTCCCACTCAAGACTCCAAGGCTGCTTCACTGTTCAGCCACTTAAAAAAAATACTTTCTGTTTCCTTTTACTTCCCTATCTTTGAACATCAAACTTCATGCTCACACCCTGTCTTATTTAGGATTACTACTGCTGTGATGAAACACCATGACCAAACAGCAAGTTGGGAAGAAAAGTTTTTTTTTTTTTTTTTTTTTTTTTTTTTTTTTTTTTACTTCTTCAACTTCCATGTTGTAGTCCATTTTTGAAGGAAGTCTGGATAGGAATCCAAACAGAGCAGGAACCTGGAGGCAGGAACTGATGCAAAGGCCATGGAGGGTGTTGTTTACTGGTTTGCTCAGCCTGCTTTTTTAGAGAACCCAGGACCACCTGCTGAGGGGTGACTCCACCCACCATGGACTGGGCCCTTCCATATCAATCACTATTTAAGAAAATAGCTTACATGCCTGTTTATAGCATGATCTTACAGCAGCATTTTCTTAGTCAAGGCTCTTTCCACTCCAGGGACTCCAGCTTGTGTCAATTTGACATGAAACTAGCCGGCACACATCCCTCCCCCTTTCGTGTCACTGACTCACATACAGAGACAGTCTGGCCTGGGTGTCTGGTCAGCATCCTTCACTGTATTGTGGGTTTTGCTTTGTCTTCCTAATTCTTGTTGCTTTCCAATGTGCAGCATGACCTTGGGGCCTGGAAACCATGTCTGATGCCTCTTTGTTCCCTTTAGTGCCCATCACAGTGGTGAGTATTAAACAATAAAATGTGTGGCAACTGTGAGTTTTAGGTCTTACGGTCCTTAACTACCTTTCTTTTTTAGTTTTGTGCCTGACCTTTCTTATTTGGGAATGAGTTTCAAAGAACTTTTGGAGGAAAAGTAAATGATATAAGAACAATTGTCAGGGTGTATCAGAGACAAGGAACCACCCAGCATTTTTTTTTCTGTTGTCAATATCGTGACACAGCAGAACTAAAGTGGTCTCTGTCTTAAACTTCAAGGAGGAGGTGGGTGCCCTAAAAGTCAAACACATACTCCATGTGGACTATCATAGCTAAGAAAAAAAATTCAAGACTTGGAGGAGGTAAATAATCACACAGTGTGTGCTGGAACTTTCTCTGGTGTCTGTTTAATCAACAAAGTTCGTTTCAAAGGTGTTCTTTCATGCTTGCACATCATTTCCTAATAAAATTGATGGAGATGTACTGGGTTATTGAGTATTTCAAGAGCTCCAGGGAATGAATCAGAATGGAAGATTCCTATCAATGGAGCTATTAATGCATGCATATTGTGTGCAAACTCTTGGTCCTCCTGGGAACAGATTAACTTCCCAGAGTATCTTATTAATTAAACTAATCTTCTGCAGGGTATTTCAATGCTCTTCGTTGACAATGCCAAGAGACTCATTTCAGTTTCCTTGCCTGGAAAATTAGATATTGTTCTTCTTTAGAACTTTTCAGCTTTATCAATAAATGTGGTACAAGTTTATGCCTTTCTTTTTTCTGAGCACTTTCGTCAGAAAAGCAGCTTTCTGATTGAGAGGGTGACAAAGCTTGCCTATGTGAGGAATGTGCAGGGACCTCTGCTATGGGCAGGTCACCTAGCTTGTAGCAATGTCTGTCTTATGATGCATACTCTTGAGACAAGGGGTGGGCAAACTTTCTGCAAAGAGACAGATAAGAAATGCTTTTGGCTTTGCAGACTAGTCACAGTTAATTCTGTCTTCAGAGCAGAAAGTAGCCCCAGAAAATATGCAAATTATGGGTGTGGCTATGTAAATAAGCACCTGAGTACAAAAGTAGGTAGTGGCTTTGATGTGGCTTGTCTGTAAAGTGGATTCTGAAACGCCTCTCTCAGAGTCACTGGTCATTTGGCAAGGAAGTGTGGACTGCTGAGCTTTACTCTGCATAGTGGTCAATTGTAACTTACCTTGAGGATATTGGTGAGTGTTGTGTTTACAGATCTCTAGTGAGGAAGATGGAGATGTTCAAATATATAAAGAAGCAGATACTTGATTTTTTTTTAGCAGCAGGATTAATTTTACTGACGCATATCATCAACGACTTATACAACACACATTGAGAACTACTTTGCATCAAGACCATTCCATTTTTCACAGACTTAAAGGTTGGTTGGATATTCCCTATACGTGAAAGCCAAATACGTTAGTGTGAGGAGATACTTGGAGGAGTGAGAAATAAAATGTAGGTAGGGAAAACTGTGCCAACACAGATTAATCACCTCTGTCTGATCATGGTGTGTCATGCAAGAATTAAAGGCAGCGTATTTGACCCAGGTTGAGGAGATAAATCTTATTGTCGATGGAAGTTTCTGCCTGTCTGGTCCCTCAGCCTTTCAGTCCCAATTATACACACAGAGGTTTATATTAAGTATAAATTGTTTGGACTATTGCTCAGGCTTACTACTAACTAGTTTACAACTTAATACATGATCTTATCTATGTTTAGCGTGGCTGGGTACATTTTCTTAGGAAGGTATTCTCATCTTTCTTCCTCTGCATCTTGCTTGTGACTGCAGATCTACCTTTTATTGTCTCAAAATTCTTCTAGTCCGGTTGCCCTACCTGTACTTCCGGACTGGCTACTGGCCAATCAGCATTTTGCTAAATCAATACAAGTGACAAATCTTTATAGTGCACAAGAGCATTATCCCACAGAACCACATGACTTATTTTAGCATGTGGGGTGGGAAGGTACCAGGGGAGACAAATTTCTACCATCTAAATATATGGATTGGACTGTAGCTCAGTTGTAGAATTTCTGCCTAACCTGCCAAAGTCCTGCATTTTATTTCGAGCACTAAAAAAAAAAAGCATTTGGCTATATGTAATTAATCAACAGTATTAAAAAAATTAATTTCTGGTTTGCTCCTGTCTATTCGACCTTAATTTGTAAAGATTTCCCTCTGGTTAAAAAAATGAATCAGAAGGAAGATAATATATCAAGTCATTAAAAATATATTTCCCCCTCCCCAAACAGAAGTTCATCTTTTATTTGTTACCTGTAGGGAGAGAAAAGACTGGAAAAGCACATTTGCTCTGTGCTAGCAGATTGTTTAAAAATATCAGTCAGGTAACCGCCCTCCTGTGCATAGTGTAACTGGAGACTTCACTGGGAGACTCACAAGTAGCAATGAAAGTGATTCCGCTACCCCCCCCCCCCCACATTATCACTGTAATGATGGTGTTGCGGTCTATTTTCATTATTTGCTTCTGTGGCAAGCCGCCCAAGGCTGTCTCCTCTGCCATACTTCCCTCTGTGGCCTTTACCCCATACCTGCTGGATCAGGCCTATTGGATAGATGAATAAAACAGATACACACCAACTAATAGTGTGTCTGGACATTTAGGTGCCCTTGGTGTAGACCCCAGCATACAGATATAAGGGCTTATTTTTCTGTGAGGGAAACAGAAGCAGGTTTCATATATATATATATATATGTGAGATTGAACAACTGGGTTCCATCACTGTGTACAAATCCATTAATAAACACTGAGTCTTCTTCCTTCCTTTTGCTTCAGCTTGCTACGGGCCCTCAGGAATGTAAGCAGCTCCATCAAGAATCCTTATGGGGAAAGAAGCTGGTGTTTATTACCTATAATGGAACATTTTATATATTTATTTTGTTCTTTAAAATATTTCATCAAATAGGAATGGTTATATCATATATCTTAGAGGGAAATCAAAACCCGGAGAGCTTAACCAGGTTAAATAACTTGATCCAAATCAAGTAACAGAGCAGGTATATAATTGCAGTTCTGACCCCAAAGGATCTTTTACTATACAGTGCTTTAAAAGAATTTAATGGAAAAGACTCCAAATCAAAGAAAGAAATAGACCTATAACCTCTCACATATTGAAGTCTAGTAGAAAAATTTCCATTTTATTTTGGCCAAAAAAAAAAAAAAGCATGACCCTTGGAGTAGTTCTCAACCTTGAGGACGCTGAGGATGCCTGACAATAATGCCAATGCGGTGTCTCAAGTCTGGTCACTTGACTGAATTGTTCTGGGGTGTAACTTAAACATGGGGATTTTCAAGTCTCCCTGACGGATACCAAGTGTGCAGCCAGCCGCAGTGGGAATAAATGGCCTCAGAGATTGTATGATATTATAGAAAGGGCTCCCAAGCTTTCTGGGCTCGTTGGTGGTTGTTCACAGGAGACTTAACAAATACAAACAGTTCTGAGACTGAGAAGTTGTAATCTCTAGAGTTTCTTGTTACATCACCTTTTTTTTTTTTTTTTTTTTTTTTTTGTCCCAATCACACTAAATTTCATGGCCTTGCATAAATGCCAGGACTAGCTTGATGCCCTTCCAGACTGTGTCTCCCAGGGTCCTGTAGAGGGGAATTATGAAGTGTTATAAACTATAAACTTGGGATTTGATTTGAGAAAGAAAACAGGATACCTCAATAAAAATGACGAAATGTGTACTTTCAGAGAGGCCAGCTAGAAATGATGCCGATTCAGACATTTTTCTTCTTGTTTTTTATTTATTTATTTTTTATTCTGGAAGCATTCCTAATTTAGTAGAATGTAAGTGTGAATTGATTTTCAAGGTAAGGACCTGGAGGGACACATCATCTGAATACAGAGTACTTAGGGAAAGTCTGACACATGATGTTGTCACCTTTCTGTAAACTCAGCTCAAAGACATGACAGCTATGAAAACAAGCTGTCCTCGAATCTGTAGAGCTACTGGCATTTTTCAGAGAGAGCAGATTTTAGGTAAGGACCCAGTAGTATGGTAGTTTGCAGTTTACAAAGCTTATTTTCACAAGATGTGTGCCATTTTTGATATGGTTTTATAGTCTATTAGTCCACTTCCGGTCTGAGCTGGTCTTGTAACTTATTTTTAAATGATAGAATGTAGTATCAGTGATGTGCCAGGCTTGGGCCCAAGGGCACAGGAGGACGTCCATGCTTTCTTTCTCAGGATCCCTGATCTATATTGGGAACAGGCTTAGTCGTGTCTGTCCAAATGAGAGGCCACGTGAAGGACAGTCAGTCATTGTAGTGAAGCTATTGTGTATCAGCCATGATGTTGATAACTTCCCCACCAAGCCCAACAAAGATCTACTACTCTTTAGGCTACTTAGACACTTAGACCCAGGAGAAGTAAATAATAATAGTAATATTCCATCAAGTCATTGTGGCAAAAAGCTAAAAGCATACTTTCCTGTGACTTCAGAAAATGTGTGATTATTGTGACTGCCTAAAGGGTAGGTGTTTTAAGTCAGTGCCTCTGCAGCTGGTGAAAATCTTGGGGTCTCATATCCACTAATTGTAGATCCTAAGTTTTGAGAATCGGTTTCTCTAGCTGGAAAGTGATAGAATAGGATTCTGCTTGGAAAGTTGCTCTGAGGATTAAAGTAGATAAGCCGTGTAAAGGGCCCAGTTCATGTAAACACTATAAATTCCAGCTCTTACAGTGATAGTCATGTCAAGATTTGCTCAAGGTTTTATGCCTAGAGTCAGGTACCAGGTTTCTCATTTCTTTCTTAGCAGACTTCCTAGTTCCTGTTTCTCTCTCCACTTCATTTTCTTTGTCCTCTCATTTCAGGTTCTGCTTTCACCTCAGTGTGTATTTTCAGTTTGTTGTTATAATAACACCGTCAGGTTGTTATAATTCATAAGATCATTTACAAAGTAAAGATGAGCTGAAGTCATCTGCCAACAGTGCAATGAGTTACCCAATTCAAGACTTATTAGGGAGAAAGTGGAATGTTTTTACAGAGAAGCCATGGGTCTTCCACACCAGAGTCCCCTCTGACACTAGGACCGTCTCCCACACATATCTCTTAGGTATGAAGAAAGCCTGTAAGACAGAAAGCTGAGCAGCTGAGGTCAAAGGCACAGGAACTCTAAGTACAGAAGTTAGCAACACCTGATGAGCATTTTTGGCCCGAGGGCAGTTTCACAAAGAGAGTGCCTTGGTGTATATAGACTAGGATTATAAAAACCAGCCGACTAATAGTGCTTTGTTCTTGAAGCGTTTTTCTGTTCACCCCCATGAGGATTGTGCACCTCATATTGCATTCTGCTCTCTTACCTATCTCTTTGTAGTTGAGAATAGCTTTATTCTTGCATTTTCACTGCAATGTAAGGAATGAATGAAATCCCTGGGAGCTACCTTTTAGTCTAGGTATGGCCATTTAAATACTGTGCCTCATTCAGATGGCATTTCCTCACAGGCTCCCTGTGGTGGTGGTCAGCAAGCATCCCTTGTAAAATAGCATTAGGTACAGATGCTATGGGAAACGAAAAACATCTCCAAGTACCACTGCCTAAAACTCTGAAGATAAGGGAAATATATATCCAGATTATTTGTGGAAACAGTTACTCAGTGCTGCTGGCTTCAAAATGTCTCTTAGCTAAGATTTGGAAGCCTGCTATTAATCAAGTTGCCTTGGAAAAGATCACCACTTCCCTCAGGATCCTGCTTTTAGAAGCAAAAAGCAGATGTTTTTCTAGATAAGAAACAAGCATTTTAAACTGCAGCATGCAGAGTTTAGTCAGCAAGAAACAGAGAGTCTAATTTACACTCCCGGTTTTGCTTGGCCCTCCTGGGATTATCCACTCCACACATGTTAACGAGACTTGGTTCCTAGCTTTCTGATGCTGATGGTGTTTTTCTTTTCATCAGGATTTTCCACCATGTCTTCCTTCAACCTGGTCTACCCACTAAAAGACTAATCATTTACCTTGGGTATAATTAATCCCCCTTTTGTAAAAAAAAATCAGGAATTATGGGTACATAAGTATACTTTTTGAAAATATGCCTCTAGCTTGCCATCCTCAAGTTATCCTTTTAGAATTTCCATTTCTTTAGAAATTTTATTTTAGTTTTGCCTGTAAACATATCCATGCACCATGTATGTGCCTGAAGCTTGTGGAGGCCAGAAGAGGGCATCAGATCCCTTGGAGCTGGAGCTACAGACAGCTATGAGCTGCCATGTGGGTAATGGAAATAGAACCTGGGTCCTCTGGAAGAGTAGTCAGTGCTCTTAACTTCTGAGCCATCCCTAAGCCCTGAAAATGTCCACTTCTATTTTTTTTTATAGATAATCTTTGACATTCCATTAGGTTGCAAACTGAATGTTATTTTGAATTGAAAATGACTAAAATTTTAGGTGTATTACTAGAAAATGATAAGACTGAAGAAGATTGCCCATTCAGTTTGCAGTATAAAACAACGTTTTGCCTGTTTGATATTTGCCTTTCCTGCATAATTGTTATATTCTCATAGCAAAGAGAAGGATGTATCACCAGGTAATGACCTCTCCCCTCTAACAGCAGGGAGACTTGAAGTCAGTGTTGGGTGGTACTGTGGGTATTGCTTAGGCTACACACTCTACAGCGAAGCCCTTCGTGTGTTCCATTTGATGGCTGTGCTCTCACTATTGGATCTCTTCCAGAGAGGAGCTCTCATCACTAGAAGGGCAGCATATCCATTATGACATAACACATTTTGGTATTTCAAAAGAAAATGGCACTTAAAGGGAGTGACACTATCGGAGGAAGTGTGTCACTGTGAGGTAGGCTTTGAAGTCTCCTATGCTCAAGCTATGCCCAGTGTCACAGTTCACTTCCTACTGCCTGTGGATCAAGATGTGGAACTCTTAGCTCCTTCTCCAGCACCATGTCTGCCTGCATGCCGCCATGTCCTGATGATAATGGACTGAAGCTCTGTAGGCCATCCCAATGAAATGCTTTTCTCTTATAAGAGTTGCTGTGGTCATGGTGTCTCTTCACAGCAATAGGAACCCTGACTAACACATACATCTTATTATAAAAGTTGTAATTAGTTGCTTAATCCCATTCTCGGCCAAGCCCCATTATTAGTGTGGGCACCAGCAATGAACCAATCAAAACTTGACTCTTTTATCCACACTTCTTACCGTCATGTTGGGGGAATCAGGTTGCCTTGCCTTTGCCTACTAATGTTCTCCCTTTCAGTTGAGTAACTATTAATAATAACTAGAGAAATTATTCTCAACCTGTGAGTCACAACCCCATCGGGATCAAATGACCTCTTTGCATGACCACCTAAGACCCTTAGAAAACACAGATATTTACATTATGACTTATAGCAGTATAAAATTACAGTTATGAAGGAAGCAATGAAATAATTTTTTGGTTGGGGTCACCATCACATGAGGCACTGTATAAAAGGGTCGCAGCGTTAGGAAGGTTGAGAACCACTGCTCTAGAAACATTGTATATTTGATAATAGGGTCAGTATATATTTTTATCTTTCACACCAAATATCCCAGGAGATTTTAAACTTGATATGCATGATGCCTGTCTCCAAATTAAACCATAGTTCTGTGTTGGTCTCTGACTGGACATGGCTTGGCACTGGGGCTGTCCTGAACTTTGTCTTTATCAGCTTTAACAAGACTGCATCCTGGAATGAGTTGCGGCCATAGACACAGGAGTTCATACGTCCTGCAGAATGTTATTGTGATGATCCTGTGGTGGCAGCTTGTGATGCTTTTCTCTTATAAAGTTAAACTAAAACCAAGTTTAAGACATATAACCCTGTATACATATAAAAGAATTTTGGGATAAAATATCAAATTCATGTTATGAAAGAAAATCCGAGCACTTTTCCATGTGTAGTTGAGCTTTCTCTTTGCGTTAAAGACTTGCTGAATATTAATGAACTCAGTTTCCTCTTCTTTGGTGCTCAGGAAACCTGCGCTTCTCATTATTTCCTGCAGTTATTTTGGGGGTCCATATCTTGGGTTTTGTCTCACGAAAGATGGGATATCGAAGTCATTATAATTTTTAATTAAAAAGAAAAAAGCAATGCATATTTGCTTACATTGTGTAGTTATTTTAACTTTGAAAGTGGAATAAGAAATTAAAAAAAGCATGGTAAGTTGGCAAATTTAAAGCAATGAAATTAATTCTGAAGGAAATTGCTTTGTACCTGAGATAGTTAGGAAGAAAGACTCAAAAAAAAAAAAAAAAAAAAGAGGTGATTCTGAGGTCAGGCAAATGGAACATTAACAAATAATCTTTCAAAACTCACTTAAGACGCAACGCTTCTGAGGCCTGACTATGGCCTGGTGCCAGTGTGAGAAGGAACACACTATTATAATGCTAGAATAAATGATTCCAAAGACTTCATTTCCCCCCACAGTATACATACCTTAAAACATACTTTTTTTTTTTTTTTTTTTTTTGCAGTAGAATTTTCCTCTCTACCTATTTCACTGAAATTGCCTCCATTGGCTTGAATGGGTAATCATACACAATATACTTCTGAAAAATAAATCTTAAAAGTCCATCTCCATTGTTTTTTTTTGGGGGGGGGTGTTTGATATATTCTCATCAATATGACACAAATCTTACTGAGAAGTCACAGGCGAAACAAAAATAAGCATACATTCAATTCAAAGCATAGTTTGTAATGACTACCGTGCAGGAATCTTGATCCATCAGTATGCACTAACCTAGAATGGCGGTGGGGTTCTGGCTGATCATTGTCCATCATGCCCTGCGCTGCTGCCTCTACTTCCTAGTATGCTCTGGGAAATCACTCTTCCATTATTCTTGTTTTTGTACATGCGGCTGTTTCTTTTAGTAAGCATCTCTACAGCTTCATTAACCTTTATTACTTGGAAATTCATATTCATGCTTAGGCCCAATTTATGGCTTTATGCTTTTGAATTTCCAAAGAGGGGATTGGCTAACAATAGAAGCATTTGAGAAAAATCTAATAATTATCCCAGCTTGGCCAGCACCAAGTTGCATAATTACAAGCAAATTGTCCTACATTGTTGAATCTCTACTAATTGACTGTTGGGAAGTGACAGCAATTACCACTATTTACCTCCAAGTAGATTATTCATTTTGATATTTGTCTTTGAAAATGCTAAAGAAACTTATTATGACTGAGAAGAGGGCTGTAAAAATGCTTTGCATCAGAAAGGCTGTATGTGTAAATCCAAGATCTGTCACTGACTGGCTTAAAGTCTTACACGGGGCCTGACTGGCTGGCTCACCCAGTGAATCCGCATGGCTGCGAAGGCACTTGCCTCCTCCAAGCCTGAGGATCTGAGTCCGTGGAGCAACACACTGCAAGGAGAGAACCGACTCCCACAGCGCGTCCTCTGATACCCGTCTGTCCACGGTGGCCTGTGCGAGTCTGCGAGTGTGTCCACAACAGTGTGGGCAGAATACATAAACATAAAAATATCAAAATACATCATTTAAAATTTGGCCCCATTTCTTCAGATATGGGATGGATCGTCTTAGCACCGGGAGGCAAGTGCTCCACACAGTGCGGATCAGGAGAGAGGACCCAGTAAGAAAGTATTTGTTTTCTCTGAAAACTTTGAGCAGGAACCCTAAATTCTCCCTCAGATGTCACCGAGCAGTGAAGCCTTACAGAGCCCCAGGAACAGTTGTCTGCTTGTTGATTCACAGTGAGTACCCATTTATTCTGAATAACAAATTCTCCATTTGGTGCAGAATTCCGATTTCATCATTCTTACTTAACTAACCTTGAAAGTGGTAGTGAGATCTTTTTCTTTTTGACTTACTACTTATAATTCCAGGAGGAAATGGGTACCTTTAGTTCATTTCTTGTTCTAACCCATCTGATGGGTTCCATTATACTTGGAATAATTCCGAGTGCTCATCAGCATTTCCAGGGCACTGTGAGGTCAGAGGTGGACAGCATCTGTGTCTTGATTCCTACTCTCGTCCTCATTCTCTCCTCTCCAGCCCCACATGTCTTTGTGTTGCTTTTTCGTTCTCAGTCCACAGCCACCTGTGGTCATTCTTCATAAAGAGCATCAGGACCTTTCCCCCAGATTTTCATAGTCTTTCATATAAGATTTCTCTCCAAACCATCTCCTCAGGAAGAGATCTTTAAAATATCTGCGTTTTCCTGAGCCCAATACAATCTATCCAAGAAATATGTATTTTTTCTTATAAAAATCTTTAAAAACACAGAAGAGCATTTACAGGCCATAGAGTCACATTGTAAATTATATTTATTTGCTTCTTTGTTACCCATCTTTTCCACTAAAACATAGGTTCTATGTAATGGAGAATGCTGCCGCCTCCCAGTCCTGTGGTCTCTCTCTCTCTCTCTC
>NW_026067934.1:11440167-11465405 GCF_014885135.2 Alexandromys fortis
AGGAGGTGCAGACAGTGGAGGACGGAGTGTTTGACATCCACTTATAAGATGCTGCAACTATCAAGGACTCATTCCTGCTTTGGAGAAATGACTCGGAGCAGAGCAGGGAGCCTGGGGTTCTGGGGCAGGAGGCTGGGCTGAGGGTGGGGGTCGAGGGTGGCATGCATTGAGGTCAGGGCCAGGGCTGGCATCCCTAAGGTTGTACAGGATCTTGTGAATATTTGTATTTTCCAGAAGGAATAAAAAGGCCTGAATAATTAATCTGGAAAAAAAAAATGTATATATATATATATATGAGAAACACTTCAGCAGCCACTCTAACACCAGAGACTATGAGGACATATTAAATATTGACAGGAGTGAGATAGAGGAAGCTATCAAGAGAGTGAAATGCAGGAAGGCCTCAGGAGTGGATGACATCACAGGAGGAGCTGGAGATGGCTACAATAGGCTCAGGGGCTGAGGTGTCTCTCAGACTCTTCAGAGAGATATGGGAACATGAAGTCATTCCCTATTCCCATACACAAGAAGAAGGACAAGCTGGACTGCTCAAAATGCAGGGGCACAATTTTGCTGTGCCATAGCAACAAGATCTTCTCCTCCATCATCTTGCAAAGGATCAAGGGCAGAACACAGGAAATCCTAGCAGAGGCTCAGTGTGGATTCAGAGCTAACAGGAGCACAATTGATCAGCTCTTCACTATGAGGCAACTCGCAGAAAAATACAAAGAATTTGGAAAAGACTTATATGTCTCTTACATTGGCTTCCGGAAGGCATTCATTAACATTTGGAGGAAAGGACTTTAGGAAACAATGAGGTTCTACAGGTACCCAGACAAAAATCATAAGAATACTAGAAAATGCCTCTAAAGATACCTTTGCTTCAGTCAAAGTCTGTGGGGGAACTAAGTGGTCAGTTTAAGAATTCTTAGGAGTGTTGCAGGGATATGTCCTCTCACCACTACTCTTTAATATGTTCCTAGAATTACTAATAGCAACGGCCCTGGGGCATGAGGAGATAGGCATGCAGACAGGTGGTGTTCGAATCAATAACTTGCATTTTGCTGACAATATAGCACTCCTTGCTGAAAGTCCAAATGAGCTGCAGGCCATGGCAAATAGGGTGGTGGAAGTCAGTGAGAACCTTGATATGAAACCAAACATCGAGAAGACTGAGATGCAAGACTGAGACTGAGATGTGGGAAGGTCACACAAGGATTTTTAACACTGTAATAAAGAAACAGAACCTCAAGCAAGCAGCCAACGTTGTTTATCTGAGAGGAAACCTCAGTTCAAAGAGGGAACTTTTTCAGCCGTCAAGAGGTGGATAGGGATAGCGAAGGCTGCACCCCAGGTTTGGTCAGCAAGAGACATGATGACAACAAGATTACATGTATATGAAACACTTGTCTTGAGCTGCCTTTTTTATAACTCTAAAACCTGGACAATGAAACGCTCCTCGGAAGAGTGGCTGAATGTGTTTGAGATGGCATGTCTCAGGAGGATTCTAGGTGTCATGTGAAGAGATAGGCTATGAAACAATGACATTAAGAAATATCTCCATCTATAGAAGGAAGTAAACCTTGAGATACTTCAGTCATGTTCTTAGAATGAATGATGGCAGATACCTAAATATAGCACTGCTTGGAGGAGTGCATGGGATAAGGCTAAGAGGAAGGCCCCCCAAAACACTGAATAGACAGCATAGAGGAAGACTGTGGAACCTTGGGTATGACAATAACACCAGCATCTGGGACTGCCCAGAGAAGGAATAACTGGAGAACCGCCATAAACAGGCTGCCCACACATGCTTAAGCATTGCTAGAGCATAAATGATTGCATGATGTATGTATGTATGTATGTATGTATGCATGTGTGTATTTTGTGTGCACACTTATGGGAGAGAGGAGAGCACAAGGTGCATGTGGAACGCAGATGTCAATGTGAGGAAGTCAGTTCTGTCAAGTATGTAGTTCCTGGGATTCACCTCAGGACATCCTTAGCAGCAAGCTGTTTTATTGCTGAGCCATGTTTTCAGCTCTCAGATGAAGATTGTCTTATATTATCATGTCTAGAATTTACTGCTTGACCTGGATAAATAAAGAATAAACTTACTACTAGGTGAGAATCAACTCATATAAAGCCCGAGTCTCATTTCTTCATCTTCCTCACATGGCAGAGCTGGAGCACATAGATGTTTCAGTGGATTCTATATGCTTTATAGTTTTTCCTGGCTGTTCATCTACAGCTTTAAAGTTGTATGAATAACAGGAAATAGTAACCACCTTAAAAATATGATTTTACTTGAAGCAAAATTATAGCACTTTATCCATACCTATACATAAATATACATATGAATGGAATAATAATAATCAAAGTAACTGTATTTTAGAAATCAATAATTTGAGAGTCATTATTTTCTTTGGGTATTATGAAAGTGACCACTATGTTGGGCTCTTCCCTGGAAACTTCATACAAAAAAGAGCTGCCATTTGTCATTCAGTTGAAATGGGATCCTTAGAGAATGTTGAGTACCCCACCACTTCAGGTGCACAGACTTCACTGCTCCTAGTAATCCTTCTCTCCATAAGTAAGAGTGAAAAGCAGAGGTTATCAAAATTTCGGGTCTTTGGGCCATAGAGATAGACAGTTCAGTGGGAAATGTGAGTGTAGCATAAGTGTGGACCTGTGTTTGGGTGTCCGGAAGCCACATCAATCCAGTCACAGTAGCACCTGTTCATAATCCCACCATGCCTGTCACTAGATGGAAAGTAGAGACAGGAGAAATCCCAGGAGTGCACAGGTTAGCTAGTCTGGAGTGTGGAGTAAGCAAGAGATGTTGCTGCAGACAGGACATCTCTTGTCTACAAGGGAGTATTATCTCATCTCCATGTGCATTCTGTGCCAGGCGCATGCCTGCGCTCACAAAACATATACACTCACACAAATACACACCATACACATATACAAATTACACAGATTTAACTAAGTATGAACTCATTTCTTAGACTCCTTTTCCATTAACTGCAGCAAATATGACTTTGTGTGATCACTTCTTTTTCTTTTAAAACAAAAGAAATTTAAATTTTCTTTTCATGAATATATTTATTGTACATATATGGTGATCATTACTTGAGTGGCCCAAATGTCTTAGTCACAGCATGTGTGAACCTTTTTAGTAAGAATAGGAGATATTCCTATTAATTTTGTGGTATGTCTGCCTTTAATTGTTTACTTGAGTCAGTTTGCAGATTAGCTGTTGAAAACAGCCTATCTCACTCTTCATTGTGCAGTGTTCTATGGCTCAAATTTCCTGAATGGAAAGAGCTAAAAGACTGTAGTGCTTTTTACTAATCTCTATGTTCTCTCTTGTTTCAGTGTGCTTTAGACCTACATTCCAATATTCTAAAATACTTTATAAAATTATTTATATTATATATATCTTTATTTTTACCTATTTATGCATCATGTTGCATGCCTGGTGTCTACAGGCCAGGAAAGATGTTGGATCCCCTGGGACTGGAGTTGTAGATGTTTGTGAGTCACCATGTGTATTTTTGGACTTGAATCCTGGGTCCTCTGGCAGAGGCACCTGTGCTCTTATCTGTTGAACCGGTACTCCAGCTCCCATACTCAAATCATATAGACTTTTCCCCACAGTGGTGGCACCATATGTCTCTTTTGACCTTCATAGACTCAGAGGCAGATCTGAAGATAGAGGAAAATTGAGAGGGGGTTGCATATTTCTTGCTGATCTGTTTGCATTGCAAGTGAGGTGTGCAGAGTACCTCACGTGTACTCTCCGGCATCCTTCAATGTGTTCAACCATAGTGTGCTGCAGCTTGGTTTCAGGGCACCCCGTGGGAAGAAACAAATGTGGGAAAGCTGAAAAATCCAGGGACTGTGCCATTTTAATCAATTAAATGGCATTAACAAATTGCTGTTCTCTTCCTAGGCTTGTAAAAGTAAAACCTATTAAGGGAAAAGTTGACATTTATTGCACAAATTAAAAATGTACTTGGTATTTGCAAGCAGCACATTTTTTTTTGTATTGTTTTGTACTGAGGTCTGGATTTGTAGTTTTTTTCCTTTAGCTGGTTGTCAGGGAGATGTTTTAGAGAAGATGACAATGACTGTATTCCCAACAAGCTACTATAAACTTTACGAGCTTAGAGATCACAGTTCCCCATACTTTTGGCTCTCCATCCATGAACTATATTATGAAACATACCACTCACTGTATACTAAATGAAAAGGAATTAAAGTAGTCATTTCTTTCCCCCAAATTGTTAATATCATGTGTCAAAGAGCATGTATGTGCTTGATTAATGCTAGAATATGTAGGAGAATAACGGAAAGCTCAGACTTTTCCAGTGGCCCCCAACTATTAATGTGCCAGAGAATGAATCTCTGAGCAAAGAATTGATTTGGGAAGAACAGAAGAATTACCATTCAGGATGTATAGACCATGATGCTCTCCAGAAAACAAAGTAACAGAGGAGTGACATCATACAGGATGATTTGAAGGTGATTTCATGGTACCGGCAGTAGTTTACTGGAATTGGTGGGCGTCAGAAGTTACTAGGTAAGAGTTGTAATCCTACAGTTACTGCTATGTCCATGCAGAGCTCAGCCTGAATTGTAAGATGACTTTGATGGAGCTATGTGTGACTTTCATGCTTTTCTTTACCACCTCTTGACTCTGACGTAGCTGGGTAGAACTTAAGTAACTCCATTTTGTATCATCATCTTTCGCAAGGGACTACAGAATTGTTAACTCCTTAAGATCCACAGAACACAGCAGACCCCAAAGACAGAGGGACAGATATTCATGGGCTCAGTGATTGATTTGAGGATAGCTGAAAACTTAAAGGGAACTTTGGAGTTTCCATGTAGAGGAGCCAAAAGTCATTCCTGGATGTCAGTGTTGAGTTTATATGCTTTGTTGCTATAGGGCTTAAATACAGTGCCTTGTTCTGAATTGTGTTCCTACTAATTTATATGTTGAGATCATAACCTATACTGTAATTGGATTTGGAAATAAGGTGTTTAAAAAAAAGCTGAGGTTAAATGATGCTGTGTGATAGTCATTAATCTGGCAGAACTGATGTTCAAGGAAGACGAAGGGGTTATTTTAAAGTGGTTATATGCTGTGGGACAATGGTCTTGTACCCTGTAAAGAGTTGTCTCTTCTACTTGTTTAATGAGATGCTGATTTGCCAGGAGCCAGGCAGGAAGTATAGGCAGGGCAACCAGAATAGGAGATTTCTGGGAAAAGAAAAGGCTCAGTCTTCAATCATAACCCAGACACAGAGGAAGCAAGATGAGAATGCCTCACTGATAAAGGGTATCAAAACATGTGGCTAATACAGACAAGAATCATGGGTTAATGTAGGCTTTAAGAATTAATAAGAAATCTGAGCTAATAGGCCAACCAGTTTATGATTATGTAGACCTCTGTGTGTTTCTTTGAAGCTGAATGGCTGTAGGACCTGGTGGGACAGAAACTACTGTCAATAGTTATGGTCAAAAAGAAAAGACCATGTGATATCAAGGGATGGAGAGAGATCTCAGGATAATCCAAACCTGCTGATAGCCTGATTTTGGACTTACAGCTTCCAGAACAGTATGACATATTTTCTATTTGTTTATGTCACTCAGTCTGTGGCACTTTGGGATGATGACAGTTTCAATGGGATACCACTTGCAGGAAGGAAGTTAGCTGGCAGTCTTGGAGGGGTATACCATGTTCAGTGACAAAGGTTATTTCTTTAGCTTCCACACTCTTTTACCTCTCTTGCTGTGGTCTTACCACATTTTTGGCCAAGAAAAGAGAGAAATGGATTTGATGGTGAACTTGCTCCATTTCACAATACATTCATAACCTTGACTTGGCTTGTACTTCTTTCTGTTTTGGAATGTAAGTGGTGGAATTTTGCTGCCAGAGACATGTGTTGACTGCTAATCTCAATGGCAGGGAAGGAGGCAGGAAGTCATGGAATACAAACAGAAATATAAGAGGGAGAATGTGACAGTGCAGCCAAGAGACATGGTGCTGCTGGTTTAGCACAAATATTGTAGAGACTTGACCGCATTTTCAGTGATGATCCTGGAGAAATGACTAAATCCTGCAGTGTCTCAGTCTCCTTATCTGTGAGGATGATAGTTACAGAGATGATGGAGGCTTAAATGAGTTCATACTACATAAAATGCCAGAATCAGTACCTGGCAAATGGTGAGCATGCCATGGGAGCTTGTGACCATTAGAAATGGTATTGATGGTAATGATGATGGTGATGTTATTGATACTGACAATGACTATTGATCTTTCACATGTACTTGAGGCAAAATTACTTGGCCCTACTGACGTCTTTCCCCTTTCCCATGGTTCTTTTTGGTTCCATATCAGGTAGTTTGATTAACTTTGGCTGTCCAATCCCACCCAGAAGCCTTATTCATAACTTGTACTGTGTGTAGGACTCCATTCTCCTCAGTGAGAACAACTCATTACATGACTTGGATATGTACAAGAAGTCAGGAATGCATGTCACATTGATCTTGGACCTTGATGGCAACTTAGTTTTTAGCTGCTTTGTGGACTTAAGGCATTAGATGGAACCTCTTTCTCAGTAGTCCCTTCTCTTGGGATTGGTGCTTCATTTCTTTTCCCACTTGTATCAGTTTGCTTCCTTCCTTCCTCAAGGGATTCCTAGGATGCTCTGGCATCCAAGGCTGGACTGCGAAGTTTATGATTCGATAATTTTACTTGAATGATTCCATTCCCTTTAGAATGTCATTTCCCATCGTATCTGCAAGTGTATTCCCTGTATATCAGCCAAGTTCTGTCTCATATGATACTTCGCTACAAAACCTCTCTATATTCTACTGTTTTACTCAAACTCTGCCCTCAATGAACAGCTTATGTAACATTTTGTATAAATTTAAATTCCTGGAGTAGGTGAAGGGTATTTCTGGAAAGCACAGATAATTCTGTGTCAAGTGTAGTAGAAAATAGATGAGCTGGCCTGGAGCTTGTATCACTATAGACAGATTTTCATGGAAAGTCCAGTAAAATAGACCTGTTTAAAAGAGCTTTTCACAAAAAGCTATTCTCTTGATTGCTTATAAAAGCTATATTTAATGAAGCCTTCTGAATTCCATGACCTTGGTAAAGATACCCATCCATACAAGAGATCCATGCCATGTTTATCTTTTTAATTTCTGTACCCAGAAAAGCACCTGGGGCACACTGTTGGAGCTCAAATGTTGGTTGGACGAATAAAGATGTTCTCAAAGGTTCCTGCCTTCCTTCATGCTTCAGTTCTGGGAAAATTCTGGAAGAATGACACTAGTTTGGTTTTACAAATCTTCCCATCAAGCTGTTACTGTAGGATTTACTGCCTGACTCTCAGAGGGCAACCAGGGGCAGAAAGAGAGGGATATAAATGCTGCAGGTATTTATTTTTAGGGCAAGTGCAGAGTGCCACATTAGTCACTGGCAAAGATTAAGGAGATGTGGGTACAGAAGAGTCTCCATCTTATACTTGTTTTGTTTATATAATGTAGGCTCCAAAATGATTATTCAGAATGCTTTATAATCTCTTCACCATTCTGACAGTCTATGCAATCACAAGAATAGTCGTAACCTGGGTGACTGTTTTTTGGAGGTATGTCAAAACACATTTGAATTTCAATATTTTTGTATGTGTGACATCGAGAGATACTTCCTGGCTCTTTTTCATCTTTTTTCCATTTCAAGTATTTTACAAAGTATGCCAAATCTCATTTATTCACGTAGGCTTAAAAATTAGTCTTAAATATAGGCAACATAAATAGCAAAGTGCGACGGTGACATTCTTCTTCTTCCCTCAGAGGGGCTCTGCTTTAGGTTCCTCAACTGTCTTACTCAGTGTTGTTTGTCTCAACGATCACTGAAGTACTTAAGTAGTGATAAGAAGCATGCAGAACGTTTCAAACTGCTGTAATTGAAACCAACAATTTTATAGAATGTGCTTTTAGCACTGAAGAAAATGTGAAGTCAAAAAGAATTTTTTAAAAATGATTATAAAGGTAGCTATAACAAAGGGCATGCTTGACTCAAGCTCACTTTGCCGAGAGAAGTGGGAATGGCAGCAAGGGGCTGGACTGACCTCCAGTAGAAGGAGCTCATTGCAAGGCTACTTTCAGCTTTGTCAGTCTGGTTGGCAAGCTCAGATTCTGAACTAATTTGTTTATATTAATTTTTCACTGTATATATTCATTGCACATGGTGCCAGATTATATAAACTCTGGTCATTTCTTAAGACTCTGTGAATTAGTTAGTTTTTAGTAGCTATGAAAAATATCAGAGAGGAGGAAATTCTTATTTTGGTTCATGGTTTCAAAGCTTTAGTCCATGGTTAGTTGGCTCCGATGCTTTGGGGGAGGAACTTACTCATCTTTCTAAGGCAAAAAGCAGAGAGAGGAAAAAGTATCCATAGAGCCCTAAAATTCCCCTTTTAGGATGTTTTCCCAAAGAGTTGACTTCCTCCCCCTGGGTCTTACATCCTAATTATACCATTATCTTCCCACAGTGCCTATGGCTAGTGACCAAGCCTGTAGCACATAGGCCTTTATGGGCTGTGTCAGCTTCAAAGTGTGATCCCTTTATATGTAAAACAATTAAATTCAGGAGAAAGGAGATTGAGGAAGATTCTATGCTTATGACTTGGTAGAGTCAGCATTGTAAAAAAAACAACAGTTCTACTGAAAGTAATTAGCAGATTCAATGTAGTCCCAACCCAAACCCCACATTCCCCACAGAGAACTAGAAAAAAAAAGCATGCTGAAGTTCCTATGGAACCACAAACGACTGTTGCAGGCGAAGCAATCCTAAGGAGAAAAGGATGATGTAGAGATTTACCATTGCAGACATCTTATGGAGCTGCATTAGTCAAAACAGTGTGAGACTGCTGCAAAAACACATATAGACCAATAGAACAACAACAACGGCAAAAATACCCAAACATGACTGCATGTAGCTACAGCCAACTGATATCTCACAAAGATACCAAAATCACGCAGTGAGAAAAGACAGCGTCCTCAACAAATAGTACTGAAAAAAAAAAAAAACCCAACTAGATGTTTGTACAGAGAAGAGCAAAATTAGACTCATTTCTATCACGCTGGACAAAAATCATCTTTAAAGAATCAAAGACTTCAGTGTGAAACCCAAAACACGGAACTGCCAGGAGAAACCACAGGCAGTAGTACAAGATGCAGGTGTGAGAAAAGGCGTTCGGGTAGGATTCCATTAGCTCAGGAGTTAAGGTCAACCATTGACAAATGGGCTTCCATAAAAGTACAAAGATTTCTTTTAACCAACCTTTCTCTCCAGTCCATCTTTCTTGCTTTTTCTTTTTCTTTCTTCGTGTATTCCTGGCTGGCCTGGAACTCATGCTGTAGACCAGGCTGGCCTGGAACTCAAAGATCCGCCTGACTCTGCCTCCCGAGGTCTGAGGTTAAAGGCGTTCACCACCATGGCTCTGAAGCCCATCTTTCTATTTCAGACTGAAACCAGGTCTAGTGTCTCCATCTAGTTTGCACTGAGAATCCTTGTCCAATGTGCTGTATCTATAGAATGAGGCATGGAGGCGAATAAAATAAAATGGAAAAGGTTCAGATCAGTGACTCTCAACCTTCCTGACACCGCGACCTTTAAGACAGCTCCTCATGCTGTGGTGCCCGCCCCCCCCCCAACCATAAAATTTTTGTTGCTACTTCATAACTGTAATTTTGCGACTGTTACGAATCTTAACGTAAATATCTGAGTTTTCCGATGGTCTTAGAAGACCCCAATGAAAGAAAGGGTCGCGACCCACAGGCTGAGAAAGTGATCTAGAAGGTGTGCTGGCTGATGGGCATCCGAGGATGGGGTTTCTGCTCAGCAGGTGCAGTAAAGCCTTTAATTTCTAAATTGCTCTAGCTCAGGGGACTTGTTTCCACGACATTCTTTTAAGAAGAGCCTTCTGCTTGTGGTCGTGCAAAACAAAAGGCATTATGTTCTCAAGCGGAAAAACCTGCCTGCCCTGAGAGACACAAGCTGTACTTAGAAGGGAAGACTCGCCAAGGGAGGGATTTCGGGAGGTTTCCATTTCTCAGATGGTGGTCCCAAAACCTTGAGGGTCAGAAATGTAGACAGCTGGAATCTGGGGTGTGGGAGTACTTTCAGGGACAGCTCACTGTATTTCTTCCCTCTCCCCCAATGAGCTCTGTTCCTCACACAGTGACCCTGAAGACCTTGTGGTCGGTAACCACAATTCAATGCCGAGTAGACAAGAAAAGCAAGCTGAGGGAGGAGCTCCGAGTAAGGAAAGCACAAACCTATGCTCATCTCGTCCAGCAGGTGGCAGTGAGAGCACGTAGCTAGGC
Organism: Alexandromys fortis; assembly: GCF_014885135.2. Lineage (NCBI taxonomy): Eukaryota > Metazoa > Chordata > Mammalia > Rodentia > Cricetidae > Alexandromys > Alexandromys fortis. The sequence continues at coordinate 11,450,578 of NW_026067934.1, forward strand.
TAAGAGAGGCGCCCCAAACCCGAAGATCAGCGCTGGGAGCCTGCTCATCTCCAAGGCGGATTCCAGGACCTGGTACCTGCCATCGCTCAAGCCCTCGGCAGATCTTGTAAGAGCTTTTTCATTTGATAATCTATAGAAACATCACTTGCTTCCATTCTATCCAGCGGCTTATTTGCAAAGGCTGAGCATGTTTTAATAAATCAGCAACCCTACAAGTAAGAAGGGAAATAAAATATTTTTCAGCTTGGTGATGGCGAGTGTTTGCGTTAAGCACTACAGCGACAAGGATGATCAAATAAGGACAAGGTTGTGGTTTTGATCTCTGTGGAGGTCAATTACTTCGTTCTATTGTTTGGTCAAAAACCTCGCTGCCAATCTGTTTAACCCCCTGGAAATGCATGCTTGCGTGTAGGAGGTCAACCGTGTTACATGGTCAAAGAAATTCACTAGGGATAAGGCACAAGTTTGGCCTTAGTGTCTTTATGCTGTTGGGTTAAAATCCCTATCCTTGAAGGCAATGGACAACGTCCATGAAAGTAGCCGGATGTGATGTTCATACCCATTGACTGTTCCTGTGATAATTCGCTTCTACCTAGGGAGAATAGGCTTTGCCATTTGAAAACACAGTCGATTATCTGCTTCAGTGGACCGGCTCTGTAAGTCCTTATCTTCTCTTCTCCCCTTCCTGGTCTCAGAGAAGGTCAAAGGCAGAGAAAAATCTGGGAAGAAAGAGCGGTTTGAGCCTACACTTACCTCATCATTGGCTTTTAGACCCACGCATGGTTTTGGATGAGGTACCCTTGTCCTTATCATAGGTATGCGGGTCAAATGACTTCTTAAAGAGAACAGGAACACCCTGGGACCTTGTATCGCGCATACACAAGAGCCCACCTTTCTTTGTTATTTCATTTTGTACTGCCCCAGAGAGCCCTGTCTCATGGTACTGCACCTCAGTTTGGCAAGTCAGGTCCCTAAGATCTATGCTTGACAGCTTACTTCTCTTGACTTCTTCTCTCACTGTCAAATCTTGGCAACATTCCCTCATCTGCACCATTGCCTCTCTTTATTGTGGTCTAGCCACTTCTTCTGAATGTCTTAGTAACCTCCCTTGGTTACATCCATTCTGCCTTCACTCTTACACTGTGCAGAATGAAGCTTCTGTTGGTTTAGCCACAAGGTTGCCTCAAAGTAGGCCAAGTGTTAATATTTTTGATCATTTTGTCTTATTTAAAGAACATTTTTTATTTGTTTTATATACTGACTGCAGTTTTCCCTCCCTCCTCTTTTCCCAGTCATGACCCCCTCACTTTTCATCTATTCCCCTCCCCTTCCACTCCTCCTCTGTCTCCATTTACAAAGGGACAGGCTTCCCACAGGCTTGAACAAAGATGGAACATCAAGTTGAGGCGGGACTGAGTTCCTCCCTTTGCATTAAGACAGGACAAGGTGAACAGGTTCCAAAAAGCCATCTAAGTGCCAGGTATAGGTCCTGATCTCACTGTCGGAAACTTACAATTATCACACACATTCAGAGGGCCTAGGTTGGTCTCATGGAGGCTCCCGAACTGTTGGTCCAGAGTCTGTGAGCTCCCATTAGCTCAGGCCAACTATCAATATGGTATATATATCGGGTTAGGTCTACTTTACCTTTAAGGACTCTTCTCTGAACTGGAAATGGAAGCATAGGGAACATGCTTTTTGATACACCTTGGGCATTAAGTATTTCACAAATACTGTGGAGCAGTGTCTCATACTGCTCAGAGCAGGAGGGGCACTCCAGGGAGAGGAGGGGAGGTGTCAGGAGGCCTTCATGGAGGACTATACTGGAGAGACATTTTGCAGAGCTTAAGGCTCCGCTAGGGACACAAATCTCATCTTCTTGGAACACAGACTCTAGAGTGTTGGGACCCAGAAAAAAGACTCCACATTATTACTGGGTGAATTCTTTCAGTTGAAAGATGTTGGAATGGCCTCAGAAACAAGATCTCCTTATGACTTTCCCAACCTCCTACTCCTGATACCTTCTATATATCCTGGTGGGCCACGGAAATGAGGATTTCTTCTCTACAAGATGAGTTTTAGAGTAACCAGGATCTCATCAAACCAAGTTAGTCTAGAAATATTACTCTAACCCTCTTTATGCTTTTTCTCTGTATAAGAGTTCATCACAAGGAAATTCTTTGATCTGTCTTGCCTGATTATGGATCATAAGACTCATTTTAGAATGGGTCCTGTCCCATACTCAGGGAGGAAGAAGAGGTGTTTGGCAGAACCAAGAAAAATATATTTTCTTCTTAAAGTATATATATTCTTTCCCCCGAGTTGCTTATCCTGACCCCTCGTCCTGTGTGTATGTGCATGTGCAAAAAGGCCAGAAGAGGGGACTGCACATCTTCCTCTCTCTCCACCTATTCCATTGAGGTAGGATTTCTCCTTGTTGTTTCCTCAACTAGCCTTGAAAGTTGGCAATCCCTGGGATCCTCCCTTCTCTACCACTTTTGGGGTGGGGATTATAAGTATGCACAGGGCTTACTACATGGATGCTTTGATTTGAGCCCCAGTTCTCATGACTTCGCAGAATGTGCTCATCATAGCTGCAGCCCATCTTTTTTTAACCAGTTGCATTTTTATGCGATTGTTCATGCTACACTAAATGTAAACTCAGAAATATTCTCCTCTGGATCTTTTGTATCTTCATTTTTGAAGATGACACATAACGTCAAACTTTGGTTGAATAAAGTTGTCATGGTTTTCTCTTGTCTACTTTACTATAGAAATATGTTTCTGACACTTATGATATGGAGGAAAAGGGTCACACCTTTAAGGTTGTCCCTGAAAGAGAAGGAAAGACATTAAGTAAAATATGCAAATGCATAAAGAAACAAGATTATAATTGTAATTAATCTTATGAATGAAAAGGTAAGGTTATTGTGAGTGAGAATAACAGGGTTATAATTTTGTTTGAGGGCTAGGAAAAGGCTACCAGCAAGAGCTAAGACAGGGGATAAAGAGGTGTGTGAAGTCTGTAGAGGACTTGTGGGCAACATTCTGCACAGCCAGTGATGGGATCATGGAGCCCTGGACTGATAAATGTGGTTGGTGCAAAGTAAGCCTGGTGAACAGAGCAAACAGTGGAATGGTGAAAAATCTCCAAGGTCAAGCTCAGGATTGGACTTTTCTAAAAGGTGACAGAAAAAGAGTCACTGAAGATTTTGAGAGTGTTGTCATGAACTCATGTGGAAAACTCAGCCTGATCACAGTTTGGAGAGTGCTTCGGAGAAGGGCAAATAGGAAAGCAGAGAGAGACATACTGTATGGAGTGGGTGGTGCATGGCTCCTTAGATGGACTGGAGAAAATAGCCCTGTTGGCATGGAAGGACTACAGCAGGGATAGAATGTCTGCAATCAGGAGACAGGAGAAATGACAAGTGGCAGGGACTGGCTCTAGGAAGAGAACAAAGAAATATGGGCAAGTGCTGTTGAACAGACTGGTGAGGGGCAGTGGAGCTGCAGGCACAGATGTTGCCCATTGTCAGTACACAAGAGCTCAGAGCTGTATGTGTGCAAGGAGGAGCTGAAACAGAACAGCTCCATATTGTAAGGAATAATTTCTTTGGGAAACTGATGATACTCAAAGAAGAGTAAAGCCTGGAGTTATTTAAGTAGTAGGGACATGAAAAGATGCTGTGTCCTTACTACTGTCAACAATGGTAATTACTGTACTCTTCTGACATTTGACATATCATTTATAATCTACTCAATGATTCTCCACTGTTCCTTCCCAAAGAAAGTATTTTAAACTGGCAGGACCGGAGAAGGATCTGAGTCCTTTCAGTAGCCACCTCTATTTGCAGCCACTGATCCTCTTACTTTTTTGTAAGGAAGTATTTTGTTGCTGTTTTTAGAGAAAGAAACTGGAGTTCTTCAGTGAGATTGGCATTCTAAAGGAGACGAAGCGGAGCACATTGCAAAAGTGAGATTTGAATGATCATCTCTCTGGATCTAAAATTCATGTCCATTCCATCTGTATTAGTTAATTATCTGTTGATGCGATAAAACATCATGACTAAAAGCATCTTATGGAAGCACAAATTTATATGGGCTTGTGGTTCCAGAAGGATAGGGGTACATAATGGCAGGGAGGCATGGCCCTGAGTAGCAAACATGGTAGCAGAAACAGGAAGCTGAGAGCACATATTTTCAAATCCAAGCAAGAAACAAAGAGTGAACAGAGAATGGGGCCAGACTATAAACACCTACCCCCAGTGATGTTCTTCCCTTCTACCAAAGGTTCTACAACCTCTCCAAGCAGTGCCAATCAACCATGGACCAAGTGTTCAAATATTCGAGTCTGGGAGACATTCTCATTCAAGCTCCCACATTGTCCTATTAAAGAACCACTTGTTGTCAGTAAGGCCTATTAGGAGCAATGCATTTATTTATATGAACTTTTTTTTTCCCTACTAGAATGTGAACTTATTGAGGGCAGTGACTATGTATTGTTTGTTTATGCTTTCTTTTGTGTAAAGATGTTAATTAAATACTTTTGCTATAGAAAGGGTGTTGTGCCAGCTGCGGGCTGTGTTCCCTCACCCAGCTCCTGCCACCGGCTAGCTTTACCAGAAATAACAACACACAAACTGTATTCTTTTAAACACTGCTTGGCCCACTATATCTAGCCTCTTCTTGGCTAACTCTCGCACCTGGACTAGCCCATTTCTAATAATGTGTGTAGCACCCCAAGGTGCGCTTACCGGGAATAGTCTAGCCTACATCCATCCTGGGTCGGAGCTTCATCGCGCGTCTACCCGGGAGAGGGAAGCATGGCCTCTCTGAGCTCACTTCCTCTTCCTCCCAGCATTCTGTTCTGTTTATTCCACCCACCTATGTTCTAACCAATAAAATGGGCCAAGGCAGTTTCTTTATTTTTTAACCAATGACCTTCCTCCATCAAAAGGGCTGGTAGTTCTTCTATTAGGGATCTAAAGTCTACTCTCATTTCTCTGTCCACTGGAGTGCTATATCTTTTCCTGTAAGAAAGGGAAGAGCTTGTGCCTCCAGCTTTGCAATAGAGTCCTTATCTACTGTGGCTGTAGAGAGTACAGTCAGAGAAGAAAGATCACCGATACCATCTAAGCTTTCTTTATATGTTTTACTCACATGTAACTTCCCTAAGCCCTCATCCCCATAGATCATGGTCCTCCACCAGGAAGTATCTGCAAGTCTCATTTTAACTGGAGAATCAGAGTGTAGTCCTTTGAAAAACTATGGCTGACATCTACTTAATGGAATTTTAAGAATTGTGTACACAAATCACTACAGACGAGCAGGGATCTTGAGAGAAGGGATGCTCTTATGTTGCCAATTAAGATGCACACTGAGTAACACCAATGCTTCTTCACAGTGCTAGTCAACAGTAGGTTTTAATTATGCAGCAATAAAAATGGAGAAACAGCAGTAAATTATAGTCAGTTTCTATGATTTATCTTAGTTCAATAGTGAAAATTGCAAATTATATAAAACAAATATTTCAAATTAACCACAATTTGTAGAGAGGGCATTGGGCAAAGGCTAGCACCATTCTTTTCTAATCAACACCTTGCTGTTTCTGGTTGAGTAGTATGGCAACTGTGTTTGGGATGGACTGAGATCTTTAATGGGGAAGGAGCAAATTCAACACACCGCAGAGATACTGTTTGTGAGAAATTACTAGGCCTGAGGGACGGGGATGAAAAAGAATCTTCATGGGTACAGGAAAAAACCAATAAGTGATTATCAGTTGGAGATAGCTTCTGGGTTAGGTATGTGGGCTTGGGTTTACTTCCCCTGCCAGTGCTGGGACACCCTCAGGCCCAGACTTGGCAGGCCCTCTGCATGCTGCCACAGTCTCTGTGAGTGCCTACATGCAGCAGCCCTGCTGTGCTCAGAGTGCCATGTTCGCTTGGTGTTCTCCATCCCCTCTGGCTCGTATAATCTTTCCTCCTCTTGTTCTGCAGGGTTCCCTGAGATCTGAGGGGAGAGATTATAGAGATAGCCCACTTGGGACAGAATGTTCTCATCCATGCAGGAGGAAGCTTCTCTGATGATGGTTTAGCAAGTCATTGATCTATGACGATAGCAGAAAGTCATTAGGAGTCATTTTATGGCTATGTTCCTTTAGCAGAACTGCAGTATTTGGCTTTTCCCTAAGTCCCTGGCCTATCTTGTCTGATTCTTGGCTATCATAGAAATGTTGGAGATTGTTTCCATCTTTTGGAGCATGTCTGAAATCTAATCAGACATCAGTTGACAACTCCTGCGAGCATTGTGCCACCATTGCAGTGCCACATTTTACACATAGGCCATCGTTGTAGAGAAAGACTGCATAGCTGGATTGGTGCTTACCTTTTTCTTTAAGTAGCACCCAGAGTACTTTCAAGTCCTATAAGGGTTAAGGCTTTAGGTGGACGCCAGCTTGGCATCTCTGTGTTCAGTGAATTGTATTGTGAATTGAATTGTAGGTGTTGTCTTCAGCAAGAGCCTTATTATCAGATTGTGGAGAACAAAAACAATAGCCTGCGTTGTTTGGGGATTCTTGTGGGGCTTCTTATACAACAACTCCGTTATCTGTAACAAATTCCTGGCACTGGAAGCTTCATTTAGTGAGAAGAAGGAACCAGTTGGGGCTCCATCTCCACATTATTTAGCCACTTCATTCAGATCACCTTCATACATGTATATATTTTCAGAAGCTTCTACTCTATTAGTTTTCCATCCAACTCCTCAAATGGTCCTTTGCTTTAGCTGTCCCTCCCTACATTCGTTCTCTCACTCCCTCTTTATCCTCCTCCCCGTTTGATCTTTCTGTTCCTTTCCTCTACCCTTGTCCATCCGTTACTATCTATTTCTTCATCCTAAGAATATCCATCCTTCACCTCTATTTCCTTACCTCTATACATGACTTCTGTGGTTATATAGATTTTAACTTGCTTATCAAAGACTTAACTGCTTACATTCACAAAGAAGTGAATATATACTATATATTTTGTCTTTCTGGATCTGGGTTACGTCATTCAGTATGTTTTTTTTCTAGCTCCCTCCATTTAATTCACAATTCATTATTTATTTTTAAATGGCTGAGTAATATTCCATGGTGCAAATCTTCTTTATCCATTCTTTCATTGATGAACATCTAAGCTGGTTCCAATTTTTGGCTACTATGAATAGAGCAGCAATGAATATGACTGAACAGGTGTCTCTATAGTAGGTTGAAGCATACTTTGGGCATATGCCCTAGTGATACAACTTGATCTTAAGGCAGAGATGTTTCCAGATCTCTAGGGAACTGTCATACTGATTTCTATATTGGTTGTACAAGTTTGTAATCCTGCCAAATGATAAGGACAGAACAAAAGTCACAATATTCCTAAATATGAATGATAAAAAGAAGATGAAAGAGCAATAGAAGAAAGTAACAAAAAGCAGTATGGCTATGCATTTATTATATGCTCACAATTACACTAAGTGCCTTCTTTGTATTTTATCTTTGATGTAGAACCACCCTTCCTTTGCTTTTGTAAATAAAAGCACAGAGTCAAGTATGATAGCTAACCTCAATTTGCACAGCCAGTAAAGGATGGAGTTGGGATTTGAACCTGGACAGCAGCATGTGAAAAGCCACACTTTTCCCTTTGTGGCTAAAGTTTTATTCAACTTGGGTGAATCAATAGTGTTTAATACTGAGACTGGGTTGACGTCTTCAACACTGCTCAGATAGACAAGAATCTGAGATAAGATAGTTCACGAACCTATGGAAAAACCAAATATGATAAAGAAACGTCACCATAAAATGACTCCTCACGGCATTCTGCTATACTCATTGATCAGTGACTTGCTTGATCATCATCAGAGATGCTTCCTTCTGTATGAATGAGAACAGATACAGAGACCCATAGCTGTACAATGGGCAGAGAGTGAAAGACCTTGGAACATTTCATTCTAAGTGGGATGTTGCTGTAAAACCCCACCCCGCAGGTCTCAGGAAACCATGGAGAAAAGGAGGTGGAACGATTATAAGAGCCAGAGAGGTTGGAGGATGCCAAGGAAATATATCCCTCTAAGCTCAGCAGAACTTATGTACACATGAACTCACAGAGACTGAGGCAGCATGCACAGGGCCTGCCAGTGCAGCCGGAGGGGGTTCCAGCATTGAGAGTGGAAGTGGACACAAGCCCACACCCTTAACTGAGAAGCTATTTTCTTTTTTTTTAAATTGTTTTTATTGCTCTACGTATTTTTCTCTGCTCCCCCATTCCTCTCTGTCCCCTTCTACCCTCTCCCATGATCCCCATGCTCTCAATTTACTCAGGAGATCTTGCCTTTCATACTTCCCATGTAGATGAGATCAATGTATGCCACTCTTAGGGTCCTTTTTGTTATCCATGTTCTCTAGGACTGCGAAGTAGGCTGTTTTTTCTTTGCTTTATGTCTAAAAGCCGCTTATGAGTGAGTACATATTATATTTATCTTTCTGGGTCTGGGTTACCTCACTCAATATGATGTATTCTAGATCCATTCATTTGCCTACAAATTTCAAGATGTCATTTTTTTCTGCTGTGTAGTATTCCATTGTGTAAATGTTCTACATTTTCTTGATCAGTTTTTCGGTTGAGGGGCAGTTAGGTTGTTTTCAGGTTCTGACTATTACAAATAATGCTGCTATGAACATAGTTAAGCATGTGTCCTTGTGGTATGATTGAGCATCCTTTGGGTATATACCCAAAAGTGGTATTGCTGGATCTTGAGGTAGATTTTTTTCCTAATTTTCTGAGTAATCGCCATATTGAATGGCAGCCTACAGAATGGGAAAAGATCTTCACCAACTTTACATTGGACAGAGGATTGATATCCAAAATATACAAAGAATTCAAGAAACTAATCATCAAAAGAACAAATAATCCAATAAAAAATGTGGTACAGACCTAAGCAAAGAACTCTCAACAGATGAATCTAAAGTGGCTGAAAGACACTTAAAGAAAAGCTCAACATCGTTAGCCATCAGAGAAATGCAAATCAAAACAACTCTGAGATTCTAACTTACACCTGTAAGAATGGCCGGGATCAAAACAAGTGATGACAGCTTATGTTGGAGAGGATGTGGGGTAAAGGGAACACTCCTCCATTGCTGGTGGGAGTACAAGCTGGTACAGAAGCTATTTTCAATTGATAGTTTCTCTCAAATAAAAACTTGTTTTTCTTCTAGGGAGTCTCACTGGGTGCATACAATGCCCTCAAGACCAGGCACCATGCTCAACAGTAGATGGCCAAGACCAAATGAATTCTGGCATTTTTGGAGATACTTTGTCTCATAATGCTTTGTCAGAACTTTTTTGTTTGTTTGTTTATTTTGCTTTCTTACAGTTGTTTGCTTTGACTATATATTATGGTTTCTGGTTTTGTGTTTTTATGGAATCTCTGTGTATGCAAATGGGTGTGTTTATATATGTCTTGAGCTTTCTCTTTGGCTCTTTTTCTTCTGCTTTTTTTTGCTAGTTTTGTCACATTCTGGTTTGTTTTTATTTTGCCTAACTTTATTATTATTATATTCATTATTATGATTATTTTAGATGTCTGTATGTGTTACAATGAGAGAGAGAGAGAGAGAGAGAGAGAGAGAGAGAGAGAGAGAGAGAGAATATGTGGATTTGGGTGGGTAGGTAAGTGGGGGAGGATCTAGGAAGAGTTGGAGGAGGGGAAAGTGTAATCAGAATATCTTGCATTAAAAATCTATTTTTAATAAAAAAAGAAATCTTAGAATGATTTTCTACCTACAATGGCTTCTGTGCAACACATTATCATGAAGAATGTGTTATGGGTTCCTATAATAGCCAGACACTTGAAGCCTATGACTCTAATGTGCCACACTGTGGGACTCTCAAAAGACTTAGTTTCATCTATGCACTTGATCACATAACAAGGAACAGTGGCATTGGTAGAGAGGAAGACCCATGGGTAGTGATGTAAAATGGTGCTGTGTGCCCATCTGCTTGGTGGGGAGGTTGTTAATAATGTCAGACATTGTCTTCAAGAGTATGAACTTGAAATTCACACAGTCTAGGATTGTCTGGATAGGCTGGCTGGATGCTTCATTTTATCCTGTGGTGTCTACTGACTATAGCAGATGAAAGAGATTTATATTCAGTCATTGTCTCATGGTTCTGTGGGTCAGACATTCAGATGAAGTGTGGCTTAACAACAGCATCTTCTACTCTTCTCTCAAGCCTGAAGTCAAGGTGTTGGCTGGGAGGGACATTTTGTCTGGAGGCTCTTGGAAAAATTCGTTCCAAGCCCATTTGTTAAATTGTGGCTGAATTTGGTTCCTTTCTGTGCTCAGCTTCAAACTGAAGATGGTGTTATGAAGTACTCAGTCTTTCGAACATGCTGTTCTGTAATAAACGGGAGGAAGATCTTTGCTTCTAAAAGCCACGTTCTTCTCAATAGATAACAGAGGACAATCTCACTATTTTAAGGTCAGTAAAGGAGTAAGTTCAACTTCTACCACATACTTCTGTAACACCAACACAGGAGTAACATGGGGGGCAAAGGTCATGGGAGTTCAAATTCTGATTATCCTAATGTCCTTGGACTTAGTGGCCTGAAAACAACTGGTTTTAGAGATACTTGATATTTACTGAATCTAAAACAATTTTATTTCACTATAATATAAGGAATGATAATATATTGGTCTGAACTTTCGTGCTTCATTCAACAACAGTGCATTTTCCAAATGGTGATTTGAAAGCTAAAAATAAACTAAAATAATTTCTTTTGGTAAAGCTGCAAAAATAATATCCAGAAACAGCATGTCCTATTTATTCTTCCTTAGCCTCCACCTACCCTTCCACCTCCTCTCTCACCATGGTGCTCTGAGAAGTTTCTAAAGTCCTTTTCATTAAACTCTGGAGCACAAGGCTAATGGACAGCATCAGGCTCAGGGACAATGCTAGGCTGAGCTTTAGTGTGCCTTTTTCCCACCTAGAAAATGCATACCTCCAAGCAATGACATTTAAAAGGAGTTTTCGAACCAGTGTCTAATTTGAAGAAAATGAATGCCTTAAGAAATAACATAGATACCTTATAATTTTCAAGTCATAAACTGTCAAACAGAAGTTCTCACAGACTGCAATTTTTTTCCCACAGAAATTCACTCAAATGTACTTCTCTTCCACTGTGCCCTTTGCAAAAGCTTATTGAGATTCCCCACTCTCCTGTAAGTTACTGGGAATGAGTGTGGGCTTTTATTCTGTGTACTCTCCAAAGAACATTGTAACGTGAACAATGACAATAAGGTTGGGAAAATGAGAAAATAAATTCTCGTCTACTGTTTCTGGGACTTATTGCACCATTTTTCAAGATTGGCAGACTTCATGTCCACGTTACTTCTTGACAGTACGAAGAGAATAAGACTCTTAATTTTCCTGAGCACAAAACAACAGGAAAAAAAATCTATTTTTAATGAGTCCAAACAGACATGAATGATGAAAGCAATGCAGATCGGGTATTTTTATTCGCATTGTTTTTCTAGCTTCACAGATTAAAATGTCCTTAAATTCAGCATAATGGATGAGTCTCTTAATCAGGGTTTACATGAATAGCTGACTGATCTGAATTTTTTTTACTGTTGTGTAGAACCCTGGATGTCAGTTTTGTTTCATCCAGCAAAGAACAATTGCTCAGTAGAAGAGACCAGTGTTCTGATATTGCATGTGGATCTCATAGTGTTCTATTTTCTTCAGAGTCAAAAGTATCATGCTGTTATGGTTTGATCTTAATGATACCCAAAGGCCCATGTGCTGACGTCTGGGTCACCAACTGTGTTGCTATCAGGAGATAGTGGAACCATCAGAAGGTCAGGGCCTAGTGGAGGGAGTCAGGTCACAATGGACATGTTCTTGAATGGGCTATCAGGACCCTGCTTCCTGGTTGCAATGTGAATAAGTTCCTTCTGCCCTTTTGTTTCCACCATCAGGCCCTGTCTCAGCACAGGGTCCCAGGACAGCTAATGACGGAAACCTCTGAAAGTGTGAGTCAAAGGAGGCCTTTCAATCTTCCCTCCCTGAACTTGTCTCTCTCTCAGGGACTTGTCACAGCAGCACCATGCTAAAACAAGCACAATGCTTCCGTGTATTCACCTTAGAATAATTAGAAAATACCGATAAGCAGGAGGGATGAAAAGAGCCTACCCCACAGACTGCCCCACCATGTAGACATGTATGCCTGGATTTCCTGATTAAAAAGTGAGGTAAGTTAAGCTTTATGCGACAATGTAGAATGTGTCTGCAGTTAGCAGCTGGATCTTACAGAGGCAAAGGGTGCTGTGATCATTCATTATTTTCACGATTTCAGAAACCTTTCATGTTTTCATGGTGCTGGCTCTGACCATTTGAGAGGAGTGCTTCATCAGGTCTCCTATTCATGCACTGTTCCAACAGTTTCCAAAATGGTTTAGAGTACAGAGAATGGGTCACAGCCTAAAAAAGAGTTAGACTATAAATATTAGTTGGACATGGTATTTTTAGATTTCTTCTTTCAGAGATCTAGGGGTGTGCCTCTGGTGACAGCCCACTTCCACAGGGTATAAAAGTCACTCCACTTATTTCTCATAATCGTGAAAGGTTACCATACACCGTGGGCAGCTAGTGTGGATACCCCTTAGCTCCAGGCATCAACCACTCTTTGTGCTACTTCCCTCCACCTCTCGGCTCAAGCAAAGGGTGCATTATACAAATATTTGCATGGTCAAGGGATACAAAGATAAAGAAGCTTAGAAGACTTAAAGTACAGCAGGGGAGCCATAATAGCAGCAAATGCATTCTTGAGTTATGGTGGGTTTGGAGTATTTTATCCCAAGTAACTGTGAGGACATACATGTTAATGAACTTGTTTAAAATATCATTATATATGTATATATATGTAAATACACATATGTAACATACATGTATACACACATATAAAATGTATATATACACATCACATTGTGAAGCTTGAACATGCATTATTTTTGTCCGTTATAGTTTACCAAAAGTGAGTAAAGTAGATGTGGTCCTCCAAATACGAAAAATATAAAATTTGGTAAAAGTACTTACATAGACTTTTATATTTTAAATGGGAGAACTTAACAAGCATGTTCAGTGTTCTTTGGAGGAATAACTTTGAAATTTTTGTGCAACTTTTGATATACACATAAGCCTCAGAGGAACTTAATAAAAGGCTAAAAATTTTAAAAAAATTTTCATGTTTTATGAGATCAAGAAAACCTGCCCAAAGCAAATAAAGTTCAAGCAATCCTGCTCGAGTTCTCCCTCAAAACATTTAACTTTATTAAATAGTGCTCAACCCTGTTTTGAAGCAGATCTTAAAAATTATCTTATACAACTCCAAGATAGAAATATTTCCAGAAAATTTCTTTAGAGATGTCAGAGGAGAATGAATAATAAGCTATGAAGAAAAAGTAATTTCCCACAAGAAACACAACAGAGCAAAGTGGTTATGGAGGAAGGGCTGCCTGTAGGGGCGAGCAGCAAAGGATCTGGTTTTGTTGTTATGTTCCTGTCTCAAATTACCTGGAAATTTAATTACAGAATTAGTGTCAGTTTATAAGACACTCTAGGAAAATAACCCCAACAACTCGCAATCTCACCACCTAACACCTTTATTTACTTGAGAAAAGTAAATACATTATGAACCCTTGTTTCAGTAAGTTGGACGGAGTGAGCTGTTTTGGGCTATCCACAGTCGTATGGCTGTAGGGAATTACTGTGCACTGTACTTCTCTCAAAGCCAAAAGGAAGAATTTTGAATGTTTTACCATAAAGAAGTGATAAATATTTGGGGGAACTAGATGTGCTTATCCAAGCCTAACACAATGCAGACATGTGACCTATCAATAGGTTTAATTTTTACATATCAAAGAAAAACAAATTTAATTGTGTTGTAAATGCATCACTTGTGACTGGAAACCACATGATTTCTGTTCTCTGCATTTTTATCAGTTTCGGCTTTCTGTAATATTCTCCATCTGTAGCAAAGAGAAGCTTCTTTGCTGAGCGGTGAGAATGACTGTGGGTATAAGGATAAATATTTAGAATGTAGTTAGGAATTATGCTGGTTTAGTTAAGTGGAAGTTGTAGGTTCACCACCAAGTCCCATGACTTCCCTAACCCTGGGTAATTGGTTAGATCTCCAGTACCAGACATGATTTCCCTCTTGATGAGTGGGTCTAAGGGCCAACTAATGGTTACTGCCACGTCATATATGCCAGTACTGCATTCACAGGGCTATCTTGCCATGCTGGTCATTGATATGGTTTATAGTCATCATAACTGGGTGGGAAATCTGTTTGATTCCCTCCCTTGGATGCTTGTATGTAGCTTACTGGTACCATGGTAGTTAGTCCTCAGGGAAGATATGAATTTGAGAGATAGAGACACACATGCACAGACACACCCAGGAGAGAAAGAGAGAGACAAAGAGAGAATGAGAGAGAGAGCAACAGAGTGAGAGAGAGACAGAGAGAGTGGGAGAGAGACATACACAGACACACAGAGAGAGACAGAAAGTGTGAGAGAGAGAGAGACAGAGAGTGAGGGAGAGACAGAGATATTGAAAGAAAGACAGAGAGTGAGAGAGACAGAGAGTGGGAGAGAGACACAGAGATAAAGAGAGACAGAGAGAGACAGAGAGAAAATGAGAGGCACACATTGACACACCCAGAGAGCCAGGGAAAGTCAGAAAGAAACAGAGAGAGAGAGAGAGAGAGAGAGAGAGAGAGAGAGAGAGAGAGAGAGAGA
>NW_026067934.1:11466200-11570928 GCF_014885135.2 Alexandromys fortis
ATTTATTTATTTATTTATTATGTATACAATATCCTGTCTGTGTGTATGTCTGCAGGCCAGAAGAGGGCACCAAACCCCATTACAGATGGTTGTGAGCCACCATGTGGTTGCTGGGAACTGAACTCAGGACCTTGGGAAGAACAGGCAATGCTCTTAACCACTGAGCCATCTCTCCAGCCCCTCAATCTAACTTTTAAATATAAATTTATTTTTTACAGTCTACTTTTCATATTATGGATATAAAATTCTGCATATTTATGAGTACCATGTAGACATGTGTATACATTGCTTATTCTTTAATTCAAGGTAAAAATGTCTATCTCTGGTATAAAGATTCACTGAGAATTTCATCCAGCATATTTTGATCATACTCCCAGGCATCCCCAGCTCCTTTCAGATCAACTTCCCCTTCCCTACTTCCTTTATTTCTTTTAGAACATAAAGTCCAGTTTGTGATACCCATATACTCTTGGTAAGTGTGGCAATCTACAGGGGGTACAGTTTTAAGTATGTGGCTTCTGGTAAGTAGAAAACACTCATGTGATCAAATTATTGTTAGAGAAGAGTAAGAAATCCTGACATACACAGCACACTATTTAACAACAATGTAATGTGTATTTTAAAATGGAAAAATGACTTAAAAATAATATTTTTATTTGTTCTTTGGGAAATTTCTGTAATGTGCTCCTGTTTTATTCTTCCTTTTAATCTTTCTGGTCATTATTAATAGACTAGTGATATCATAAAAGAGATAGGAGAGATACAAAGGAAATAGAAATGGAGGAGGGTAGAAGAGCACCATCTTTCCCTCTCAACACGTGATCCTGACTGTAAGACGCATTGTTCTGTATTTCAGCTGCGAGGAACCGTGAACCCAGGACTGATGGTAGAAACCTTTGATGACTGTAGGGAGTAAACTATTCTGAGTGAGCACTGACAGTCTGATTTAAGGGTGTAGAGGTGGGTGGGAAAAAGACATGAATTCAGAACCTCGGTACCAAAATGAAGATGCTTGACTTTACCTGTGTACCTTCTCTACTGATGGTGACACCAAGGTGTGACGAATACTTGGATATTAAAATGACACTTTACGTCTTCCAAAGGAGACATGTAATTATCACATTTGATCTTACCACCATACACAGTGATTATTTGAAGATGATGAGACCATACAATTCCTATTTTCCTTATCAAAACAATGCCACTAGTAATCCCTGGAAGGCTGAAGATAAACACCAAATAGTTGGATGCTTTTCTGAAGTATGAAAAGTCTGTCCCAGTCCTCAAGCCTAACGAACTTGTATTAACAGATGATCTACCCATTTTCTACTCCCCTCCTCCCACACAACTCACTTCCCAGTCCAGTTTACTTTGTCCTTGGACAGCACACACTGCAACTCAAATTTCAAGGTAAGGGATTACACATGTAAGCATATATACTATGCTATGCTATGCTGTGCTATGCATACTATATAATTCTGTTCTTGATTTACAGGAACATGGGGTCCTAAAAAGAACCCATGTAGAGATGCACATAACTGAAAACATATCGCTTTATATAAGTGCCTCTGTATAGTGACCAAGGGCACCACACTCTGGAGGAATGCTGAAACAATGGCACCCACTTGCATGCATGACGTCACAGCTTCATTTTTATTTCAGATTGTCTTTGTGACAAAGCATCCCAAGCAGTGGTTTAATTGGGTTTCCTGTAGAACACAGTGCCTCAGTTTTAGATCTTGAAGTACTTTTAATTAGACAAGTAACTTCACAGAAAGGAAATGGAAATATCCAGCCATTATGTAGAAAACTTAATGAAAGTATCGCTAAGTGAGCCAAGGCAGATATATTTTTGGATGTAAAGAACAGTAACTTTCTGTGTCTAGCTTTAGTTTTGAAGGGAATGAGTAACTTAGGAAGTAAGGGGGGCATAGCACTTCAGATCCACAGAATTCAAGGAACATTTAAGTAGAGCCTGAATGACTTGGTTCTGCTTTCACCAAGTGTAGCTTTAAGCTTGACAAGTCAGGGAAGGCACTCTAGAGGAATAAAACTGTGTATCGATAACAAAAGGAGATTTATTGGGTTGACTTACACAAGAGGGGTGAAGTAGTCCAACAAAGGCTGCCTGCACATCAGAGAACCCAGTAGTTGCTCAGTCCACAAATCCACATGCCTCAATGTTCCAACCCAGTGCTAAAAGTTCCCGGGAAGGTCACTAATTATTGATTCTACAATGGAAGACTGAAGAATCCGAAGTCTGATGTTAGTTGAGATTGGCAGCAGCATTAGACTAGCTCAGAAAGAAGTGAAGGAGAGCAAGTGCACACTGCTCTTTATCTTGGATCTCTTGATATCTAAGCCACACATTGGAGGGTGGCTGCTTTGAAGGAAGATCTCCCTCCTTAAGCCTCTCAGGAAACAATCTCACAGATGAACCCACAAATATGTCATTTACATAATTCTAAACACTGTCAATCGAGGTGATTAAATGCTAGAAATGAATGTGATATTTCATATCAAGATGTGGTTTGAGACCTAAAGGGAAGAACTAGAGAATTAGGTTTTCAAGTTTCTTAGCTGCTTTGTTAACAAGGCATCATGACTGAAGTTACAGTCACAAGACATTGATATACAGGAGAATCTCTAATGCTACTGAGTGCCACGCTTCTTTTAAAACCAAGATAATGAAAAATAAAGGTTGAACTAAAAAATGAAATATGTAAATATAGAATAAAGAAGAGGTTCAAAGCTAGAGCCCCAGGAGAATAAGAAATAAAGTCTTAGGCTTCTGGGATTTGACATAGATTTGAACTGCTACCTTACTCATAGAAAGGACTGGGGGGAGTCAATGAAGTTTGCTAGGCATTGTAGGCTCTAAAGGAGGTTTGGAGAGTCATTGATGAGAAATAAAATTCCAGAATGTAACCTGTTTGACTCTTGCAGTAATGAAAACAATGTAGAAAACTCACTGGTAAACTATTTCAGGCATGTTTCATATCCTCAGGAAAACAAATACTGAACTTCTCTGTATAGATATTTATATAAATCCACGACCTTGAGAAATTCTAGACCACATGAACCCTGCTGAAAATGAGCTCATAATGAAAATAGGTTATATAAGAAATTATGCATTAGAGGAAAAATTACCTAATTTACATTATTAATTGATAAGAGTTAGTGTCCATTAACTGGAAAGAACAGAAGACTTAGAAAGGGTTTTACACAATAAATGTATTTTAAGAGCTTATAGGACTCCATGAAGGACTAGAAACTGTAATGAATGGACTACTGGCAAAAGAATATAGCACACAACAAGATTCTAGAGAGCAACCCCATCTCACGATCTGGCAAAGGCAACCTTGTGGTGACAGTTGAAAGGCCAGTGGTTTCCAGGGAAGAGAGGGAGGAAGGGGAGAAGGGCATCGTGCAAGGACATTCAGGGCAGTGGAAAGACTGTATGATGCAGCAATCGTAGATAGATGTTCATTCCTAGATATTGTTCAAACCCACAGATGATCTGTGCCCGTGAGCTCCCCAATACAAGGTCTGGGACTTTGTTGGTAACCATGTGCTGATGTACATCCTTGAATCGAGGAACTGTTATTTCTGCTGGGAGTTGATAAGGATAAGATCATGCATATGTGAGGACAGAGGGGTGTCTGGGGCATCTCTGTGCACTTGGGACTCTTCAATTTTTTTATCTGTGAAGATAAATCTCCTTAAAATATACAGTTGGGTAAGGTTAGTATATACTGAGTCAACTTAAATATCAATACTATCCTCATACAATAGCAATAGTCAAGAAAATGTACTTTTCTTTATATCAGGTGATTGGTTAAACATGTAAAGATGAATTTACATATTATGTGTAAGATTTTCTGCAGGGAAAATATTCAAGTGAAAAGACACAACGGAGATGTGAATGGAGAGAAGGCATTGTCCTAACATAGCTGTCCAGTTTCATAACCTTATCTTGTATATCCAGAGTAAACTTAACCAGATCTTCTATTGGTTTTGTGGACATGTTAGGAGAACTGTTTTAGTCATGCACCTTAAGAAAAACCAGTGAAACTCCCGCCCTTTAGAAGATAGTAAAGATCTCAGTGGAGTACGAGGTGATAAAACCAATGGATGAAAGCAGTAGAGCATGTCTCCGTGGTCTACCGTCAAAGATACTGTAGCACAGTTTCTGAAGGCAAAAGTCAAGATGAGGATAAATGGATTATTTCACCAAGGATGCCCCAAAAGCTGAAAGTCAGAGAACAAAGGGGAAAAATTGTAAAGTCTAGAATGATCAATACGTTGATATCTAGAATGGATAAGAAAATCTTAAATCCCCACAAAAATGTTTAAACTGGGCAGAACACATGAATTATTAAGTTCTGAATAAGCATATGAAGAAAGAATGCACAGTTGTTAGTGGTCAGAGAAATGTGAGTGCGACAGAATGAAGTCTTTGATTTATAGCACTTAGCCTGCAAAGCTAGAGCTGGCCAGCACAATGGATAAGGATGCAGGATGCGAACTGACTCAGTCTCTGAAAGTAAGCACAGGAAGTTTCTATCACTCAGGCGGGTCACTTGGCAGAAAAAAATATCTTACTCTATGTCACAGGAGAATGTCAGAGAAGCTATACCGTGAAGACTTGTCCACATAGCTGCCTAAACAAGATTTGAACAAGGATGGCAATGATAGACAAGTTAACGGGGAAAGGGGAACTCTCACAAGGCCTCAGCCCTAGACAAAGAACTTCAGGGAACTAAGGAGTGTTGAGAGTGGCAGAAATAGTTAAGGGAGCCACCTTAGGGTTGGCAAGAGACTTGAACCTAGAGTGGCTCCCAGGAGCCCAAGGCGATGTCCCCAGTTAGTCCCTTGGGAAGCTGAGGATAGGGAACCTGAAATGACCCTATCCTATAGCAATACTGACGAATATCTTGCATATCACCATAGAACCTTCATCTGGTGATGGATGGACATAGAGACAGAGACCCACACTGGAGCACTGGACTGAGCTCCCAAGGTCCCAATGAGGAGCAGATGGAGGGAGAACACGAGCAAGGATGTCAGGACCACGAGGGGTGCACCCACCCACTGAGACAGTGGGGCTGATCTATTGGGAGTTCACCAAGGCCAGCTGGACTGTGACTGAAAAAGCATGGGATAAAACTGGACTCTCTGATCATGGCGAACAATGAGGGCTGATGAGAAGCCAAGGACAATGGCACGGGGTTTTGATCCTACTTCATGCTCTGGCTTGGTGGGAGCCTAGCCAGTTTGGATGTTCACCTTCCTAGACATGGACGGAGGGGGGAGGACCTTGGACTTTCCACAGGGCAGGGAACCCTGACTGCTCTTTGGATTGGAGAGGGAGGGGGAGTTGTTTGGGGGAGGGGGAAAGAAATGGGAGGCCGGAAGGAGTCGGAAACTTTTTTTTTCCTTTTCTCAATAAAAAAAGAAAAAAAGAAATAGTCTTCCTTAGGGACGAGCTCCGAAACTGGTTATCTAATGCAAAGTGGTCAGTGCTGCCTGAAATCATTTACATACAAGTAATTTTATGCAGATTGGCCATACATACACATTCACATTTACACAAACACACATGCATGAAAAAAATAAATGTAATAAAACTTTAAAAACAACATTGGGGGTGATGGCTATATCTAGTGGTACAGTGACAGCACTATATTCCTAGATATGCTTAATGACATGGTTTAAAATACATTAAGTTAGAAAAATGACAGAATTATAAGGACAAATTAATAAAGCTTTGAATCATAATAGGATATTGAATATGCTTCTCTGAAGTAAATTCAAAATAAATTTAGGCTAGGAAGAATTTGAATTACACATTAAACAGGATTGATTTGGTATATAGATAGAGGTAAAGATGCAAAGATATGAGTGCACTCTGTCCCTTGGAAATATGGACTATTCTCATCAAGCAAAGAAAATCTATTTAAAAGTATGATCTAATTTTAAGTAAAAATTGCCTTAATGTATTCCAAAGACTGGCTCTCACAAAGATCATGTCTTCTGACTACGATAGAATAGTATTTGGTACTAACAACAGCAACAAAATCAAAACAGCAATTAACAAACACTCCAGGCAACAATCCCCCTTTGTCTGGAAACCTCAAAAGGAACATCCTAAACTTAAAATGTTTATCCCATAGAAGGCTTTTTTTTTTGAATAATGGATGAAGTTAAAGATATAGAGGCACACAGAAAACTAATGAAATCTACTTAAAAGCAACCATGTTATTTACCCCTTACAGGAATCCCAAGGTAGATGTCTCTATTTTATAACTGAAGACCAGAGGATGAGTCATGTGTAAGCAACTTGCAGGGTCACACAGCTTATAAATTGTGGAGCTAGAATTCACATTTTATTTCACCTGATACGCATGCACACATGTTAAAGGGAAGGGCAGCTCCTCTATAGAGGAGGGTAGGTTCTTGTATCTGTATGCGAAATCTAAGGGAGAGAAGCATGGACTTAGTCAACACCCCTGTGGCCACCCTTTTAGGGGGTAACACAGAGAGGAGATCACAAGCATCACATTAATGGGATGATGTTAGAGGACCACTCTGTCTGAGAAGTGAGAATAGTTCTTCTGCATGCTTCCTCAAGCATTTTGATTTAATTAATTAATTTTGTTCTAGGGATATGAACTCAGATCCTCATGTAAAAACATTTTCCACATGAGTCATCTCTTTGGTCCCCTTAAGCATTTTACAAACCACAAATCATATAACAATTGGCAGGTATTATCATAGACATTGTATATTATTCACATTATATAATACAGATATATATTGCTTGGAAGTGCTTGTGCTTCTCAGAGTTTTTTTTTCTGGAAAAACCCCAGTTTTTTTAGTCATAAATTCAAGTAGTTCACAACAAAAAAGTAACATAAAATTACTAAGCAACCATCACCCTGTCACTATAGCAGAGAATAATGCTAGGCAGTACCCATCAAACTTCAAAAATGTATGTGGTTTCTGCCGCCACACTGTGTCAACCAACCTGGAGTTACTTTAAATTCTCAGCTTGAGTTAACACAGTGAAGGTGACTGAAAATTGGCTTCAGATCTGGAAGGAAAAAAAAAGCATTAGATTCTGAATTCTTAGGAAGCCTATAATTAGTACTATTAAATTTTTACAAAGTTTTCCAAACTTTGATGAAAGTGGACTCTTACTTTCTATTGTATATAAAAATCAACCCAGTATGGATCAAAGACCTTAAACTATGAAATTTCAGGAAGAAAGCATATAGGAAAGGTTCTTTATATTATTGT
The DNA here is from genome assembly GCF_014885135.2 of Alexandromys fortis. Taxonomy (NCBI): domain Eukaryota; kingdom Metazoa; phylum Chordata; class Mammalia; order Rodentia; family Cricetidae; genus Alexandromys; species Alexandromys fortis. The sequence goes on from NW_026067934.1 coordinate 11,473,503, forward strand.
TATTTTTGGGCCACGGCAACAAAAGCATTGCCAAGGAAGGCATAGCGAAACAGCAGAGACTCCTTTGGACAAATGAAGGGAGCACCCGACAATGAAAGGCAACCGATGGACTGGAGAAAATGTCTGCAATTCCATATTACCTAAGCAATTTATATGCAAAATATTTAAGGAACCTGGTAGCAAAACGTCCAAATAACTAAATCTAAAAATGGACAAAACTTGAATAGGAATGTTTCTCCAAAAGGTGATGCTTCAAGGAACAATGGATACAGAAAATCTGCATCCTGACTCAGCCCTGGAGAAATGCAAACCAAACCCCGACACAAGAAATATCACACAAGCTAAGGTAGGTGTGGGAGAGAATGTGGAGGAAGTGGAGCCCTGAATATTGTAGAAATGTGAGAAAGGAGAAGCTATGGAAAGCAGGATGGAACAAACTACAGTTACCATATGACACAACTGTCCCTTCTGTGCAACCTTCGAATTACCAAAGCCAGGACCCTGAAGAAAGACTGTAATGACTTCTTCTGCACGGGTCCATTTCTGACTTTGTCATTTTTGTTCAGCAGCAACGTCTTGTACATCCTTGAAGGAGGCATTTCTTTCCTTTTTCTTAAGTCAGTTAGTTTTTGACTGTTTCATAAGTGTACTTAGTGCACTGTGGTCACTTTTGCCCAGCACCGTCTTTTGCCTCTCTTCTCCCACTATTAACTCAGTCTCCTCCACACCTGGCCCTTTCCCATAGTCATTACTTTTGGTTTGGTTTGGTGACCCACTTACGTTAACAAGGGGCATCTGTGTGGACATGTTATTAGGACTAGTTATTGGAGTCTGGCGTAAAGACCAGTGAATACAGAAATGAAGCAATGATTCCCTCTTCCCATGAATCAACCGGGAGGATAGTTTAGCAGTGAGGGATAGTGTCCCCTGAGCCCCTCCTCCATCCATGAATTTATGTTAGTAAGCCATTTCTTGGGTAGAACTAGTATAATCATTGTAGGTGTTGAGATTCATGATAGCAATGTCTATTCATTGCCAAATAATGACATTTTTCAACCTGTTTTCTTGTTTTTCAGTTTTTATGTTCTTTCTAATCCCTTTTCTGAAACACTCCCTGAGCCTTAGAATATGTGGTATAAATTTCTTGTGTAGGTCTTAGCATTCAATTGTCATTTATTTAATTTTTGATTGATTTTGCTTTTTCGAGACAGGGTTTCTCTGTGTAGCCCTGGCTATCCTGGAACTTGCTCTGTAGACCAGGTTGGTCTCAAACTCAGAGATTTGCCTGCATCTGCCTCTGAGTGCTGGGGTTAAAGGAGTGCACCAATGCTGCCTGGCAATTTCTTTTGTTTATATTTTCATGCTTTTTATTAAAATAATCTTTTTTATTTTACATACCAATCCCAGTTCCCTCTCTCTCCCATCTTTCCACTCCTCCCCGCCCACTCCCCACCCACTCCTCATCCATTCCTCAGAGAGGGTGAGGGCTTCCATGAGGAGTTAATGAAGTCTATCATATTACTTGAGACAGGACCTAGGCCCTCCCCTTGTATCTAGTCTGAGCAATGTATCCCTTCATAGGGAATGGGCTCCAAAAAGACAGTTCATGCACTAGGGATAAATACTGGTTCCACCTCCAGGGTCATACAACTGTTACCCACATTTAGAGAACCTAGTTCAGTCTTATGCAGGTTTCCTAGCTGTCAGTCCAGAATCAGTGAGCTCCCACTAGCTCAGGCCAACTGTTAATGTGATTTCCCCATTTTATGGTCTTGACCCATTTGATATAATCGCTCCTCCCTTTCTACACCGGACTCCAGGAGTTCAGCCCAGTGCTTAGCCGAGGATGTCTGTATCTGCTTCTACCAGTTATTGGATGAATGTTCTATGATGACAAGGTAGTCATCAATCTGCATGCAGGGGAAGGGCAGTTCAGGTACTTCCTCCACCTTTGCTTAGATTCTTAGCTGGGGTCATTCTTGTGGATTCCTGGCAATTTCCTTAGTGTCAGGTTTCTCATTAACCCCATAATGGTTCCCTCTATCAAGGTATCTCTTTACTTGCTCTCCCTCTCTGTCCTTCTCCCAGCTTGACATTCCCAATCCATCATGTTCTCCTTCCCTTCCCCTGCTATCTTCCTCTCTCTCCTTCCCCACTTCCCCTCCAACACTCCCAGATTACTCAGTAGATCTTGCCTATTTCCCCTTCCCAGGGGGATCCATATATGTTTCTCTTAGGGTCCTCCTTGTTTTTTAATTTCTCTGGGATTATGGACTATAGGCTGGTTATCCTTTGCTTTATGTATAATATTCACTTAAGAGTGAGTAAATACTGTGTTGTCCTCCTGGGTCTCAATGAGCTCACTCAGGATATTTTTTTTCTAGTTTCATCCATTTGCCTGCAAATTTTAAGATGTCATTGTTTTTTTTTTTTTTTTTTTACTATTGAATAGTACCCCATTAGGTAGTACCATTAGGTAGTACATTGTCTTTATCTATTTGTCAGTTGAGGGGCATCTAGTTTGTTTTCAGGTTCTGGCTATTATGAATAATGTTGCTATGAACATAGTTGAGTAAATGTCCTTGTGGTATGAGCATGCATCTTTTGGGTATATGCCCAAGAGTGGTATTGTTGGGTCTTGAGGTAGATTGATTCCCAATTTTCTGAGAAACTGCCATACTGATTTCCAAAGCAACTGTACCAGTTTGTACTCCCACCAGCACTGGAGGAATGTTCCCCTTGCTCCACATCTTCTCCATTGTAAGATTTCATTAGTGTTTTTGATCTTAACCATCCCAACAGTTATGAGATGGTATCTCAGAGTTGTTTTGGTTTGCATTTCCCTGATGGCTAAGGATGTTGAACAATTCCTTAAATGTCTTCATGACATTTGAGATTCCTCTGTTGGGAATTATCTGTTTAGATCTATTCTCCAATTTTAATTGGATTATTTGGTATTTTGATGTCTATTTTCTTGAGATCTTTGTATATTTTGGATATCAGCTCTCACTAATAAAGAATTTAAGAATAAACTCAAATAGAAGCTCAAGGATAATTTTACTACTTTAAAAGAAAAACCTGGGGCTGTAGAGATGGGTCAGTGGTCTGAGCTCAGTTATGAGCACCCATGTGGTAGCTCACAATTGTCTATAACTCCAGTCTCAGGGTATCTGATTCTTCTTCTGGCTTCCACCAATACTGCATGCATGCTGTACATAGACACATATGCCAACAGTCACCTATATACATAAAATAAAAAATATAATCTCAAAAAAGACCTATCTCCCAGAAATTTCATCAAATGCCTGGAAGAGAAAGAAAGAGAGAAGGAAAAACAAAACTATGCCATTTAAGCCAGAGCACGGTGATGAGATGCCTGGTGGGCTAGCAGGCATGTGATCAGAAGGGAGGCTTTAGAAGAGGAGTAAAGAAACCCAATGTTTTGGAGAAGTTTGAAGTATTGAGGAAAGCATTATCAGGAAAGAGAAGGAGGAAAAGGAGAAGTTAGAGATTTTTAAAAGCAGGTTGATAACTGAAGCTGCATGGCTGTGATCCCATAACTTATTATGCCAGAGTGTAGATACAGGGAAGGAAAAGTATATTATCTCATTAAGGGGCTAATTATTCTACCCATCTCAGCATGGGTAGAGAAGGGTCTGGCTTCCTAAAGGTGGTTCCTTGGTCAAATAATTGACCTAGCCAAACTGGAATGTTAGCTTTCTACTCAGGCCAGAGATTCTATTATTTTAACAAGAATGCTTTTTCTCCTAACTGGTCTTTACTGTGAATGTTTTTACCATAGTCTACAGAAAAGAATGCCTTAGCTATTTGAGAGTGGTAACTGTCTATGGGGATAAATGTATACATTTAGAGGATGGTTTGAAACTATGTCAGTTTAACTAAACAGCAGAATTCAGTTCCTGCAAAGGCCTGTGACCTCCCCTATAAGAAACTTGTAGATGATTTATGGTAACCTTCTTGGGCAATGGGCCTCAAAGCCAATCAGAGAGTGGTTGGTAATCCTCATAACAGTTATGTCACTATTACATAAATGGACATATCTTACCCAGCAGGTTGGTGGTGTGATTTTTTTTTGTTAAGGATTTAAAATGATTTATTCTCTTTCCCTTAATCACTTTCTCTAACGTTTTTGTTAGTGTATACTAAATGAATGGGATTCATTATGGTATTTTCATACATGTAGACAGCCCACTTAGGTCAAAATTCTCAAGTTATTTTGTCTAAGTTACTCTTGTGCTAGAATTAAGTCCTATTGTTGGCGAAGGCTGCTCATTTGTTCCCGGATGAACAGACCTGAAATAAACACAAAGAAATTATATTATTTGCAATACTGTTTGGCCAATAGCTTGAGTATCTTTCTAGCTAGCTCTTACATCTTAAATTAAGCCATTTCTACTAATCTGTGTTTCACCACATGGCTGTGGCTTACCGGACAAAGTTCCAGCATCTGTCTCCTTTGGCAGCTACATTGCTTCTCCCTGACTCTGCCTTCTTTCCTCCTCTCTCTGATTGGAATTCCCACCTTGCTCTGTTCTGCTAAGCCACTGGCCAAAATAGCTTTATTCATTAACCAATAAAAGCAACACATATACAGAAGGACTTCCCACACCATTTCTTTTTTTTTGTCTAAATGAGAAGGAAGGTTTTAACATAGTAAAATTACATATTATAAAACATGCACCAAGCAAGAATTACAGTTACATTACTTATATCTACTTCATCTTTTATCACAACTAAGGAAAACTATAACTATTTATTCTTCAACTCCATCAAAGACTTCAGAAGGATATAATATTACCTAGGTAAACATGAAGTACATTGTAAACAACTTCCAAAACTCTAGAATTGATCTACATTTTTCTTTGTTCCCCTCCCTGCCTCTCCCCTTGCCTTCAACCCTCTCCCAAGGTCCCCATGCTCCCAATTTACTCAGGAGATCTTGTCTTTTTCTACTTCCCATGTAGATTAAATCCATGTATGTCTCTCTTAGGATCCTCATTGTTGCCTAGGATTGTGATGTGTGGGCTGGCTTTCTTTGCTTTATGTTTAAAACCCACTTATGAGTGAGCATATGTGATAATTGGCTTTCTGGGTCTGGGTTACCTCACTCAAAATGATGTTTTCTAGCTCCATCCATTTTCCTAAAATATTCAAGCTGTTATTATTTTTTTCCGCTGTGTAGTACTCCATTGTAAATGTGCACATTTTCCTTATCCATTCTTCAGTCGAGCTGTATTTAGATTGTTTCCAGGTTCAGGGTATGACAACAATGCTGCTATGAACATAGTTGAGCACATGCTTTTGTGGCACGATTGAGCATCCTCTGGATATATACCCCAAAGTGGTATTACTGGGTCTTGAGGAAGGTGGTTTCCTAATTTTCTGAGAAATCACCACATTGACATCCAAAGGGGCTATACCAGCTTTCATTCTCACTAGCAATATAGGAGTATTCTTTTTACCCCACAACCTCTCCAGTATAAGCTGTCATCAGTAAAAAAAACTCTAGAATTGACAGAGATATCTCTCTGCCTGAACAGTCACCCAAAATTCTTCTGTATCCCTGGAGCATCCATTTTCAGCCTGCAGTCCCATAGTGTCTGGCAGGTAATTTTAAAGACAGTTCTGCCTATATTGGCAGTTTGCCACTTTCTTCTGTGTCCTGCAGAATGTCTTGCAGACTCTTTCATTAACCAGGAACCCTGATGTACTGTCTCACCTTTAGGCAAGTTCAGCAGTCATTTTTCTATGGGTCCTGTATGTCCAGTTCATACAGCATACCATCAAGCAGTCCAGGCCAAAGCATTTTCTTGTCCGAATGGCTAGCAAACTCCATAAGGAGCCTCTTCGATACCCATCATCCTCTTGGTGTATTTTAACTGAATGATGGGCTACATTATGGCATTTTCATACATGTAGATAACCCACTGAGATAAAATTTCTCAAGTTATTTTGTCTAAGTTACTCTTGGGCTGGAATCAAGTCCCATGAGGGCCAGAATCATCTGTGTGTATTCAGGTCTGAATACTCTACACTCTTAGATTAAGGGGCACTTCACAAATACTTGTTAAATAATTGAAACCATTGAAGAGAGAATGCCCAGTGCGTGACCTTCTCATTTACTCCATTTTTTTCTTATTTTCCTTCTCATTTTCCCTTCTCTCTCCTTCCACCCTTCTCCTTTCCCTTTCTTCTTTTTCTTTTCTCTTCACCCTCCTCCTCTTCACTCTCCCCATTTCTCTTCCCTTCCCTTCTTGCTTTGCCTCCTATGTTCTTGTTTTTTTGAACACAATCTCTCAGTCATCCCAGTGTCCTTCCTTTTTCATTTATACCACTGGTCTTCATCCTAAAAGGACATTGTCCTCTCTGCCCAGAGCAGTCTGATCTCATTATTTCTTGCCCGAATGATCACATCTATTTCCTAACCAATTTCCTTGCTCTGGCTTGGCCTCTGCTTGCAGCTCTGACTGCATTATCCCTTTTCTTAAAATCCTTGGATAACCTCAATGTCTTAGTTTGACACTTGCAAATTTTGCTGGGCCTTCCTCAATTTCTCTAGTAAGAGAACACAGACATAGAGGGAGAAGCCAGTCCTTCTGAGGCTGATACTCATTTTTCCCACTTCTCCCACTAGTGTGTTGCCAGTAAGAAGAGCAGAGACTCTTTTGAGGAAAAAAGGAATCTACCATGGAGTACTAAGGAAAATGGAAGAATGATGCCATATTCATATGGGGAGTATATGAGTCAATGGGTGCACCTTTACAGGGTCCACTTTTAGAGAATTTTGTGGGAACGGTAGTTTTCCTCCCAACTGTCCTATCACCTCTTTCTTTCCAATACTGTGGAAGCAAAATCAATTATTTAGCACAGATAGACAAGCTACGACTGACTCCAGTCCCTGGCAGGTCTGAACATCCGACTCCAGGTTAGTGATGATGAGTTGTGCTTTGGTAGGGGTTGGAGTTAACATTCTCTTGACTTGAAATCATACTGTCTGGTCCTCATGTTTTCCATCCTGCCAGTCAGGTGCAGAATGAACTCCCAGGACCCACATGGTCCCCCCAGTTTTATTCCTTGTCAATAGCCGAATCCTGATCCCAAACATCGGCTTTTAGAGTTAAGATCCTGATAGTATGAGTGACCTTGTCTGCTTAATCTCACCATTTCCCCTTTAAATAATTTCAGAATTCCGCATGTCCTCTCCCATCAGGTTTCCAATCCATTCATCAGCTCTGTTGTGGATATGTTCCGCACACAGTTTCACTGTTTCCAGGGTAATCTATTTAAAGCACAAGTAAGGCTGTGACATCCATTTTTCTTAAAGTGTTTCAGTGACTTCTGACAGCACAGGGGAAATGTCACATAGCTTAGTGTATGTGACACCTGCCCCTCTCCAAGTTTTTCCTCCGAAAATGCAGTGATACTGAATTTCTGTGGTCCCTGAATTTCTGAGGTTTTCTTTTTCCTTGTCATAGCTCACCCCTTTTTAGTCATCATTTATTTTGACTTCTGCTTAAATGATGCTTATTAGATAGGTCATTTTATATCACATCATCTAAGCAGCCCTTCCATTATTATATCCTCTTACATTATTGGATTTTCTTCTACATGCTTACTGGTATCTGCCATTATATTGTTATTCCTGCTATTTGTTCTTTGTCTCCACCAGTAGAATTGGTATTTTGTCTTCCTTGCATATTTGTTTCCCAGTGTATAGAACAGGACCTGTCATAGAATAGTGGTTTAATGAATATATTTTGAATAAATAAGCAAAGGACAGAATGGAAACTGTTTTCTTTATCTGAAATTTCTTTCTTCTTCTTCTGTTTTTTTTTTTTTTTTTTTTTTGATTTTCCCTTTGGTAACAAATAATTTTTAGCTTAGGAAATAGCTCTTCCTGAAAGTTGCTGTCATTGCAACAAGGCCCTCACTGAATCTACATAAGATGTTTCTGTATAATGACTCAATATGCATAACAGGAAATGCTGTATGAACACTTCCATCTTCCAGAAATTCCCATAATGAATCCCAAGTTCCTGATGGGTTTTTATTTGTAGGTGTGCCGGTTAGCTATGTCAACTTGACTGCACAATTAGAGTTACCTAGAAATATGGAACCTCAATTGAAGAATCGTCTCCATCACATTGGCCTATGAGCAAGTCTGTGAGCTCATTTTCTTGAACACTAGTTGATGGAGGAGGGCCTAGCCCACTGTGAGCTGTGCCATTTCTCATCAGGTGCGTCTTGGGTTGAACAAGAAAGGGAATTGAGTGTGAGCCTTGAAGCAAGGCTCTAAGCAGTGTTTTTCCATGGTCTGCAGGTTCTTTCCTCCAGTTCTTGCATAGTTGTACATCAATGTTTGACTATAACCCCCAAGTTGCTTTTGGCCAGTACTTTATCACAACAACCAAAAGCAAACTGAAACAGTGTGGGAAACATTTTAGGGAAGAATTGAGTTTAGATGGGTGATGAGGGTAGGGGACCCATGACGGGATTAGTGCATTTCAGACCCCTCTCTTCGTCATGTCAAGATGCAGCAAGACAAATAGGACTGCTTAAAAGGCTTTGCCTATGTTATTTTAGATGATCTCCATAGCTAGGCATGTTGTCAACCTCAGGTTGCAGGAAGAGGATATACCCTGGAGTAACAGAGATGAAGCCGAGCTTCAGTTGGAAACACAGGGAATTGTGTATCTAGAGTTTTTATTTTTAGCAAGGAAACAAGAAAACTGGCAACAACATCCAGAATTAGCACTGAATTTTCTTTACACTTCATGAAAATGACAAATTCACAGAAACTACTGAGAACAATAAGCTGGGTTCAAGTCGCTACTTTTTATACTTTTATACTTCTTGAGAGAGATGAAGTTGCTCAGGGTATTTTGGTATTTGCTAGCTCTCAATCAAGGTGGAATCTTCCTATGAAAGCAGACTTGCTCACCAGGAAGAGTGATGCAGAAATCATCTGAAATGAGGCCAGGTGGGGATCTGCGGCCACTTTAGTTCTAAGATGGGTATGTGGGTGGAAATACTTAAAATCCTGCGAAGCTCCCTTTCAGTTACTTTTGCCTAGTAATTCTCAGGTGTATTTTTGTTTTTCATTAAGGACCGCCTTTAAGTTAGAGTTTGTTCCAGTCCTCAATCCTCCACGTCCATCAGGCAAACAAATATCACAAACACCCAGCCTTTCATTTTTGTTTTGGAGGACATAACCCCAGGTTCTATATATAATGGGATGGGTGTTAAGAGATCACTATGCTGAAATTTTGGAGATTTAGGCAGAAGAAAAGAAATGAAAAAAAAAAAAGAAAACATTTTGACACCATAAAGTAGCCGAAAGGAAACAACTGGAACATTACATGCAAAGGAGAACCTGAAATTAATACGTATAAAGAAAGGAAAAAAATAGATTATAAATGTGTTTTATGCTGTGGAAAAAATATAATAAGATTATGAATTTGATAAAACAAGAACCCCAAAGCACTATGATAAAACAGTAAAATTAGACTAGAGAAATGACTGTAGACATAACATAATTCCATTGCAAAATGTGCTTCGAATAGGAAGTGACAGGACAGACAAAGGTTAAAGTGAAACAAGTACCATCCACAAATAGCTTGAGGTAGTTTCAATACATACAGAGAAAATGATAAAAAGAACTTTAAATAATTGCAGAGTAAAAAAAATAATTGCAGAGTGATGTTTTCTATTATGGACAAGAGATTTCTACTAGGAGAATGAGTCCCTGAACTACAGAATGCAATAAAGGAGTGGGAAGTTGTGCTCTGAATTGGAATTTGAGAAGATTCTTGTGAGATTAAGAGAGCAAAAAAGAAAAAGAAGTGAAAGATCGTGGGAAGGGTATAGCATGCCAGAGGAGTTGTGTACATATGGTCATCTAGATAGCGATGCCCTCAGCTAAACATTATGCTGAAATAGTAAAGATAAACAAAGGATGGAAGAAAAAATGTGTCTGGGCAGAAGTGAAGCACATATATGAGGTCAGTATTAAAGTCAGCTTCAGCTATCTTCTCAGCATTCAACTGTGGGAGGCAGAAACTCCTTTCTGTAGAGTTCTGAATGAATCTCAACACCAAACAGTCAGCCATGCTTCTGGCTCATGTACATTTGTAAAGGCAAACATTCTTCAAAATAAAAGTACTAATAGGATATAATAACTATAATCCCTTATTAAAATAATCAAGAGCTGGTTATGGAGGAATTGAAAACACTGGTCACAGCAAAAGTAAAGACAAACAGAATTACTGAGTCCAAAGACATACTGAACTAAAGCCAGGGATGTGTGGTCGTGAAATGGAATGGAAATCTTGCATTTCTTAGTGAGCAAAAAGGTGAAATACCATTGTAACTATAGAAGAACAGGAAAGGTGGGGAGGGAGAAGAGCGGAGAAGATTATGACATAGTTTTCATGGTAAGAAATCAACTGATGGACTAAGACTGATGCATGGAGTTATAAGAGAAACAATGACTTCAAAATCTTAATGACATTTGCATTATTTTCCTCTTTTACTTAAGAAGAATACAATATTTTGGGGTGAATAAGCATTTCTCTGAAGGTCAGCAGTTCCATTACTTCTGGTAAAATCATGTGAAATTAAATCTTTCTAGTTAAAATATTATTCATAGTGTCATTTTAGTGACATAAACTTATTTCTGCTCCTCTCTGCTTGACTGCCCCAAAGGCAGCATAGTTCAGAGTCAAGCTTTGCACAGTATTTGCATATAGCAATCCCTCAAGGATCTCATTAGAATATAGGCCTGAGATGGGGCAAGAGAACACATTTCTAATAAGCCTTTTGATGCTGCTCTGGCCCCTGAGTGTCATCTTCAGCAGCAAAAGTCTGACAACTATAAGGTCACCCTAGTCCTAGATTGCCTGTGTTAGATTTCTGGTGCCAATATTTAATGGTTTTATGACTTAAAGCAAGTTCCATGCCCCTTCTTTATCTGTAAATGGGAGACCAATGATGGAGCCTGATGTAATTATTTTAATTATCCACCTTATATTGTGTAGAGTCACCTAGGAGGGAAATGTCAAGGAGGTTCTATCTCAGTTATGTTGGCCAATGAGCATGTTGGTGAGATATTTCCTTAATTGTTTTGGTTGATGTGGCAAGACTCATCATGAATGTGAGTGGTACTATTTCATGGGACTAGGGTGAGGACTGAATGAAAAGGGGACAGCGAGTTGCTATAATTCATTGCTTTTTGCTCTTAACTGTGGATATAACATGACCAGCTGATTCCAGTTCCTGCTGCTTTGACTTCTCTGTGGTGACCTGTAATTGTGAGATAAAGATACCCTTTCTACTCTGAGAAGCTTATGTTGGAGTGTGGTGATTTGAACAAGAATGGCCCCTTTAGACTCCGATGATTGAAAGCTTAGTCATTAGGCAATGATACTCTTTGAGAAGGATTAGGAGGTGTGGCTTGTCAGAGGAAGTGTGTTATTCACTGGGGGTGGGCTTTAAGTTTTCAAATGCCCACCCCAGGCCTGGTGTCTCATTCTTCCTGTTGCCTGAGGATCTGGATGAACTCTCAGATCCTTCTCCAGTACCATGTCTCCCAGCATGCCACTATGTTTCCTGCAGTGAGGATAACGGACTAAGTCTCTGAAACTGTAAGCCAGCCCCAATTAAATACTTTTTAAAATAAGAGTTGCCATGGTTATGGTGTCTCCTCATAGAACTAGAACACTGAGTAAGACATAGGATATCTCATATAAAATGCTTAAAATAATACCTGACAACAAATGTTAGCTATTATAAAGTTTACAGTTTACAGTCCATGCCGCCTAGAAGCCAAACCTTTCTGAATTTCAGTTTGTCCCTTTTGCAAAAATAACGTCCTCCCAGAGATGTTTCAATAATTAGAAATATATGAGTTGTATACAGTGTCTGGTATAGTAATGATAATTATCAATGACTGTGGTCAGCTATACAAGCTACTGTGAAGTAATGCAATCAATTTTTAGAAACATACATTATTGAAGTTGTGCCAATTCGTTTTCTCAGCTACACTTACCCCTATTTCATTCTTTGAGTCAGTGACTTAGGTTTTGAGATTTTCTCCGCTATGTGTTGGGAAGCCTGACTCAGGCATTGGGTTCTCTTCAGTAAACAACACATTCTTATCACAGCTTTTGTTCTGGTGGGAGAAAAGAAAGACCCTAACAGCAATTAGTGTGTTATAAAAGAAAACTGGAATAATATAAAGAATGGGATATATTGCTGGGCTAAAAAGAGAGGTTGCTACAGAGAGGCTGTCCAAGGAGATTTGGAGAAAGGGACAATGATTAGGTACCTGAAGGAGGCGAGGAAACAGGTCCAGAGAACTTATAGGGAAGTATTTTCAGCAGAGATCCCTCAAGAATAGGCATCAGGGGATTACAGTTTGAAAGAAGGACAAGGTCTGATTCGTGTTGGGATTCAGTGACTCTGTCTGTGTCCTTACCATGGCTTCTTCCTTTGTTGATGTCATTTGTTTTCAAGTATCCTTTGACTGGCTTTGTTGTGTGTGTTGTTATAAGCAGAGTTAAAAAAAATCAGAATCCATGATTTGTTGCCAGGGAAGTACTGGTAGGAAGTTGGAGAAATGGACACAATTGTGTATAGGTTCTAGGTTATGGTCTAAAAAATACATTTCTTACTGTAGACAGTATTACAAATGATTCAAATATGCTGGGTTAAGTAAGGTGGAATATTGTGAGCAGTTATAAGGATTATATGATTTAATATGAAGGTCAAGAAGCCAGTGAATGAGTCTGATATGTGTGGTCATTGCTTTCTTGTCCTTTGTATGACAAGTTTACTGAATGAGCAAGAGTAAAAGAAATGTGATAACTTCTTATCCACAACATCGTGACTGGCAGAATAACGTGACTCTTTTCCTCCTATACCCTAAATTCCCATGTCCTAATTCATGGAACCTGTGACTAATTATGTTCCATGTAAAAGGACACTTTGTTGATGTGATTATAGTTGACACTTTGGTGGAGATCTTTTTTCCAGGGCAACCCAGTCTCATCACAAATCCTTAATTTTGTGAGAAGAAAGAAAAGAGTTATTCAAGTGAATGCAGTGTGAGAAGCCCTTGTCTCACCACAGGTGACTTTGTAGATACAGGGGCCATGAGCTAATGGATATGGGTGGCTGATCAGAGCTGGAGAGCTCAAGGAAATGGAGCCTAGAACTTTTTTTTTTTTTTTAAATATTTATTTATTTATTTATTATGTATACAATATTCTGTCTGTGTGTAGGCCAGAAGAGGGCACCAGATCTCATTACAGATGGTTGTGAGCCACCATGTGGTTGCTGGGAATTGAACTCAGGACCTTTGGAAGAGCAGGCAATGCCCTTAACCGCTGAGCCATCTCTCCAGCCCTGGAGCCTAGAACTTACAGAAGGAAGCATCAACTCCCTAACAGTGGTTTTGCCTCTCTAACAGAACCACAGAACTGCAAGATGATAAATGTGTGTTTTTAAAAAATGCTTCTGTAGTTTGTTATAGCAGCAATAGAAAACAGATGCAAGCATATTGCTTTTGAATCTGTCTTTATCTTTCCTCATAGACCTTGACAGCTGCCTAAGTTCCAGTTTATGTAATTGTTCTTATTGCCTCATGACACCAGCCCAGACAACTCCATTCCTTCTTTCTATCAACTTGATGTCTGTTTTCCATTGGGAACTTTCAGGCTCTCCTTCCAATTATTCCCAGTAGGGATGATTAGCATCATTGCACACTCAACCTGAGATCTTTTGTTGTCTAAAAGGGATATAAAATGAAGCTGAGGAAATCTACAGAATAGAATTGAGCTAGAGGGTGGATTGCGATTAGATCATTTCATTAAAGGAACTTGTTTATTTCCATTAAAATGCTAAAACAGGTGGATTAGCTCATGGCTGCTGCCACCAAATGACGAAAAGTTGGTGATTAATTCATTCCAGGTTTGTCATAACAAAGGACAATGGCTTAATTTTCCAACTTCAAATGTGGGACTGAGCAAACAACATTTAATGAATCCTATAAATATTCAGGCAATGCTGGATCCAACTCCTTTGTGTATTATCACCACTGGCTGGATCAGTGCTCTTTAAATGACCACTGGCCAGATGGCCTTCAAGTAAAAAAATGCATTATATTTATCATCTTCTCGGTCTAATGGATTTTAAAGATAAATTACTTATGATTTACTCAGTAATAATGTCTTCTATTGGGGAAGTTGTTTATAACTTTGACAGCGTTCTACTATGAAAAATTGATTTAATATTCATATGCATTACTTTTGGTGGTGGTGGTAGGCAGATGTTAGTGAATTCTTATGAAGAAGACAAGCAAGGAATTCTAGGAGGCTACTGACCATCCTAAAGCAAGCAGCAGAAGCTAGAGCCCAAGCTGTTAAACTGACAATTTCATTCATCCTCTTATTTGTGTAATACCTGGTGTGTGTGTGTGTGTGTGTGTGTGTGTGTGTATGTGTTTGAGATACCTCTGAGTTTGTTAGCATAGTACACTCTTAACCATTTCTCACCATGCAAACATTCAAATAGATATTCCCTGTCTGTGTAACCACAGAAAAAATGAATATGTTATGACCACTCTGGACGGTTGCATGTGTTTTAAGATGGACTCTAAGAATCACGTCCTGTGATATTTTAAAGATGTATTAGGATTGTTGGCCCACAAACTGATTCCCCCAGCCAAGATTTCAGATTTTTTTTTCTGTTGGAATTATTCTCTCTCTTCTGCTTTTAGCACTTGGGGACTGCTAGTGCTTTATTGTTTCCATCCCAAAAATTTGTTAGGGGACACAGAATTTGTGGTGTACTTCCTCATTGAGTCATACCTATTAGGGGTGATTCAGACTCAAAAGTGTGACTCCTAAATACATTTTATCTCATTATAAAAATGTAAATATTTCTCACTTAAAGATTTAAGTCAATTTTAGAAAACCCTGTTTAAACTCTTATACCAAACTAATGATAAATATTGAATAAAACACAAATATATGGAACAAATGTGTTGCTTTGAAGTCTATCCTCATATGGGATTTTTTTTTTCCTGTGGAGGAGCAGCAAAGCATCAAGTCTAAATAGCAGGTCGTTGAAAAGGACATGGCAAGGTCAACTGATTGAACTGTAGGATTTATTCCTTGCCTGAAGTTTAGAAATCTTCAATAATGCCCTGGTTGGCTTTTATGAAGAAGCTCTTTTGAATTTTTGAAAAGATCAATAGTATTTATATATTAATCTTGAAATGCAACTTTTAATGCCTTGGATTTTATCCTTCTGGAACTGTTAAAACTCTACACTAACTTTATTCATCATTATTAAAAACACTGAAGCAATATTGGGGGAAATTTTTCACTTTATATGAGATAGTTCCTTAGATAAAGTAATCACAATGTCCAGAAGAACTTTAAATCAAAACATTTTTGAAAAGAACATAAAAACCATTTCATATGCAGAGAATGCAATTTTTATTACTCAGAAAAACATAATTTTATAGTCTAAGTATGTACCAAATAGAGAACAACTGGCCTCTAGTGTCCTGGAAGACACCAGAATTCCCCAGATGTGGCCTGTGGGAACCTTGTTTGGCAGGCTGGCTGTCAGGTAGACTCTGAAGCTCTCAGTGCCCTGTGAGTATCCTTATGCCTTCCTTAGGCTGCTTGGTGTTTATCTTTCACTATGCCCCCTACACTCAAAGATGATGCTGACACTGCCTATTTTAGCAGATTTTCATCTGCAAAGCTTATTCTACTGTCACACTGAGAAATTCATAGCCTCTGAGAGGTATGGGTCAGAACAGTGTGAGGGTGATAGTATCTGCATTCGAATCCCGATTCCTTAGCTAGATTTGTTGCTCTAAGTAACTCCGTGAGACACTCTAGGTTTCAGATTCTTGTGATCTATACAAAAGCTAAGGGGAGTGCAAGCATCATCTTGTTACAAAGGCTAGGTGAGTTAATATGTGTAAAACATCTGGATTAGTTCCTGACACTGTAACAAATTTAGCATTTTAGAAACCATCAGGAATTAGCAATACTAGATGGTAGACTCTCTGAGGTCATTGAATATGCATTTAAATTTTCTGCATCCATGCTCTCTAGCAGAGAACCTGTTACATAGTTCAGTGAGAAGCATGAATATATGTGTTCACTACCTATTTCGGCGCAGCATGCTTTCTAAGACTCATACCTAAAGAGATGATATTAAAATGTTGAATTTCCCAGTGTTCTGTGATGTATCAAGTATATGTTAATAAAAGGTCAGATTGAAATAGCAGACTGAAAAGATTCTCTAAAGTGCGTTGACGTCGAAGCATTTACATTTAATCTGTTTCTCAGAGGCACCCTGGATGTGTGATGATGGCTATTGCTCCTCTCAGAAGCTCTAACTTATTGAGTGATAATTCCAAAACCAGTAGTGGGTTACCTTCCTGGAAGGGGTTGGTCAGGGAGTCCCTGTGATTCTCCCCTGCAAATACAGACATTTGCCATTGTAGTT
Source organism: Alexandromys fortis (assembly GCF_014885135.2). NCBI lineage: Eukaryota > Metazoa > Chordata > Mammalia > Rodentia > Cricetidae > Alexandromys > Alexandromys fortis. The sequence goes on from NW_026067934.1 coordinate 11,490,054, forward strand.
GGTTGCCTACCAGAACTACATGGTAAAACCCTACTGCTGAAATACAACAGTCTTTGATCACAGATCACAGAGATATGGAACTGAATAGAAGCCTCCCTCTTGCTACCTAACTTCCATAGCGCCAGGGGGACAATGGCTATCCAAATCTTGTTCAATGGACCAGGTGTGCTACAATTAACTATCAGCCAGCTGAGCAAAAGTGTCCAGTAAAGCAACCGTGGGAAGTCAGGAATGGGGGCAACTAACTATTTTATGGTTGAACTTGAGGCCCACTCCATGGGAAGGAATCTGTATATGGTGGTTTGGTACTGTAATCCTGGCCAAAAGTCCATGGCTGGGAGGTCAAAGGCTCTAGCAGAGAAGCTAATGCTATTGTTTCGCTAAATGAATATGATGTGCCAATCCAGTTTCAGTTTAAACAATTATGTTTATACCATAAGTTAATGTTATCATTTGCTTTGGTCATAGAAGCTCATTTTGTAATTAGCAGTGGTAATAGCAGCATCTCATAATTGGTCAATGTGCTGAGAATATGGGACTATTAGACTCTCGGCTGTAAGCAGGCCTTCTGTGTCATCCCCCCATGGATCAGCAAACATGGAGGAGGACAGCTTTATGTTTGTGGCTGTACTCTTGTTCTCACTACAGTTGTGTTAGCAATGCAAGACCCATGCAAGACTGGGCTTGTTAACATCCTGCCATGAGGAGGAGGCCTCACCATCCCAGGACCTATAGGCAGATAATCATAGCTAGAGGGGAGGAGCTGAAGAGGCTACCTCTTATTAAAGACATATGGGCAGTTAATGGTCATTAAGGGAAGAAAGACATTTCCTTGCCCCAGTGGTATAGCTCCTGGTAAAGAGATCATGCTTCTGTAAATAATTCCTTAGCCAGGCTGCTGTAAGCAACTATAATGAAACTCACTAGATTATCAAGTACATAAAATTTAATAAAAATAAACCCACGAAGGTAGAAAAGGGACTTTGAAGGAAGAGGAAGGGATTAGTGGAGCCAGAGTGGGTTGGAAGGTAATGGGAGTGGATATGATAAAAATTCATTTTATATATGTATGAAAATACCACAATAAAACCAATTATTGTCCATAATTAATATGTACTAATAAAGTAAGTTAAAACTGGTTTTGTTTTGAGAACTTAAATAACACATAAATTTATGTTTATAACTAAGCTTCTACTTTAGAATTTTTATCTTTTTGGCTATCTGATGAATAAATGTCCTTCTAGCAAACACTGTAAAGTCTTAGCTTAATAGTTTCCTTCTCAGTGGATGCTATCCTTCTCATTAGCCTCCTGTCCATCACTGAAGTTTTCTTCCGTTGTTTCCATGAACAGAAGTTTTCTTCTGTTCCTTCTCGCACATGGTTTATTCGTTTGTTGGGTTTATTGTTTGTTATCTGCTCATTCCTCCTAAAACATGCATCACTGAACTATTGTAGGGGCTTACAATAGTGTTGGCTTTATAGGATAAAAACACAATATTTATTAAATGAGTAAATTAACTAGAATCATATGACTAATTCTCTGCCTACTATTTACCTACCTATTATCTATTTTTGTCTATCTATTTGTCTCTACCTACCTACCTATCTGCTTGTTTTTAATATCAATGACAATGTACAAAAGTCTCCAGGTTTTAGAGCAGGATTTCCCACATTGCCCTCATATGGATTCCATTCCTCCTTTGCATTCTAGGTTTCTCAAATACATCACTCTGCGATTATAAAAGTGATGTGAGAGTGTGCTAATATTTGATTCCTAATCTAACCAGAAATACAGAGGAGACATTGAAACACAGAGTATTTTAAAGTGAGTGTGATTGTGTAAAGGATTTTATGTCCGCAACTTATACATCTATAGATATTTTGGCTCCATGGGAACTCCTAGATCATACCTTGTTTGGTGTGTGTGGGGTCTCTCTTTTGTGATACACTTGAAAAACATTCTGATTATTCATGCTCTAGACCACTCAGATTGTTTGCAGGAAGCCTAGCTATTTAATCCAGGGTACTCCTGACCCTTGTCGTCCTGAACACTTTAGAATTTTGAAATTAGACTGGGTTAAACTCTCAAGTACCTTGTGCCACAATAAATGAAAGCAACTTGCTGATAAGATGGTTACATTTCTCTTTCAATTACTTCAAATTAAATATGACAGAGTGTTTTAAAGAGGTAATCTCGTTCCTAAGTGTCACTGTGGAATTAGTCTTTGCAGGAGATAGTAATAAACCACCTGGGGTGTTGATGTACAAATATTACTGTAATTTGGCACCTTTTCTGAACTCATTTGACATAAGGAAATTTCAATTTCCCTCATAGTTTTAGACATATAATTCAGTTCTAAGTATCACTATTCACTAGGAAAAAAATTTAAAAAGGTTATGGTTTTATCTTATGTTGAAAATGTAGTAAATACAAGGCTACTATCTAACAGAGTCCATAAGCTACCACTCTTTGGGAGCCGATCTTGTCAAACCATTTATTAATATTTTAAATAAGTGGATCTGGAGGAGAGTGGGGGTGGGGAAGAGGTTGAAGGAGTGAAGGGAGGGGAAATTGTGCTTGGGTTGTATTGTATGAGACAAGAATATAATAAATGCTAATTTATTATATTAAATTTATTAAATACAATAAATCTTTATTAACAAGTTTAAGCAAAATCTTCAAAGATTTTTTTAAAAAATTAACTGAGTTTTGGCCGGGCGATGGTGGCGCACGCCTTTAATCCCAGCACTCAGGAGGCAGAGGCAGGCGGATCTCTGTGAGTTCGAGACCAGCCTGGTCTACAGAGCTAGTGCCAGGACAGGCTCCAAAGCCACAGAGAAACCCTGTCTCGAAAAACCAAAAAAAAAAAAAATTAACCGAGTTTTAAGAAAAGGAGAAACTGTTAACTTCACTGCTCTATGACACATGGCAAATGCTCCTAAAATGTACAAAATAAAAAAGGTTATTAGCATGAATATTTCCTTTGTAAGGTCATGAGTAGACTTTGAACATATGGAGCCACTGTGGGCAAGAGTGGAGCTGTGTGTTTGTATTAGAATCAGGCAAAGTATGAGTTTTTTTCTTTTTCTTTTTGAAGATGTCTTATTATTCTGTTTTTTTCTTATTATTTCAAGAAATAGAATCAGGAAATTGGGACAATAAAGTTTAGGATATTTTCCTTGAAATAAACACTTGGATTTTAGGTGACAGTAGAACTTCAGAGTAGAATGATAGACTATGTCAAGAGGGTTGGTGCAGAGTAAGATACACACACACACACACACACACACACACACACACACACACACACACACAGAGAGAGAGAGAGAGAGAGAGAGAGAGAGAGAGAGAGAGAGAGAGAGAGAGAGACTCACTATGTACCTCAGGGAAATCTTGAAATCTTCTTGCCTCCCTTTCCCAAGTGCTGGAATAACAGACATGCATCAACACAAGAAGGCAACAGAGCTATAAAACCCTTCTGCAAACATTTCTATTGCTGTTTATTTATTTGCATGTGTACACGCTCAACTGTGCCTCTTTGTGCACATGGAACTTTCAGGGGAGTTAGTTCTTTCCTTCTAGCACCTGGGTCCAGGGGATAGAATCCAAGCAGTCAGGCTTGACAGCAGGAACCTTTGCCTGCTGAGCCATCTCTTGGGCCCGGGAGTAATAGATCTTTAATTGGGATTAGAATTTAGCCTCATGGTTCACGGGAAATGTGGTGACATGAAGAGCCATGGTCTCCTCCCACTTACTGATGGATTTGGACTTGCTGACCTCTCTAAAATGACTGGGGGAGGCTTGCTTCCCTTCTCTTACACTGATTTTATTTTATGTCCCTTCTAAATACCAATCCAAGTTCCCATTCCCTCCTCTCTTCCCATTCCTTCCACATACCCTTCCACCCCACCCCATCTAATCCTCAGAGAGGGCAAGGCACATTGCTTTGTGGAAGGTCCCAGGTCCTCCCTACTATAGCTAGGCTGAGCAAGGTATACATCCAAAGAGAATAGGATCCCCAAAAGCCAATACATTCAGTAGGGACAAATCCTGGTGCCACTGCCAGTGGCTCCTCAGTCTGCCCCAGCCATGCAACTGTCAACCCCATTCAGAGGAACTAGTTTGGTCCTATGCTTATTTCTTCCCAGTCCAGCTGGAAGTTGGTGAGCTCCCATTAGCTCAGAAAAAACTGTTTCCGTGGGTGAACCCAGCATGGTCTTCACCTCTTGCTCATCTTCTCATTCCTTCCACTCTTCAACTGGATTTTGGGAGCTCAGTCCAGTGCTCTGATATTGTTCTCTGCCTCTGCCTCCATCAGTTGCTGGATGAAGGCTCTATGGTGATATTTAAGATAATCATCAGTCTGACTACAGGGCAAGTCAAGATTGGGCCCTCTCTCCTCTATTGCCCAGGGTCCTAGGTGGGGTCATCCTTTTGGATTCCTGGGAATTTCTCTAGAGCCTGGTTTCTGCTAACCCTATAACAGCTCCCTCAATCAAGATATCTTTCTCCTTGCTCTCATCTCTGTCCTTCTTCCATCTCAACCATCCTATTTTCTCAAGTTATTCTCTATCCTCCCCCTTTCCCCTGCTCTTCTTCTCCTACCTTCCCCCTTTCCCCCACCACCATGCTTCCAACCCTGCCAGTTAATCCTGTCCGTTTCCAATTTCCAGGTGGGTTTATATATTTTTTTTCTTTGGGTTCACCTCATTACTTAGCTTCTCTAGGGTCATGAACTATAGGCTCAATATCCTTTGTTTATAGCTAGTATCCACTTATAAGTGAATACATACCATATTCATCTTTTTGGGTCTGGGTTACCTTACTCAGAATAGTGTTTTCTAATTCTATCCATTTGCATGCAAAATTCAAGATGTCGTTTTTTTTTTCTGCTGAGTAGTACTCTAATGTGTAAATGTGTCACATTTTCTTTATCCATTTTAGTTGAGGTACATCTAGGTTGTTTCCAGGTTCTGGATATTAAAATAATGCTGTTATAAACATAGTTGAACAAATGCTTTTGTAGTGTGATTGAGCATCTTTTGGGTATATGCCCAAGAGTGGTATTGTTGGATCCTGAGGTAAGTTGATTACCAATTTTTTGAAACCGTCATACTGATTTCTTAAGTGATTGTGCAAGTTTTCATTCCCACCAGCAATGAATGAATGTTTCCTTTACTCCATGTCCTCGCCAACATAAGGTATCATTGGTGTTTTTAATCTTAATCATTCTGGTGTAAGATGGTATCATAGAGTTGTTCTGATTTACATTTCCCTGATAGTTAAGGATGTTGAACATTTCCTTAAGTATCTTTTGGCCATTTGAGATTCTTCTGTTGAGAAGTCTCTGTTTAGTTCAGTAACCCATTTTTAAATTGGGTTATTTAGAATTTTAATGTCTAATTTCTTGTGTTCTTTATATATTTTGGAAATTAGTCCTTTGTCTGATGTGGGATTGGTGAAGATCTTTTGCTTCAGTAGGCTGTCTTTTTATCTTATTGACTATGTCCTCTGCTTTACAGAAGCTTCTCAATTTCAGGAGGTCCCATTTATTTATTGTTGCTCTTATTGTCTGTGCTACTGGGCTTATATTTAGGAAGTGGTCTTCTGTGCCCATGCATTGAATTCTACTTTCCCACTTTCTCTTTTATCAGGTTCAGTGTGGTTGGATTTATATTGAGGTCTTTAATCCATTTGAACTTGAGTTTTGTGCATGGCAATAGATATGGATCAATTTTCATTTTTCTACATGTTGACATCCAGTTATGCCAGCACCTTTTGCTGAAGATATTTTCTTTTTTCCATTGTATAATTTTAGCTTCTTTGTCAAAAATCAGGTGTTCATAGGTGGATTAATATTACAGTCTTTTATTTGATTCCATTGGTCAACCTCTCCGTTTTTATGCCAATCCAAGCTAATTTCATTACTGTAGCTCTGTAATAGAGCTTGATGTCAGGGATGGTGATGCCTCTGGTAGTTCCTTTATTGTACAGGATTGTTTTGGCTAACCTGGGTTTTTTGATTTTCCATATGAAGTTGATTATTGTTCTTTCAAGGTCTGTGAAGAATTGTGTTGGCATTTTGATGGGGATTGCATTGAATCTATAGATTGCTTTTGGTAGGATTGATGTTTGGGAGATCTTTCCCTTTTCTGGTATCTTCTTCAATCATTCTTAAGTGAGCCATTATCTTATTTTACAGAGTGAAGATTGTCTGCATATTTCAGTTTCTCAATGATCTGAGGACATTGATGACCACAGGTCATTCCCAGTTATTTATGACAGCAAGGAACATTCTCAAATCTATTATTTACCATACATTTGAAGCTACAAGATTGAAACATGTAGTTTGAAATAAACGATAGGTATTTCATCATGTATTTTCCTCAGGTGCCTTCTTTATTAAAAGGTTTCCTGGAATTTATTCGTAGAATGCATCAAATAAGGTAGAAATAAAATTACTTTTCATTCCAGAGATCAGGGAAGGAGAAAAGTTCATTTAGCAAAGTAAACATTTTCACTGGGTATGTTACATTGAAACCTTAATAACCTCCAGAGGTACTCTGTGGAGAAAGAAAGTGTACACTTCAGTGCATATTCTGATGGGTTTTGCAAAATGCACACTCCATTATGCTCACAATTTCAATCAAGATGCTTATTTCTGCCCCTTTGTGCTAACTTCCAATTAATCCCTAAACCCACAGCAACCTCACTCTATTTCAGTTTCTATAGATAGATTTTCAGCTGTTTTGCATGCAAGTGAGTGGGATTTTATGAAAACCCTATGTCTAACTTTTCTTTTTTTTTGCTACGTATAATGCATTGAGATTTATTTACACTATTAGGGATATCAATAACTAGAAACTATAAACACATTATTTCATTGTATGCCCATACTACATTTTGTTCCTACATTCTGTTCTACAAGTTACTACCAAACTTTATAATAAACTTCAAACCCAATTCCCCTTAATTACTTCATGAATTTGAGAATTTCCCAGTACCATGCTCCGTTGGACCTTGTAGTCATTTTTGTTTCCTCCGTTAAAGATGTTGAATGTGAGCTTCACTTTTTCCAGTTAATCTAAAGGTAGATTCAACCTAACGAAGTGCTGTTTCATAGTAGATTTAAACATCAATTCAAGTAAAATGTAAAATGAAGTAAATCATTTTTGGCATGTCAGTGTAATATATAATACTTAATACAATGGATGCTCCTATAAAATGTCTAGTTAATAAGACAAGAGAAAGAGATACAAGGGTTGCGAATGCAAAGTTGTTAAATTATCCCTATTTATAGACAATATGAATCTGCAAATAATAGTCCTTAAAGCTTCTACCAGAAAATCATTAGCACTAATGTGGCTTGAATGTGTCATAAAAGTGGCTAAGGCAGCTAATAAACACTTCCAGTGGAAGAGCAAGATATAAAAACAGCACGCAAAAACCAGTACCTTTACTAAATTTTTAGTTTCATTGTTATTATCTAGTATTATTATTACGTGTGTGTGTGTGTGTGTGTGTGTGTGTGTGTGTGTGTGTGTACACACATGGAGGACAGAGGACGACTCTGTGCGTCAGCTCTTTCACAGTGGGTTCTGGTCAGTCTTCTATGACAAAATAACTTTATTGTCTCACACTCTCACCAGCAGGGTATTCACATATCCTTAATGCAATAATTTTAAGCTTTTGTTTTATTTAATCTTTGTCAAGTCGGTAGGTTTGGAAGGGTTTTACTATTTGATTTATGCTTCTCTGTTGACTAAGCATAGGCACCTTTGCAAATTTGGCTACTTGTGTTTCTGCTTTTGTGAAATTCCTGCTGCTTTCTGATCATTTTTTTAATACTAGATATTTCTTTAAAAATATTTGTTAGTTTCTTTTTTTTAGCTCTTTTATAGTTGGTTGTTTTTTATTCTTAGATGTTTTTCCTTGCTCTTTTGGGGATCTGCCACCCCACTCCCAAATAAGTACACATACAGAGGATTATTTTAACTTATAAATGTCCAGCCTTAGCTTGGCTTGTTTCTAGATAGCTTTTCTTAAATTAAATTATCTCTCTTATCTTTTTCCTCTGCGCTTGTTTCTTTTAGTACTTATGTATATCTTTCACTCTTACTCCCTGCCTGATGGGTGACTCAGTGGCTGGACCCTGACATTCTCCTTTCCTTGTTCTATCTTGCTCCCCCTTTTATCCTGGATTTTTCCTCTTCTTTATTCTCTCTGCCTGCCAGTTCCTTCTATCCTTTTTCCTGTCTTGTTATTGGCCAGTCAGCTCTTTATTAGACCATTAGGTGTTTTATACAGGCAAAGCATTACAGCTTCACAAAGTTAAACAAATGCAACATAAAAGAATGCAACACTTCTTTGCATTCATTAAAAGACATGTTCTACAGCATAAACAAATATAACACAGATTGAAATATTTTTTCACAACACTCTTTAGTGGATTAGGCATGCCACAATGACTTCTGTTAATTTTTATTTCTGAAGTAGTTGAATCTCTCTCTCTCTCTCTCTCTCTCTCTCTCTCTCTCTCTCTCTCTCTCTCTCTCTCTCTCTCTCTCTCTCCTCTCTCTCTCCTCTCTCTCGTAGTTGTCTCTCTCTCTCTCTCTCTCTCTCTCTCTCTCTCTCTCTCTCTCTCTCTCTCTCTCTCGACAGGGTTTCTCTGTGTAGCCTTGGCTCTTCTGAAACTCTCTCTGTAGACCAAGCTGGCCTCAAACTCAGAAATCTGCCTTTCTCTGCCTCCTGCATGCTGGGATTAAAGACAAATAAAAACCACTTCTCTTTTTTTTTTTCTATCTATGCCTGACTTGTTAAAACAGACCTCCTTATTTGGACATCATAAAATAGTTTCCCTTTATTTTCTTCTGACAGATCTTCAAATTTTGCTCTTTTCTCTTACTTTGATTTTTTTTTTTCTGTAAGCAGAGACTGCTCGCTTGTTTCCCTACTGCTCAGGCCCGAATAATCACACAGAAACTCTATTAATTACAGCAGTGCTTGGCCTACTAGCTCAGACTTACTATTAATTAACTCTTATATCTTAAATTAACCCATTTCTATTCATCTGTGTACTGGCACAAGGCTGTGCCTTACTGGTACAGATCTGGCCTCTGTCTCCTTTGGCAGCTACATGGTGTCTCTCTGATTCCACCTACTCTCTCTATATATCTTTTCCAGTCTGGCTATATTATTCCCTGCTATAGGCCAAAACAGCTTCTATTATTAGCCAATGGTAATAAACCATATTCTTAACATACAGAGAGGAATCACACATCATTTTTCCATTTGAAATACCATTTACTCTCACGAGTTTCCTGTTTGGTCCTGAACTCTCCACTAAATTTATGTTAAGGGATAATGTTTGTATATGTGTATAATTGTGATAATGGATTTTCTGCTCACTTCTATTTGTCTAATATTCTCTTTTTTGCCAGTGCCATATAATCACTTGTGGTTGTGAAATATAGAACATCATCACTGCTGTAACTAAAGACCTACACATGCTCTTTACATTCAACCACGGCCTTCATAATCCTTGAAGGAGTTTGCATGAAATTGGAAGGCTTATTCTTTGACCACTTGGCAGCAATTTTCCTGTCAAGCTATTTAAGTGTGGTATTTTCTTTGTATAACATTTCTAAATTATTGACTATTTCATTTGGTAACAGGATTTTTCAGACTGTTGTACTGCTATATCAGTTATGTCTTTAATTTTTTTACTCTCTATTCTAACTGTAGTTATGTTCTTATTTTAATCATTTTTTTGTGTTTCCCTTATCTCTCTGTAATGCTAACAAGTTATGCCAACAAGTGATATAAGTAATGTTTCATGGGTAGATTTAGTACAGTATCTGTAGATTTTCCAATGGGATGAACTTTAGCTTTCCTACTGGCAAGTGATCAGTAGAAAATATTTTATTGTTTTTTTTTCCTTCACTGAATGCTTCACTGAGACATTATCTCTTGGGTGGAGTACTTGCACGCCTATCTTTATTCCAGTGTCTATTGGAAACAAACTAAGAAATACATGAAGGTTACATTTCTTCGAGGGAGTCAATGAATAGCAGATATAACAACCAACTCACATGTATCGTTAATTCATATTCTATTTTTATTTTCCTGAGTTTTAATGAATTGAGCATCTTTTGTTACATTCCATCAGCATTCTTGTTTTTCTTTCTCATTTTCCCTCTTCCTTTTTAACCTCTTGGGAAGGAGTAGTTGTTTAAACCTTGTCCACCATAGCAAGCAAGCAAGCAAGCAAGCAAACAAACAAAAATGTACAAAACTTTGAGTAGATTCGAAAAAGTTGATTTTTAGAAGTCTCAGAAACTGAAATAGTTTGTAACTATATACTCTGTGTCATCTTTTGGTCTTTAAATAGAATGAACACATTTATTTCAATTGTGCATCTGATTATTCTACCACCTACATTCTGTGGGCCTGACAATGCCTTTTGTTAGTTTTAGCTGAGTTTTATACCTAATTTGATTTATTATACCTAGGTTGATTTCTCATCTGTTTGGGAGTTTTCTGATTGTGAGTTTATGTGCCTCAGAAATTTATGTGAGGTCTTTTCTTTCAGAGCACAGCCTACTTTAAAGTACTAGCTAAAGCCACGGGGAATCGCAGGAGGAAGGAGCACAATTTCAGGTTCTTTTCACCTCAGGCTTCTCCATAGAGTCCTTAGAAGAGACAACAAAATTTAGCCATTTTTTTTTATTGCTTTATCCTTATATAAAAACTTCTAGTTCTTTCTCTAACTGTGGCGCCAGCTCCCAGGGATTTTGTCTTTTTGTGGAAGTCTTTGTTTCAACTTCTAACCTGCTGTAGCATAAAGTTTGTCCTTGTCATTTAGTCCTGCAGCCTGTGGCAGACAAGCAGCCAAGGCCCCAGGGACTCGTGGGTGTCCCCATGGCAAATTCCTGTGTCAGTATGCATTTTATCATTCTTCCCTGGAGTCTACTTCTTGCCATTTGTTTGACTTCTGAGAATTGATGCCATTTTTTTCCTCAGTGCCTCTATGAAGTTACACAGGTAATTTCTTTTTTTTTCTATCTTTCTGTTCCCTCTCTGCCTTGCCAGATACATCCCATATTTTAAATCATCTTGTTCATTAGGATTTTCAGAGATGCTGTGTATCATATGCTAGAAAAGGAGATGTTTTCTTTTTCTTATGGTACAGAATAGATGATAGATAAGTGGTAATTATTTTAGAATGCCACACTCTCTTATCTTATGTATTTCTTGAATGTACTAGAGATTATCTGAATGTTGGAAGTAAGCCATGTGGATCAGAGAAGAAAACACCTGAAAACTATTAATAGGTTAGCTCTTCACTTTCATTTTCTTTTTTTTTTTTCTTCTTTTTGATTTTCCAAGACAGGGTTTTTCATAGCTTTGGAGTCTGTTCTGGAACTTGCTTTGTAGACTTGAACTCAAAGATCCATCTGCCTCTGCCTCCCGACTGCTGGGATTAAGAGTGTGAATCACCACTGCCTGGCTTTCAGTCCTTCATTTTCATGGTTACTTCATAGATGATGACCAGGGAGAGGGAAAATATTTGTACTTCAAAAGTGGTTTAACAAACTGCCTGGTTAAATTCGATGATTCAAGAGATTAGAATGGAATTCGATTTTTGGATATGATATGTTTAACATACTATTTAATAGATGTAAGGTATATTTAATAGATAATAAGATGTACACATTTGTTTTATAGACACTGTTGGTTAACATGTTGGCTTGCAATAGATCTGAATATATAAAAAGTTAACACTTCATAGAAATTTATCTGGCGAACTTTAATCATTATTTTGAAATGATCAGTTTCAGTTTTTCAAATGTTCTAAAGCACCAGGTGAAATTTATTATCCCCTTGAAAAGGATGACTCTAAAGAAATAAAAGTCTTTAGTAAACTCCATGTCCTGAGCAACCCTTCCTTTCTTTCTACGCCATGGATGTCTAACCTCAAGGTCTCCTTGCCTCTGCTGTTCACCCACCTTGCTCAAGAGGCATTTTTAAAATGCCAACCCCGCTGGCTCTAAGCCTTAACACTCAGGTGCTATTCTCTTCAGAGTGCAGTTGATGTTCTTAGACCTCATGGGAAGTTGCTTCTTCTTCTGTTCTGACTATCCAGACCCTTTCTCTTCTTTGGACATTTCTCTCCCTTCTCCCACCCTCAGTTTTAGTCTCTCAAGCTTCTGTGCCCCAGATTCCGCTCATACTGTACCCCGTGTGTGGAACATGCCTTTCAGTCTTGGCATTGTGCTGCCTGTGCTTCTCTCTCTCTCTCTCTTTTTAATTTATTTATTTCTTTATTAATTAATTAAAGATTTCTGTCTCTTCCCCACTGCCGCCTCCCCTTTCCCTCCCCCTCCCCCAATCAAGTCCCCCTCCCTCGTCAGCCCAAAGAGCAATCAGGGTTCCCTGCCCTGTGGGAAGTCCAAGGTCCACCCACCTCCAATTTTATTCATTTTTTTTTACTGTTTTCCACTGCTTAAAATACAAAATTTAAATATTTAACATATACGGGTTTTTAGGAAATGGTTTTGTATAACTGGAAGGTAAAATATCAATTATTGACAGGCTAATAATGCTTTGTCTTGAAGCTCAAAGCAATTTTTTATTATTTATTTATTTATTTGAGCAGGGTTTCTCAGTAGCTATGGAGCCAGTCTTGAAACTTGCTCTGTTGACCATGCTGGCCTTGAACTCACAGAGATCTGCCTGCCTCTGCCTCCCGAATGCTGGGATTAAAGGTGTGTACCACCACTGCCCGGCCAAATAAGTTTTTAAAAGAAGGATTCATCAGCATAGTTTAGTAGATTTCTATTGAGTTCCTGTGTTGGAAATAAAAAATTAAACATTGTTTTGTATCTTAAGCTTAATTTACAGCATATCCCTGAAGAGCTATAAAATTTATTACTTATTTTAACTATTTTCCCCAAGGAATATAATAGCTTAATAATTGTGAAATGTTGACTCCAGGATATTGTTTTGCATGTTTCATTGGTATCTTCTAAACAATTTGTTTCCTTATTGGGAACTTAAGTGAATTAAAAACAAAAGCTAATGTTTATTTAAAAATAGCCAAGGGAACAGGGTTGTCTTTTGACGGACTTTTGCTGCCTGTTACTGATTTCCTGGCTCAGCCAGGACAGAAGGCACTGGCACTGTACTTCTGTGCGGTGGAGGGGATGCTGATGGCAGAGTGAGAACACGCCTTACTGTCTGAACATTTTTAAATCTCCAATACCTTTTCATAAATTCATGGAATGCTATTTATCTGTGGCAGAATTTGATAATTGTTTCTCCATAACATGCTCTTAGTCTGATCCTTAGGAATAACATGAGTCCCCGAACCCAGCTGTAGCTGGCCACAAGAGCTCCGCCACTCAATTTTCTTTCCTAGATTCCTTGATAGCCTGGTGTAGACTGTAGCCATCTTTTAGACAAAAACGTGTTAACAGAAGCGGTCTGTGTAGTACTCTGGTTGTGTTCTCTGTTGAGGAAATTCCTTGTCCTTTGTCTCTTATTCTGCTTCCAAGAATCAGGAAAAAAAAAAGCTAGAATGGTCCAGAGGGTGCTCCAATCATGTATACTAGTGTAGACTCCAAAGGGACAGAAACATAGGGGGGAAAAAACTGGGGTCTTGGAGACAAAATGGAATTCCAATGATTATACTTAATGGAGAAAAAAAAAACAGATGAGGTTGGGAGGATGAGGTGTTGGGGAAGATCTGGGGGTAGTTGGAGGGAGAAATGGTAGCTGGATATGAGATCATGTTTTATTGTTCACAATTCAAAATTCAAAAATAAAAAATTAAAACTTAAAAATTTCAGAAATATTTGTATTAGTTCTTTGAGAATTTCACTCGATGTGTTTCGATTCTATTCACTGCCCCCGTTTCTCCCACATCCACTCTTATCCCACTAGTCCTCAACCTTGGATTGTCCTTGATTTTCTCCTGTTGAATCTCTTTGCGCTTTCCCGTTTAGTCTTGGGAGTGGGGCCTGAACAGGGCTAGAGAGAGGGCTCAGCCATTAGGGGATGAGGCTCACAAACAAAGAGCAAACATTTTGGTAGAAAAGATTGTGTGCTAGATTTTCATTTTTGAGGTAGGGTTTCATGTAGGCCAGGCTGTCCTTGAGCTTGATGTGGAGTTGAGGATGGTCTTGAACTTCGGATCCTCTTGCCTCTTACAGTTGCCAAGATTATAACTAACAGTGCCCAATTTTGTGTTTTGCATTTTATAAAGTTATTGAATATTTGATTCAAAATATTAAAACCAGAGTAAAGATATATATATATTATAAAAATTAGCTTAAGATTCACTATACTCACTGTTAAATATATTAAAAAACATTATAGAAGTTTTGACTCTGAATTTAAGTACAGCTTACATATTATGACAAAATGCTATTATACCCCAGCTTGGTGGGAGCCTAGCCAGTTTGGATGTTCACCTTCCTAGACATAGACGGAGGGGGGAGGACCTTGGACTTTCCACAGGGCAGGGAACCCTGACTGCTCTTTGGATTGGAGAGGGAGGGGGAGAGGAGTGAGGGGAGGGGGAGAAGGGTGGGAGGAGGGGGAGGGAAATGGGAGGCTGGGAGGAGGCAGAAACTTTTTTTTTCTTTTCCTTTTCTCAGTAAAAAAAATGCTATTATACCTTTTTTCCTATTGTTTGGGTTTTTTTTTTTTTTTGTCACAGATTCTCGATTACCAAGATTACTTTGCTTTGGGATGTTGAATCATTGGCAGTTGGAATCCTGTTGTATAGCGTGCTCTGGCTGGACTTCACTGGAAGACAATAAACTTGCTTTATTATGGAACCTTTGAAGCTCACCATCTGTCCCTTATTCAGGCTCCAGTTACTCCAAATGGCAGGATAAGTTCTCTTTACAGAGTGTACACGTTCTGAAACATTGTGTTTTGACATGATGTGCAATGTATCTCATATTAACAATTTAATTAAATGAACCAACTCTTTGAAGTTCTATCCACAAAGAGACAGGGGATAAGGCATGTATAAGAAAACCCCCAACCCCCATCTCTGTTTAGGTTTGAGGCATTGAACCTATGGCTTCATGGTTACTAGACAGGAACATTAGCTCAGAGTGGCAGCTCTGGTTCCAAGCATTTCCTTTTTTGGGATTTCCAGCTTCCATTGTTTTGGAATTTTATTGCGCTGAGTATGGCCACTAATGCTCACTAGCTTCGCGTAGCTTTTAAACTGGGTTTTGAGTGAGATCACTGCTGACTATTAGCACTTCCTCCTTGGCATCACTGAGCTCATGTGACCTATTCCAGTTCTTCATTTCTGTTCCATTTATTCAGGAAGATGATGGTATGAGTGTGTACCCCATATATTTAGCAGGTCAGAGTGCTCACACAGACCAATCTCTAAGTGACTCAGTCCTAAAGGACTGCATTGCAGTTTCACGGTAAATGTCTCTTTTTTAGGAACACTAGTTTTTCATCTGTTTTACTCAGTTGTGGCAAGGTGGCCAAGGAGAGCCCATTAGCTGCTACTTTGGAGACCTCGCTATTACACGTGATTTGTAAGCACTCCCACGTTCTGACGACAAGATGATGCACTTCTTTCCTGACAGTTTACATGGCTCTAATTATGTTATGCCTCTCCTTGTTCCTTCTGACAGAAGAGGATGTGAATGAATTTTGATGATGAGAAGGCATTTTGAGGTGAAATTAATTCTAATGATAGAAATAAAAGGAAGAGTTTCTATGTAAGGCTTTGAGTTCATATTGGATAAATCCATTTGGACAGCTAACTGGATGCTTTATACCTTAGGCCTAATGTAAACACCACTTTTTAAATTTAGACTTTTAACACTCTATCCATACTTACAAAATTGTACTTGCTTTTGTTGAAATATTTTATGTCTAGTCCATAGGTATTTTTTCCCCTAGGTTTCTTTATAAGGCTCCTTCTCTCTGTGTTAATATATTTTCTTCATTGACAACTTTTTACAGGTATATAATGCATTTTGGTTACTTCCCTCTTCTCTTACTTCTCTCCCACCCTTGCCAGCCTCCCATCTTCCTATATTTGTATTTCCACTTTTATCAACTTTTTATGCTGTTCGGTGTCCCACAGAATTGTCTGTGGACTTGGGTGTGATGGGATACCCAGTGGGTACATAACTGGGTGCTATGCCTCCCCGTCTCCCAGAATCTGTTAGCTGGCAGTAGTTCAGCAGTAGACGGTAGACTCCTATGAGGTGTTTCCCTAGCCATAGCTGATTGTTAGTTTGCCCCAATTCATGTGAGTTTAGTGCATGTAGGTGCAAATGGTATGACTTTATGATTGTCATGACTGTCATGCTTACAATGCAACATTTTACAGCTCCTTTTCTTATCTTCCAGCTCATTCATATATACACTCTCTCTTCTGGAATGTTTCCTGAACCTTAAGAGGAAGGTCTTCTAAATGTCTTATTTAAGACTGAGCCCTCCACTCAACCATCCTTAAATTTCAGTGTTCTGTGGAGCCATAAGTTTCCACGTTCATCTCTAGTCACTGCAAAGAAACACTTCGCTGATTAAACCCGAGAGTAGCTTTTGTCTGAGGTATAAACATGTATCTAGGAGGCACTTGATGCTATGTCAAGTTAGCTAGTAGCAGGGATAAGGTTCCCCCCAAGGCCTAAGATCTCTTCCTTCATAGGTTTTGACAAGATTTACATAGCTAGGCATGGAATTCCTCTTGTGGGAATGTACCTCAAATCCAGTTAGGGAACAGTTGGTTTCCCTCAGAGTAGTTGCTGGCTTGCTGCTGCTGCAGGCATATCTCGCATTATAGATAGGTCATTGATTCATCTTATAGGCCAGAATGTTCAATATTTTAAGAAACCTTCAAGGCAAGTAGCTGTATGACTAAATTCTAGCATTCAAACTTAGGAAGAGTGGAGTCGCTAGTTTGAGAATGCTGGAAATCCTGGGAAACCAGTGAGCTCCACTTCCTTCTTTAGGCAACAATACAACAAATCTTGCTTAAGTTTTATAGGACTTGGTATCATCGTGGCATCATAATATACAGTGATCAATTTGTTCTGCTAATCTTTAACTAGAATAAAATAAATAGCGCTTTACTGTAATTAAATAGAAAACAGTTCTAATTAGACAGTCAAACCTTTGTGAGTTATTAAAGTTAAAACTTTTTATATAATATTTTAAGCCATTTCAATTTCAAGTAATCATATAAACAAATATGCTAGATTCGTTAAAACATTTAAAAATTGCTGGAGTGTATATGTGGGGTGTGTATCCACTAGCAATAATCTTATATTTAATAAAGTACATTTCACTTAAAAATCTAAAATTGCTGGATTGTCATCTCTCCTGTTTCATAGAAACTTTTTTAAAAATTGTACTCTACCTGTTTGCATCTTTGGGTTTTGTGCTGGAAAGATTACATAAAAAAGAGTATGATGCTAAAATGTCTCATCATCAGACAAAACTGTTTTTTTGCATATCTTAGAGCTTAGCCTTACAGATAAGGAAGTATGATAACTTACTTGAGACAAATAGGTGTTTCTATGATGAAATATAGTGGGAGTATTATTTAGAACTAATTTTATGTACATGTAATCAATTGCAGAATCAAAATAATAGTGGTCAATTTCGCCTATAATTTTAACAACCACTTTCTTACACTCAAACAGCAAAGAGCAGAGCTCCATCTTTACTTTAGAAGATGCCTTTTAAAAGCTGTCACTGAGTCAAGGAAGTAACTTGATAAAGATGGCAGTCGACTAGAAATAGAAACTGCTATTTAGCTCCCCTGGAACGAAGCCCTGGAACGAAGCTACAGGGCTACGTTTTATAGACTTTCCTGGGTTATTAGCTTTATTGTGCGGATTATCTTGATTTATGCAAAAGAATAAGCAATCTTAACTATTTCTTGGAGGAAATGAGCAGTTATTTTCTATTAAAATTCAAGAAAATAATATACAGTTCATTTAAATCCATGGAGCTGTCTTGGTAATTTTCATTATACTGATTTGCAAATCTAATAACTCATGTCTGAACTCCCCTCATCTGGCGCTTTTCCTCTTCCTTGCAAAGCTGAGCAGCGCAGAATAGCAGCGAGCCTCATGTCAGAGTCATCGCTCTCTTTTACTTAGTCCTGGGATTTTTTTTTTCTTAACCTACTTTCCAACAGACAGGAAAATGAAGAGATGAAGTGGTGCCTTGTGGTTCGGCCCCTTAGTTTTGTAGCATAAGATATTTTCTAAAGTTGTGGACAAATATTCACTGTAAACGTACCAAGGGGTTAGACATACATAAATATTAGAACATCACTCAGACATGTAAGGGAAACCATCCAACTTTCTTTATTTCAGGATGTATCTTTTGTCTTCAAGCCTTTATGCTCACAGAAGGAAACAAAATATGAGTTAAAGGAGATTTAATTTTCTCATTGGCTACATTAGTGTTTGGAAACAGCTTATCATTAAAAGCTTTTCTTAGTTTTATATCATTTGTCCAAAACTGTCAGCCCTGGCAAAACAGCCCACTTCCACAAGGAAGGAAAGGGAGGGAATGCCAGGAACATTTGTTGGTTTCCACCTCGGGCGTG
Organism: Alexandromys fortis; assembly: GCF_014885135.2. NCBI lineage: Eukaryota > Metazoa > Chordata > Mammalia > Rodentia > Cricetidae > Alexandromys > Alexandromys fortis. The sequence continues at coordinate 11,508,669 of NW_026067934.1, forward strand.
CTTAGGTGGTTTCCGGGCTATGAAATCTGCCCTTATTGATGTCTACCTCAAGCTGTCGCTGGTGGATGGCTGGTGTGGTTTTTGGTTTGTTTTCTGCCGTGGTCATTATAGAATTGTGGTCCTCTTCTATGTTGGTTCGATGATCTCCTGTGATGCCCAAGTCTTGCACTCAGCCCTTGTTGGTAAGTTTATCTAAAACACTCTGAGAAGTAGTTTCTCATTTCTCTTGATGATCCCTCTGTTATTAGTCTACTGTGGGATCGCTTGTCTTCTCTCTGAAACAATCTTTAAAAAATTAAAAATATGCTATTGTGTATCTGTGTGGTGTGCATGCATGTGATATGTACATGTGAGTGTGTGCCGCAGCATGTGTGTAGAAATCAGAGGACAGCTTTGTGGAGTCAGTTCTCTCGTTCTACCACGTGGGGTCTTTGGGAAAAAATTCAAATCAAGATTGGCAGCAAGCATCTTTACCCAATGAGCCATCTCACCTGCTCAGTGTTAGGTATATATTTTTTAAAAAAATAATCATCTATGTAATAGATACTATGAAAATAAGATTGGCCAAGCAGTTTGTCAATATTCTCTCCTGAAACACTACTGCCTTTGACTTGATTAGCAGTTTTCTGTAAAGGGCACATTGGGAATTAAAACCTGCAATAAATACACACTCTGTTCAGCAGGTGACAGCACTGGGTACATGTATAAGTGCTACACAGTGGTGTGGTCAGTGAGCAGGCTCCAAAAGTGTGGAGACAAACTGTATTTATGTAGCATTGCGATGTTGAGTGGGTGTGAAAGGCAGCTAGAGACTTCAGATGTGGATGGAGCACCAGTTCCCACTCTGGAGCAGGCAGTTTGAAGGGCAGTTACATGGTGGGTGGAAAGGCTCCAATACAAAGTACAACCCCAGTCCCGAGAGAAGTTTTAGCATGATCTCTATACCTGGAGGACTCAATAGGATAGTGATACAGCCTTGATTGACAGCAAGGGTCACAGAAGCTCTCCATGAATCTCATCAAACCTCAGGGCTTCCAACATTTGTTCTTATGAATGATGCTCAAATCCTTGTGATAAACTCTAGACAGCATAGTTTATTGGGAAGAGTGGGTATAGGACTCAGGTGGAAACATAGGTCCAAGTCAGATGTAACCTTGACCTGCTCTTAGACCTGGAAACTGACTGTAACACTCATTTAGAAAGCTGAGATTTTTGCTTCCTCTTTAAAGATTCAAAGTGGGACTTGTTGAGAAGGGGATGATTTTTGGAGGCTGTCTGGCACACAATAAATACAGGAAAAGCATTAGTCATTCTTGCACTTACTGATATCACTTCCCCACTGTGATGCCTTTAGACGTCATCCGCCCGTTGGCTCCAGAGCATCTCAAATGGGATGAATGGCTCTCAGGGACTCATCATCTCTTTAATCTACTTCTGTCCTGTTTGCTGTTTGAAGTTATGACACCATTGCAGGGAATCATGGTCTGTTCTAGCTGCCTTGAGAAGCATGTGTCATAGGTTTTTCAGGTTAGAGTCGTTGGCTCCTCGGGCACTGTGTGTTTTTCAGTTCCTAAGATACAGAGACGTGCCTTCAGGCAGTGAAGCGTTCAGGCTTCCCATGATTCTCCATGCTCCTTTGAAGTTAGAGATCAGGCAGTGAACTGTTCAGGCTACCTGTGTTTCTTTGTGTTCTTAGAAGTCAGCGAAGCATATAGCAGCTTACCTAGACAGTTAATCTTAGACATCACTCTTGTACATTCCATATAACTTAGAAATGTCATTGTATCCTGGCAGCTACAATTGTAGATATCCTGGCAACCTCCATTGTATTCTGTTTCTGATAAAGGTATCAAAAATCTGATTGCTTACAATAAACTTGTCACAGCCCCCATTTTTCTGAAACCATCCCATCCTAGCCTGGGTTTTGTTTTTCATAGGGCATATCAGGTAACCTTGGCTGTGTAAGGAAGTACTGGTATTTCCAAACCATCATGCTTCCTACCAGCAAGTCTTCAACACTGCAACTTTAAAGGACAGAACTGCATTGTGTAAACTGAATTGGAGATGTGTGTTCTGCTGGTGCAGGGTGGGATCCTGCCTTGATTTAAAATTTTGATATGTGACTCGCAGGGGCAGGATTCAATTAGGAGCTGCCTGGAGACTATATATAGCCCAGGGCCAGAATATAGCAATAGCAGCAACTCAGTGCTATGCCATGCACCCACCAGCAAGCATGGCCAGAGCATGACTCAATCAAGTGCTACTCTGAGCATATGGTGCGGGGCAGTCAGACACCATTATAGGGAGCTAGTAGAGGGTGGGAAAGCGGAAGAGAAGGAGATGTGGAGCCAGACATGGGTTAGGGAGAGAGGCAGCTCTGAAGAGGTGAGGGTGGTGAGGAACAGGCTCATGTGAATGGCTTGCTTGCCACCTAACTCCAAGGTGATATCTGTTCTTAGACTATTGCCAAGGGCCAATCTTGGTCCAAGGCCCTGAAGCAGCTGACGAGCCGTGAGTTGATGTCTGTAACTCCTGTTGCCACTGAGGGCCATGCAGAGGCCTGTGGTCTGGGCCGACACCTGGGGCCAGGTTGGTGTCTGAGGGCCATGCTGCAGCAGGGGCTAGGCCAATCTGAGTGCCTGGCATTGCCACATTGGACATCCAGGCCCAGGCTGCTGCTGAGGATCATGTCTGGATCCATGATCCTACCAGGATCTGTATTGACATTCATTCCGCTGTTGCTACCAAAGGCCACACCCTTCACCTTGGGTGTGGACCTCACTTGGGCAGCACAATAGAGCTTATGTAATCATTGGTAACATAATGGCCCTGATGGCGTGAGAACAACAAAGCTGATCCCTGCTATGTGGTGGCATTAGTAAGGGAAAGATGCCCTCTCTCTCTCCCTCCTACCCCTTGCTACCTGTGGCAGGTGAGAGAGCTGGCACCTGTACCCATGACATGGGAGTGGAAGAACTAGCCCTGCCCCTTACCAGCTGCAGCACACTATAGCTGACTCTGTTGTTGGGGAAGCTGGTGAGCCAGTCCTGAGGGCAAAAGAGCAGGAGCGCTGACCCCCACCAGAGAGGATGGGGGAAGGAGGGAGGAGAGAGAGGAGAAGGGGAAGGAAGGAGAAGGGAAGGGAGGAGAGCTCTGCACCTTGCCTGGGTAAGACAGTGGAGCTGGCTCTGGTGGTGTGTGGCTGAGCCAGACCCTAAGGCCTGAGCGCAAGAGAAGTAGCCCTACTCCTTGCTGCAGGCTGCATGGGGTGAGCTAGCCCAGGCAGTACTGGAGCGCTCACTCAGATAGTGACCATGAGAGAACGTTGGCAGCCCAGCTGCCATCCAGGCTCAGAACCAGAGCTGTGAGTCGGCTCATCGGAATAGCCACCTTGTCTATGAACTGTTGGGGCACTGTTGGAACACGGGAAGGGATGCATTTGCAGGATCCCCATTACACAGGTCAACAACACGATATATAAGAGGAGCCCCAGTGAAAACCCATTTTTTATTGTTGTTGCTTATTTTGCTGTGTTTTGTTTGTTTGTTTTTCGTTTTTTCTTTTAAGTTTTTTGGGAAAGGTTGTAAGGGCACAGGGCAGATGCTGGGGAGGCTGGGAGATGAGTGAGATCAGGATGCATGATGTGAAATCCGCAAAGAATCAATAAAAGTAGAAAACAAACACATGTGGAGAGCTGGTTCAGTGGATAAAATCACTTGCCACTAAGCTTGGCAACCTGAGTTTGATTGGAATCCACATGGTGTAAAAAGAGAACTGACCTATCTACAAACAAACAAAACAATAATAAATATAACACATACACAGTTGCTCATTGTACTAGTTCACTTTCTGTGATTGTGTCAAAATGCCTGAGATAATCAGCTTATAATAAAGATAATCCAGGTATAGTGATGCTTCTGCCTGCAATCTCAGCATCAGAGAGGCTGAAGTAGGAGGATTGCCATGAATTCTATTGCAACAAATAAGGCTACCTAGAAAGTACTATTATAACAAATAAGGTTTACATAACATTTTGCCTAAAAAAAAAACCTATGACAACAAAGGAGACTTAAATATGCTCATAATAGCTAACACTTATAGGAATTTTATTCTATACTAAATATATATATTAAAAAATTTAATGCTTTATATTTAGAAATAAAGCAAAAATTAAAATATTGAACTAGAAATATGACTCAGAAGTTTACAGTGATTGCTTCAGAATTGTGAAGGCCAGAGTTGATATCCCAACTCATACAAGTCAGGTGTGCCTGCAAACACTTGTGAATTCATCTCTGCGGAACACAGGGTAGACACAGGTAGAATGGTGGAGATAGGAAAACTTCACAGGGTGGCACCAAACATCAAAATGTAGGGCTTTGAGTGAAATTCATAACCAAAAATAACGCTCTTGTACTCTTTCCTTGGCCAGCTCTCATCCATATTCATTCATCCATGAATATGCTCTGCTCCATGTTTATAGGATTAGAGAACGGAACTGTAAGAGAACTCAGTAACTGTGAAATCTGTCATTACAGGCAGGGAAGCTGAACATATACACAGGAAGGTTAAAGCATTTATTAAAGCTTAGGCAGTTAATAAGTGAAACAAATTAGATACAAGCCTCTGTCTCTGAAGACACATTTCACTACTTTAATATGTTTCATAATTTTTGAACCTTTTTACCTCCAAACCTCCTTAATTTCAGACATCTAATTAAATATCTAATCCTTTAATGTGGTATCTTTTCATTGATAGTAAAATCATATTTCTGTAGGGGTTTTGTCTCTTGCCTTAAGATGCAAAATTTGTGCTAAGAATCACCACTGGGATATCATGGAAGGAGCAGAATAATAGCCTCAAGGACATCTGGTACCAGGAGAGGAACGTTGCTTTCCTGTGATAAATGTCAAAGAAGGAATAAGAAAAAAGTTATGGCCCATGTCTTTGTGACTTTTATATGTGGGGGGGTCTCTTTCTCTTTGTCTTGGGTGTTAATGAGTGTGGTTTATCTATAGTGTCCAGTTGTCCAAATACTAATCTGGGTTTCCTGCAAAGTTTTTTCTTTGCTATTAAAGTGTATTTTCAGTTGACTTTAAATTATTACATATAATTTGTATATGTAGTTTTTCTGTCTGCTTAGCAACTGCACATGAATCTACTGATATTTTAATTATCATCTGCAGTTTTATGGCCCCACAGTCAGCACTCCACCTGTTACTCTTGTTTTGGCCCAGAGAGTCCTCCAGTCTGCAGCCAAGGATATGTAGGTTTAAACTATGTCTCTACTTTGGGTATTTACCAATATTTACCAATAAAGACTCAGGAGTCAGATGTGGGTGGGGATGAAAACCTGTTAGATCAGAGAAGCCAAGAAGCAACCAGCTGACCTTGTTTTTGGCCTGAGACCCAGCACTTTTTCCCAAAACCAAAAGGAAGCACCAAATCTAAGTCCCCTCCCTTTCCTTTCTGTGCATTTTCTCTATCCAAATTTCTGGCTTCTCTAAGGCTAATTTTAGTCTGCTAGTCATTAGCTCTGCTCTCTGATTCAAGGTAAATTTTATTTAATGTCTTAAAGTGTCACAGTGTGATCAAATATCCCACAACACATATGGGTCTGATGTCATTCAGAAGGACTCAAGAACTTATCTGGGGATTCCCTGAAGTAAGTCCATCTGTTTGTTATCTACCATCCATTCTTCTGAGGTATTTTTTTTCACTTTTAAAACTTTTACTTATTCTTGTGAATTTCATACATGTATATAATGATGTATGATCATATGTACCCTCCATTTTTCTGCTCCAATTCACTTGCCTCCCCCCAACATTGTTTCTTGATGGATAGAGGAGAGTAGAGAATTACCCATATTCTGGCATTTTGAACACACTAGGGATGAATTATGAGGCAGAAGAAATAGATGCCCCGGATGCTAGATCTTTTATAAAATCAGGGTGAAGAGTTTCTACTTGAGAGGAATTGGTCTCTTGCTTATTCATAACAATGAGGTAAAACTGACACATCCATGCTCCAAGTATCTAGAATGATATACATTTTCTAGTCCTCACATATCAATAGCTCATGCCACTCAAATTCAACTGGCCTCATTTTCTAGTATTGGATGTTAAGAAGAAAATGTGACACAATTACATGTCTGTAAGGACTGAGGTCACTCTGTAAAGGTTGCTGATCTTCATTGTTCTTCTCCTGGAAGGTTTATTTAGAAGTTAAGTACTTCTGAAATGGCAACATCTACTTCTAAATGTCAAGTCACTTCTCAACAAACTAGCTTGGTTTTCCAGTGTGTTTTTTTTTTCTTTCTTTCTGGCCTGCTCCATGCCTTCCCTCATATTCCTTTTATAAAAGGATGTTTCAATGTGCCCCTTTGCCTAGGAGGAGAATGTTCTAGAGGAGGACACAGAGCTTAAATTTGGGTAAACAAATTGGTAAGTTAGCAGTGTGTTCCTGTTTATTTATGTTGCCGGGCTAAGAGTTAGGTCTACGTGACTCCAGAGTCATTTGAGAATTGTAGCTAGAGTAACATCTGCAAAGAAGAAAGAGGATAGAGAGATAACATTGTGTAGGTTTAGTCATTTATGTAATTACTAAAATAAGGAGGAAGGTATATGATGTGGAATCCCCCTCTGTATGTTGTGAAGATGTTTTAATGTCATTGTTTCATAAAGAATCTGCTTTTGACCAGTGACTTAACAGAGTAAAGCCAGGCAGGAAATCGAGAGAGAGAGAGAGAGAGAGAGAGAGAGAGAGAGAGAGAGAGAGAGAGAGAGAGAGAGAAGAGTTGAAGAGATACCCTGGAACCTTACCAGTAAAACTATGAGTTTCATTGTAAAATATAAAATAATAGGAATGGGCTAATTTAAGATGTAAGAGTTAGTTAATAAGAAACCTGAACTAAAAAGTCAAGTAGTATTGTAATTAATATAGCTTTTTTTTTGTAATTATTTGATTCTGGGTGACTGGGAAACAAACAAGTGGCCTACAAAATGGCGCTCAACATGTGGCAACTACATCTACATAAAACTTGAGAGAGCTTGGAAATGAATTTTAAAATAAAAAACCCCAAAGTTTAATGCAGCTTCTTGGTAGCCACATTTTTTTTTGATGGGCTCTGTTTGCTGGCAGCAATCAGGGGTGACACAGTTCCTTTAAGAGAGGTCTTCCTGACTCAGCATTGGCAGTGAAGGCTGTGTGGCTTCTTTAGGGGAAAGCTTCCTGGTTTGTGCTGGTTGCATGAGTAACTCTGGTTCTTTCAGGAGGTAGAGCACTTAAATGGGGTCTGCGACCAGTGTGTTACAACTTGCTTAATGGTAACACAGAGCCACTGTGATCCTGAAGCTGAGCCAGAGTGTATGGCTCTCAGAGGCAGTGAACATGTCTCTGCCATGTTGGACTGGGAAGAGCCAACAGGCAGGGCCACAGAGTTGGTCCTAGCCCCACCTGCTTAGTATTTTAAAAAATAGTGATCCTAGTCAAAAAATAATTAGAGATACACACACAATAAAGACAAATTAAGATAAGAAAAACCTCTAAATTGGTCACAGTGTTGAATAAAAGTACATAGGCTTGAGAGAGAGGAAAAAGAGTATAGGCAGTTATAAAAGAGTAAAGATAAAAAACTTAAAAGAGATAAAAACGTTAAAAGATAAAAACGTTAAAATATAAAAATGTTAAAAGATAAAAAAAAGTTACGAGAGTAAAGATAATAAAATAAATACTAACCTGTAGGAAAAGTAAGCCATGTAAGGATGGAATATACACACAGAGTATAAACTGTGTATATTATTGTGTTTTCTTTAAATATTTTGACTTTAAGTGAGTTAAGTACAGAGAGACATTTCTTTGTATGGGCTGTTAAGATAAACCAAAAAATAAATATTTTAATGGTATCTTAGCTTCAAAATTTGGGTCTAAGGATATAGACTCTTTGAAAAAGAGGTTCTGCTTTTGTTTCCACAGAGGATAAAAATCTGTAAATTCCTTACTGGATAATATGGTTTGATCAAATAAGACCCCCTAAAGCCTAAAGATGGTCCAACGTCCATGACAGCTGACTAAAATGGACCTACCACACAGGATATCCTATAAAAGATCTGAATAACAGCTCCCCCAATAAGCAAAAAGTAGTCTAAAAAACAACACCCAAATTCCCTAAATGATTATTTATAAATGTTTGTTTACATTTAAAGGGAGGTATACTACAGAGATGAATACTTTGCTTTGGTATGGATCCTGATTTATTGATATAAATTTAAGGTCAATGTTTTATATCTACATTTCTACTCTTGTTTAAGGTATTGTGTTTCTGCAGCTCATTTAATAATGTAATGTATAATAAAATACAGATCAATAGATAGTAATTTACAATAGTCAAACTTGTAGTTATTCTAATTATGTTTTCTAGATGTATAGAGATATAGTTAAGTTAGATATATAATCTTCAACACTTTCAAAGACCGACAGAATATGGCATTTAAAATGTTTTAAAAACTTAGGATTTTTTTTTTTTTTTGTGAAAATGAGACTCATCTGCTCCTGGCAGCACTAATCTACTTCAAAACCATCAAAGAGGCTCCTTATGGAGTTTGTTAGTCATTTGGGCAAGAAACTTCTCTTGCCTGGACTGCTTGATGGTATGCTGTGTGAACTGGACATGCAGGACCCACAGAGAAATGACTGCTAAACTTGCCTAATGATGAAACAATCTTTTGGGATTTCTGCTTTATAAAAGAGTCTGCCAAGCATTCTGCAAGACACACAAAAAAGTGACTGACAAACCACCAATATAGGCAAAACTGTCTTTAAATTTTCCTGCTTCATGGAAAAGTCTGCCAGATACTATGGGTATCTGCAGGGTAAAGATGGATGCCTCAACGTTACAAAAAACTTTGGATGACTATCTAGGCAGCAAGATGTCTCTGTCAATTCTAGAGTTTTGGAACTTGCTTACAATGTACTTACTGTTTACTCAGGTAATATTATATCCTTCTGGAGTCTTTAACAGAATTAGAAAAAGATAATTAAAAAAATAGATTAGAGCTATAAAACTTTAGATTCACAAAATAGCATAGATGATAGAGCATTTTCCTTAATTTACCTAATGTAAATGTACTAAATATTATAATAATAATTCTTGCTTAATAACTGCTTTGTTGCATGCAATCTTGCTATATTAAAGTTAAAACTGTTTGTTTAATTTTAATAGAAAAGAGAAGGTGAAGTGGGATTCCCCTTTGTATGCTGTGAATAATATGTTTTATTGCCATTGGTTAATAAAGAAGCTGCTTTTAGCCAATGGATTAAGAAAGTAAATCCAGGCAGAAAAATCTGAGCAGAGATGTTGAAAGAAAGAGAGAGTAGGAGGAGTTGAAGAGATGCCATGTAGCGGAGGAAAGAGAAAGATACCTGGAACCTTATCTGGTAAAATATAAACTAATAGGAGTGAGTTAATGATGGAGGAAGGTAATTGGTTAATTATAATAAACCAACTGCTTGGCCTCATAGCTTAGAACATAGGTGGGTGGAATAAACAGAATAGGATGCTGGGCGGAAGAGGAAGTGAGGTCAGACTCTGCTCTGCTTCTGGAGAGACTCGACAGCTCTGCTCTCTGGAGCAGAGACACCATGCTCAGCTCTCCCAGGCAACTCCAACCCAGGATGGACATAGGCTAGAATCTTCCCGGTAAGCGCACCTTGGGGTGCTTACACACATCATTAGAAATGGGATAGTCCAGGTGCAAGAATTAGCCTGTAAGGGCTAGAGTTCATAGGCCAAGCAGTTTTTAAATGAATACAGTTTGTGTGTTGTTATTTCGGGCATGAGCTAGCCAAGCAGCTGGGGTGTTGGGGACGCAGCCCCGCCGCCGCTCATATTTCAACAAGTTAATTTAAGATAAAAGATTAGTTAATAAGAAACCTGAGCTAATAGACCAAACAGTGTTGTGGTTAACAGTGTTTATGTAAAATTATTTGGATCTGGGAAGTTGGAAAATAAATGAGCAGCCTCTACCTACAGATATGGACAGCGTTTAAAAAATGAATTAATTTCATTTCAGTATTGGTATATGAGAATCTAGAGTTTGAATCTTTGTCTTATATATTAGTATTTTCTGTGAGCATTTTATTTATTTCTTTTTTTTAAAAAATATTTATTTGTTATGTATTTATCATTCCTTCCATGTATGCTTGTATACCAGAAGAGGGCACCAGATCTCATTACAGATGGCTGCGAGCCAACATGTGGTTGCTGGGAATTGAACTCAGGATCTCTGGAAGAGCAGTTAGTACTCTTAACCTCTGAGCCATCTCTCCAGCCCTGAGCATTTTCTAAGTAACTATAAATCACATCCTCATTCAATGTTCCAGGTGCATAGGATTTTGCAGAAATCAGTATCCAGTCTTTTATGTGAATATATGTTATATTTGCATAATATTTTATAAAATACAGTTAGCATTTAGTGGGTCTAATATAATTTTAATGTAAGTGAATAAGAAGAATAGCACAACTTCAGTTATAGAGTAAAGTCAAATCACCAAAGAGTTATGCAATAGAAATTTCTTTCTAGTGACATTCAAAACTTGGGTAGCTATTCTGACACCCTTAGGGGGGCAGGCATGTGTATGCTTGTACACTTACCATCTGGAGTTTGGTTTCTGTTCTTAATTCATAGATTAGAATAGCAGCAGGTTGCCAGCCATCATGTTTATACCCTAGGCAACAGCAGGACAAAGAGCTTTATCCTCTAGCTCAATCATGGTTCCTGAAGGAACTTTCCACTCAAGCAAGTTCATATAGCACATCCTACATGCCAACATTCAGTATTTATTCCCACATAACGCCGAGTGAAAGGAATCTAGCAACACTTGTTTACACTGCTGCAGAATTCCCTTGAGAATGAAGAATGGGATGATCTGTGCCACACATTTCTACTTAAAAAACAGCATTAAAAAAGACAGACAGAAATACTGGGTATTCCAAATAACAGAGAGTTAACCAAGATTAAATTCCTCCAGTTTTGAGGCCTACTTTTATAACTATTCTTTTAGCTGGTCATGATGAACTAGAACAGTCTGAGTTAGCCTGATCATAATGAACTAGAGCAGTCTGAGTTAGCTACTTCTACAGCGCTTTGAAAGCTGGACAGAGTGAGTTTCTGTAATAAATATAAGAGTAGTTAGATGGGGGTATGTGTCTCAGTGTACAAGATGCTCTTGTGAGAGAGGACATGTAGATGAATCGTTGAGTACTGGCTAAGGGAGGAGACCTTTCCTCTTGTGCTCATGGACGAAAAGCAAAACATGATGTTGTGTGGAGCCAACACTGGAAGGCCAACCTCTCTTTTCTCCTCTAGAGAACTGATTGTGTGTGTGTGTGTGTGTGTGCGTTCGCACGTGTGCATGCGCGTGCACGCCAACTTATGGTGTGGCTGTCCAGAGAGAACAAGAGGGGAAGAAGAAGATATGCTTTCTCTCCTGGCTGCCATGAGATGGGTTATTCTCCCTCCGACCCTTCCTGTCATGATGGACAGAAGCTATGTGCCAGAATAGATGATCTTTCTTCTTCCATGTTATTTATATCGGGTTTTTCATGACAGTGACCCAGAGTAGCTAATGCACTAGCTTCACTCTTCCCAAGCATCATAATTTTACTCCAGGACTTACTTTGCTTCAGCTCCATTCTAAGGTTTTGGTGAAGTTCCTCAAATACATTTTGCATATGAATGAAAAATTTGACAATTGACCAGCAGCTTCATTTGAATTTCAGCCTTGATACATTTTCCCACAGCAAGAAAAACATTGTCTCCCCCTGTGAATGGTTTTTATTCTTTCCTCCAAAATGGTCTCAAGATTTTGATGAAAGAAAGCAAAATGGTTCAAAAAGAAATAAAATGACATGAGGATATTCTGTATCCAAAAGAATAAAGTAAGACTACATTCATGAAGACAAAACTAATATTTGTATATCAAGTAAGAACCCCATTTTTACAGCAGATTTGCATACAGAATAGCATGAGTTAAAAATCTTAGATGTACAACATCATAAAATAAATGTCGGCCAAAATTTTTGAACAATTTATTTTCATTTATTTCATGAAAGAGAAATTTTTGTACCCTTTTTGGTTATGTTTATGTGGATATTTTTAAATGACCATAATGGTAAGCCAGAATGTGGTGAGTGGTATTAATTTAAGTGTGTCTTAGTAAATAATTTGATCTGTGATATGCATTTTTATATATGCATATTGATTTTATGTAATGCATATATAGAACATATAGCTGCACTCTTATTATTACATATACATATCCATACAGAGTACATACATGGACATATATATTCTTACAATGATGAGTTTTCCTCAAATTATCTTCTCTACCGTTATTAAGCCCAGGCTCCCTGTCATGAGCAATCTTGTAGTTTATCTGATTTAATGGGTGAATTTTCCTGTCTGGGAGTCATTACTACAGTGCAGGATCAGCATCCCCATAGTGAAAGACTACTTTAGTTGTTTTTTTTCTCACTGAAATGTATTTGGGATAAGAATTGACCATAGTATACAGTGAAAATTATGCTGACTTTCTTAAATTTGCTAAGTAAAAGAATGAATAAATTCTAAAACTTTATCTCCTTTAGAGCAAACCATTGAGTCAAATCACAGTTTCTCACACAGAAATTCTTTCTCATGGGATGTCTGGATACTTCCCTTTCTCCTCGAGTTTTTACCACGTTATTACCAACTTACTCTTTTTCTTTAATTTTCAATTATTCTGAAACAATTTTGCATGGTGTGTGTGTGTGTGTGTGTGTGTGTGTGTGTGTGTAATTTGCCATGGCACGCGTAGAAAGGGTAACTTTCAGGAGTCGATTTTCTTCACTTGTAGGTCCCAGATATGGGACTTAGGACACCAAGCTTGTCAGCAAGTGCCTTTACCCATCTCGCCACCTCCTCTTCTCCTTCCTCTCTAGTTGTCTTTGATATCAAGAGGTTTTGGGTTTAGGTTCAGTTCTGGACATCCTCTTCTTCCACAACAAGGAGCAAGCTACCTTCTTCTTCTAAAGAAGTTTTAATATATTTTCTAATTTCTGGCTGATCATTTTCCAGTTATAGATGCAAATTTCTTTTAAAAACCTCTGGGGATACAGGTAATGGAGTAATGCCCTCCAAGTGCCTCCAGTTTTCACCTGACATATTTGAAGCATCATGATAGAGTTAAGTGTTTAATATCTCTTTTCATGGTTTACTAACAGGTGTATAAATCATTCTAAAATCATTTCTAAGTAGAAGAATTTCTGAAAAATAGAATATAAATATTGGTGCATGAATACTTATTTTTTGTACCCTCCTGGGCCCTGAGGGATGCAGAAAGTGTGTAATCACACACCACAGGCTTTCTTATAAACTGATATACAAAAATATTCCAGGAGACATGGGCTGGAGAAGGAGCTAAGAGTTCTCTATCCAGGTCTGCATGCTGCAGGCAGAGACACCAGGCCTGGTCTAAGCGTTTGAAACCCCAAAGCCCACCCTCATGGTTATACTTCTTCCAATAAGGCCACTTCTCATTTAACAAAGCCACACCTCCCTAATCTCTGTCAAGTATTAACTCCTTAACGACCAAGCATTCAAATCTATGCACCTATGGAGGTCATCTTATCCAAACCATCACAAGTATTTGATGATTTTTTTTATTGCAAAAGTAATGATTTTAACTGATCAGTTTAAAATATAAGCAGCAGAAATAAATAAATATATGGCGGCTGATAAAATGTATCTGTTTCTTCCAACTGCTATAGTTTTCCTGCTTATATTTACCAATAAGAACAGCAGCAACTCTGCACTATTGAGAGAATTTGAAATAAGCCAAGTTATTTGCAGAGTTATATTTATCTTCTTCTTTGATTTGCTTAGCCAAGAAATTAAAATTAACTTGCATTTCCTTGATCTATGAGCACTCTCATTAGGGAGACAGAATTCAGAAGTCTCATAAGTGACAGAGAAGAATTAAAGACCGAATTACCCATCATCTGAGCATAAATCAAGCCTCTTACTTGGGAGACTCGGTGGCAGAATTTTGAGCTGTTTTGTGTGCCTGGTTAAGATGTTAATTTGAGGACATTGAAAATTCCAGAAATGTATTCAGGGAAGGCATTTTGCACTATCTAAGAAGCAAATATTGATTTGAATGGAGGAGGCAGCTCTCTCAAGAACTTTTGTTTGTGTTTAACCTTTTGCTCCTCTTTCTGCATTCTTTCCTTCCGGATGAGCTTCAGGCCAGTTTTTGCAAGTGTTTATTTATTAATTGTACATGTGTGTGTCATGGTGTGGAGTGGACCTTGGAGAATAATTGTAAGGAGTCAGTTCTCTTCTTCTATGACGTAGGACCGGGAGTGGGATGTGTGTGTCCAGCTAAGGTCATCAGGACTGGCAACAGGCACTTTTACTTACTGAGCTATCTCTTATTCTCAGGCTATTTTTACCTGTCTTTATAAGCCTACTGATTGAATTATTTATGCTTTCAAAAGAGTCACTAAGGCTAGGCTATAGGAAAGCATAAATCTGAACAATTTAAAATTAAGTTATTCCAAAATTACTCAGATAAAAAAGGATTCAGTTATATATAATATATATTTTTTAGTGTTCACGTCTCACAACCCACTCTGTAGAAGTACTTGTACCTATATGGAGGAAATATTTCATCCTTACATGAGACACTGGAGGCTTGCTATTATTTTCTGTTTTTAAGAATCCACAGGGCAGTGGCCATTGGAAAATACTGCTGATGGTCTAACACTGTTCAGACTTGTTTCCAGACAGAATCAGGAGTGTGACCAGCCCCTGTACATCTCAGTACACATCCTGTCTTGAGTCCAGTTCGTGGAATTAAAGAGAAGCAGAGAGGAATAATAACAAGACCAGTCACTGCCATTTTTCACTACCCACTTTCCCCCCCCCCCAAGCTGTTAGTTGTTTACTTTCTGATAATTTGTAAGGTAGGTTGAGGTATTCCACAAATTGGCGTATGCATTTGCTTTTGCAGTTCACATTTATTTTGCATTCAAGAAATATTTGCCAAATGAATGATTTCTCTGTTGTCTGTAGGATATGAGATTGAAGAAATGTGTTGTTTTTTAAAATAAAAATAACTCTGAATCCTCCCACTTTACAGGTATTCAAAAGAAGTAAGAATAGCAAAAGAGATCTATATTGTTGTGCTTACTCTTAAACTATTCAAAGTCCCAGATACAGAGTGACTTAAAGTGCACGAGCAGACAGAGAAGGTGTGGTGAACACAAACAATGGAATATTTTTCAGCATGACCAATTGAAACTTTTTATTTCTGGCAATACACATAGAACTGGAGACATTAAGTGAAACAGCCAGGCGGAGAAAAGCAAACGCTACGCGCTCTCACCCATGAGGAGGAGAGAAAACGCTGGTCTCATAGAGTCAGGGACTACAATAGTGAGGGACAGAGGAAGGTGGGAGGAGGAGAGGAGAGAGAAGTTATATAACATGACACAGCAGGCAGCAAAATAACAGGACTGAGCTGTCATTCTCTCCAGCCTAGAAGGCTGACTACAATTCAACACAGATTTTGAAGTGATTAGATAGTGACTCTGATTTGAACATTAGACATGATAACACAGCGAGTTATCAGACTACTCCTCATCAATATGAATAATTATTACTTGACCACTAAAATGAAACTGAAAGATACAAAGGATTAGAGTTCAGAAACAAGCAAGAAAACAAACACAAATAGACTGCTTTCAAATGTCAAAACCTTTGTGGGTGGGAGAGAAAGAGGCCAGGCGGTGGTGGCGCACGCCTTTAATCCCAGCACTCGAGAGGCTGAGGTAGGCAGATCTCTGTGAGTTCGAGGCCAGCCTGGTCTACAAGAGCTAGTTCCAGGACAGGCACCAAAAACTACAGAGAAACCCTGTCTTGAAAAAAAAAAAAAAGAACTTCAGAACCCACAGCACAGCATGACCTTAAACATAGAGATGAACTATTTTACTTATTAAAAACAGTACTTACTAGATGCTGGCCATATCAGGCTATGTGCTAGGTACTAACTTCATGATGATGAGTAAGGGAATCTGTGGACATTTTGGAACAAAACATTCTTTTATTTAAAGAGTTGACTCACTTTTCTCTCTATATAAAACAGAACATAAAATGAAACCAAAACCCACAGCAAAAGCAACTGAATGGGGTGCACAGAAATGTATATCAGTTCTGTTGTGCTCTCTAACCTGGAATTAGCATCATGGTTTGCCAGCAGTGGACACATGATTCATTAGGATCAAGAGGAACTATAATTTTAAAATAAACATGATATTTAGGTGACAGTTTAAAAGGCATTAAATTGCTGTGTTCAGTCTTGCATTTCAAAATCATTAGAAGTGGGTAACAATAGCCATTTCTAAAAATGATAATGGCTTCATTTTTTTTATTTGCAACAGCTTTTAATTGTACGATGTTAGTGATTTAAGTGAGATTGTATTGAAAATGCTCATATCAGTGCAAATGCTTTATAAACTGGTGAAAGCTGTCCGCCATCCCCCTTTGTCTTTCCTGGCTTGGAGACTTGCTTTATTATGAGGACTTAGTAATGATTACAAGTTATTTAAAATGAATTCTTTGATTGTGATACTTGATAAAGTAAATTTTGACAGCTGGTTAAATTTGTTCAGGGTGTAGGCTGTGGATTTGTAAAGTGCTCACATTTAAATTAGGCTACTGAGATATCCAGTGAATCAGAGGTGGGAGTTATTTATCCAGTGCTTCTCTAGGAGAGATGGGAAGCCACGAGAAGACTTGATTATTTGGATAGAGGGTTTCTTATGTTGTTGTGCTCTTGAAAGAGACTCTATACTTTCCATTTGTGCCATGGAATTGGGATGAACTAGGTCAAGTCTGCATAACTTTCTATGACCCTTGAACACCTTGTGGTAGAAACCAGTGACTGCTTTCACTAGTTCTATGGTTTCCCAAAATATATTGCTAGGTCAGAGCTTGTTGCTTTGGTTTTATGTCTATCAGTGCTGTCTAAACCAGAGTGCCTCTTTTGTCAGCATCTGCATATGAACACTTTGCTTGGGAAGTGCTGTGCATCCAACCATTGAGAGTTAGCAAGAAGCAGGGATGAGACTTAATTGTGATGCCTTCTCTAAGCTACAGAGATGGTCCCCATGCCCTACCAAGAGAGACCAAATATAATGCCTGAAGGAAAGAAATACAACTAATAATTTAGAACTAGAAAATTGTTATCTAAGTTAAATAAAGTGACAAGGGGACAAGAAGAGTGGCATCCATGTCTTCATTTTCCATGGCGCCGTGTTCTTGAGAAGGATGAAAATTCAATGAGACTTTCAAAATCATTACAAAACCTAGAAATCTTGCTTAGCAGCAGTTAAATTCCTTCTTTCTCCAACCTGTCCAACATGATTGGCCTTTCAATTTGGCATAACAGTGTATAGATCTACGTCTATGATAATTGCTTCTTCAGAGGTATGTATGATAAAGAACATATGGGCTTTGTTTTTGGACAGAGAGGATGCAAAGCATTTTCTGTTATTTAGGTAGCAGTGATGCTTGAATTGACTGTTTTGAGACTGAAGGCATAGCCTAGGAAACAAACCCTAAATAACTTTAATAATTGTGCATAATAAATGAAGAAGAATACTATACATTTTTAGGAGACAATAGTGCCTCCTTAGTATTTAATTGGCTTCTGCATTCTGTAAAATGCTGTTTATAGTTGTTAAATTGCAGTCATATTGAAAGAAGTGTATAATCCATAAATCAGCTTTACAATTACATAGCTTCCTGTGTATTCATAAGAATAGTTTCAAAAGACAGGACAAAAATCTTGATTAGTTGGGTCTAGAAAAAGGTAGTCCCTTCTTGTCATTGACATTGTCAATTTTGTCATACAATATAAAATATTTAATAATGTGTGAAAATATGGTTTTTTGGCTTTAAATACACTCAGAATATTTTCATATTATTAGAACATGGAAGCTAAAATATAACTGTTGCCTCCAATAAAAATTTCATGTGTTCATTTACTGGTAAAAGGAGTAGAGGTTGAGCTAGATTAAAAACCAAAACAGGCCTGAGTGGAAGAGTAAAAACTAAACAAAGTTGATTAAAGTTCAAGTAGATTTTTTTGTTTAGTTTTGTTTTATGTGGACTCTGTTTTTATATTGGTTTTATGAAGTCATAAAATACTACCCTAAAACCCGATGGAGGAAAACACAATTACACGTTCTAGAAACAAATGCTTTTTGAAATTGATATTTCTTCACTTTTATGACTAAGCTCTTGGTTAGAAAAATGTTGCAATAATGTTCCAGAACTATACGTATTTAGGAGGACACTTCATTGTTGTACCAAAAACTTATGCTAGCTGTTCAGGGTTTTGACTAGATCATGGATTAGTGACCACCTAGCCTGAATTTGTCACTTTAGAGTCAAAGAAAAAGAGGCCCATAAAGATTTATCTTTCTTCCTATCTGGAACATACTTTGTTCTAGAAAGTGTTATAAAAAGTTTGCACAGATAAATAAAGGACAAAAAAGATAACATAAATTGGAAGTAGGTGAAAAAGTCAAGCATGATAAAAAGAGAGAGAGAGAGTAGGAGCATAAAGAAACAGGGCTGCATCTAAGAGGAACACACACTTTAAGTATGTGGTGCGGCCACAGGTCAGATTTAGATGCTCTGCTGGCCCAGGCAGGGGGGAATAGGATTGGCTAAGTAATTCAATTGCTCTGAAGATAATTGAAAATCATCTTTCTGTTCATAAGATGGACAAGTACTAATTACAAAGGGGGAAAAGCATCTCCTGGGAGCCCTGCTCTGAGAACACATCTCTGAGTCAATGATGCCTTTGAACATTAACTGCAGGAGCGTGGGAAAGTTCCTAGGACTATCTTTAGGGTGTGACATCTGTCTCTGCAGAGTGGCTGCTTTTCATCTAGGTGCAATGAGGGAAGGGAAGAATGGTCTGAATCCTCTGTCATTTGGGACTTCCCGGGAAGAACACTGGTGTGTTGAGTTCCAGGCAGGTCCAGTAGAACATCTGTTTCAAACAGTTTTTACAGGCGGCTGAAAAGACAGTCGTGAGACAGCAACATGGTGCTTCCAGGAGTGGAGATACACTGACACCAGGGTTTCGTAAACGTGTTGGGCATCTTCTGAGCTGCTTGCTAATAGTCCAGGTTTCTTTTTCTTATATTGAAAATATATTTTTTCACACAATATATACTGATTACTGTTTCCCCTCACTCTGCTACTCTCAGTTTCTCCCCCCCTCCCCTCCCACCAAGATTCACCCCCTTTCTGTATCGCATTAGAAAACAGTCTTTTAAAAGATAATAAAATAAAATGTAATAGGATAAAACCAAAAACTCACACATTGAAGTAGGACAAAACAAGCAGAAGGAAAAACGTCCGAGACAAGACCCAGGAAAACAGATATAGACAGAGAGATGCTTCACACACTCAGGAATTCCTTACAAATACTAAGCGAAGCCATAATATATATGCAAAGGATCTGAAGGTTAAAAAAGAGATAAGAAAAGTATAAATAATAAAATAAAATATAATTGAAAAGAAAGAAAAAGCCCTGATACAACATTATGAGGCAAATGAGACAAGGAGCCTCCACAGCTGCTGTTGTGTTCATTTCCCATCGGCATCTATCCCTTAAGGGCACTCAGCCTTCCTTTAAGAGTTGTTTGTTTCCCCAGTGATACTCTCTTGGAGAAGACTAAATTTTCATTTGCAAGTGTCTATCAATTAGAAATGGCTTCTGGGTTCGAGATGGGAGCATGTCTCCACTTCTCCTTTCAACTATAGGACCCCAACTGGTGTAGGATTTTCCTCTGTATGCTATGAATGTTGTTGGTTAATAAAGAAGCTTCTTGGATCTATGACAGGGCAGAATAGAGTTAGGTGGGAAAACTAAACTGAATACTGGGAGAAAGAAGGTAGAGTCAGTGAGATCCCATTAGCCGCTGGAGGAGAGAGATGTTAGAATCTTGCCAGTAGGCTACAACCTTGTGGTGATGAACAGATTAAAAGAGATGGGTTGATTTAAGATGTAAGAGTTAGCTAGAAATAGGCACAAGCTAATAGGCCAAGCAGTGCTGTAATTAATATAGTTTCTGAATGATTATTTCAGGTCTGGGCAGCCAGAAAATGAATGAGCAGCCTCTGCCTACACAGGCCCTGTGTTGTTGCCTCAATCTCTGTGATTTCATATGTACAAACATCCTGTTGATTTACAGGGCCTTGTTTCTTGATTTCCTCCATCCTCTCTAGTCCTTACACTCTTCTCCTGATCTCTGAGGAGAGGGATTTGATGAAGGGATCACATTTAGGACCAAGGTCTCTCACTTGCTACATAATATCTGGGTATGGGTCTTTATATTGGCTCCCTTCTCCTGCAGGAGGAAGCTTCTTTGATGGTGGTTGAGCAAGGCACTGATCTATGAGTATAGCACAACGTCATTAGAAATAATGCAGGTTTCTGTACCTTTTTCCTATTGATTTAGATACAGGAGGGAGTCAAGAATCTATGTCTAATATAGGTGAGGAGTCACACTGAAGGAATATTTGTTATTGATCTGTTCAGGGTGGTACAGATATGCTTCAACAAAAGTCATTATAGGAGATTTTTCTTTTTGTTTTCTGCCTCTGTCTTTGCTATGGGCTTCTGAAGGGCTTACCTGTTTCAAGGGTTGTCGCTATTTCTAACAACCTTTTCCATTGCTACCCCGATGCGGAGTAAAATATGTATTAGATCATGACTCATGTTACTTTTATGCTTAGAATTATTTCAGGTCTTTTACTATATCCAGACTGAATTGCCTCACCCTATTCTAATGGTCCATGTCATGGCTATTCTTGGTTATCAACTTGACTGGATCAGAAGTCAACTGAGAAATGAACCATTTGGCAGGCCTGCAAAGGGTGTTTCCTGGAAGATTGACAGGGAGGACTGCCCCCCACCATGAGGCAGTACTTTTTGGTGACAGCCTAAATCTAAGATCAACTGCTGCTCTTTGCCTTTCTGCTTTCACCTATTGCTGGTGAGTGGGTCTACTTTATTGCTGCTTCTGCTGCCATCCTACACTGACAAATAGAGCTGAGCTCTGTGGCTTCCCAGTGTGGATTGAAGGTTTATGGCTCTCCAGGAATTCTTTAGGCCTTCATATTTGGATTGGGACTGTTGAGGTACCAGTCTTGTGTATTGAACAGCTCCTGTGTTCTCATCTCAGCCTCTCTAGTGTACAGACAACCATGTTGGACTAGTTCACCTGTACCATGTAAGTCAATCTACTTACATCTTTATCTACACACACACACACACAATGTATATTTGTTCTATGTTTTGTGCTACTTTAGAGATGCTGACTAATACAGCAACATATAGTACTCTTTACAATCTTAATTCCTATTTGTGATTTCTGGCCCTTCTTCCCATAACTGTGTCATAGAAGTCATCACACTGTGGCAATGTGGATGTTTTCCTCCCAATGTTGGCAAGAATGCTTCATCATTCCATTCTTAGCTGATGGCTTGCATGTTTATTGGAACATGTAGATGCCTGAATACATCATATTCCATCCCATCATTGATATAATTTCTGTATCTATCATCACCTGGAAGCTACTACTTTACCTTTACTATCTAGTGTGGAACACAGTAATTAGCTAGTAACACTCACGACATATTTAAAGAATAAAATAAATTATTGTAGATTGATAAAATATGACTAGAAAGAAACACAACAAATTGACATAATATAAAAATAAATATGTTCAATTGATATGCTAGAGAGTGATTTAAAAATTCCTCTCTAATTTTTATTTTGTTTTCTTTCTTTTATTTTTTATCTTAACTCTGTAGTATAATTCAAAACATGGAATAATGATACCTGTAACAGTTTGACTGTTCAGAATTGTTTTTAGATATCCTGGATCTTTTGTGTTTCCATATGAAACTTAAGATTATTTTTCAAATTCTGTGAAGAATTGCATTGGAATTTTGGTTCGAATTACACTGCAACTAACTATAAACTGGTTCTAGTAGGTGGCTATTTTCACGCTAGTCCTATGAATTCAGGAGCATGGGAGGTCTTTTCATCTTCCAGTACTTCTTTTGGAGTTATTGGTCAGTGGGTTCTCAAAGACCCTTATATATTACTGGCTATTGCCTTTGCTCTGTATTATCCTCCAGAAATGGACAGTGTTATCCTGTTGCTAAAGATGCTATATTTGTAAGACCTGGTTTATGGTAGCCATTTCCAGTGGTAGACAGGTCCTAGCAGAGGATGTAAGGAGTTGGCAGGGAAGGAAGTGAGCCAGGCCATAATGGTGGGGAGAACCTTGCAGCCTGACTGGCTAGCAGCCAGAATGCTTCTTTATTTATACAGAATTTAGCAAGTAGGGATACATTCATGTTGTTCCAAAACAGATCACATCATTTTTGGTTTTGGGCATGTGTTTTACTTCCTTTTGCTCATCTTTTAGTCATCATTAGTAAACTATGACAGAATAGAGTTATCATTTCCAATCATTATCCCTCAGGTTTTGACATCATTGATAAACTGAGTTATCTTTTATAATCATTCTTACTCATTAACCCCACAACCCAATTTAAGAATCTTGAGACATATGACATCCTGTTCTCAGGCCAGTTGCTTTTGTGGCTTCAAGGACATGAAATCAAAACAAAGTCTCTATTCTAGTCCAGGCATATTGCCATGTCCCAAACAGTGTATTATTAACTCTTTGATGTGGGGTTCTTCTCTGTATGCGATGAATATGTTTTATTATCATTGGTTATTAAAGAATCAGTTTCATCCAAGACCCCCCAAAAGGTCTCTGTAAACCCCTAAAATTACTTCACCCAACAAACAGCAGAAAGAAGTTTTGACAAAACTATACCCAAATTCCTGAACTTTCTAAAAAAAAAGGGAGGGAGATATGATATATAGAGATAAATACATTGGTATGGATTTTGGTTTATTGATACAAATTTAAGGTCAATTTTGTTATATGTATATTTCTACTCTTGTTTAAGGTATTAATCTTTATGCAGCTATTTAAAAATGTAATATATAAAAAGATTACAGATTAATAGATAGTCACTTATAATAGTCAAGTTTGTACTCATGTTAGATTTTCTAGATAAATAAAGATATATTTCAGATGGATAGGTATTCTTCAAATCTTTGAAAGACCTATAGAACATGGCATTTTAAGGATTTAAGGACTTAGACTTTTCTAACCAGTGAGACATGTCTGCTTCTGGCACTACCAATTTCTTCAGAGAAGTTGATGAGCACTGAAAAAACTCATGGAGTTTGCTTTCAATGTGACAAGGTTAGCCATTTGGACAAGAAACTACTTTTGCCTGTACTGCTTGATGGTATGCTGTATGAACTGGACATGCAGGACCCACAAAAAGGTGACTGCTAAATATCCCAAAAGATGGGATGCTCCTTCAGGGTTTTTGCCTCACAGAAAAAAACTACCAGATGTTCTGTAGGACACAAAGGAAAGTGACTGACAAATGGCCAATATATGCAAGACAGTCTTTCCAATTTCCTGCTTCATGGAAAAGTCTGTTGGATGCTATGGGCCTATAGGCTGAAGATGGATGCTCCAATGTTACAGAAGAACTTTGGGTGACTGTCCAGGTAGGAAGATGTCTCTGTCAATTCTAGAATTTTGTAAGTTGCTTACAATACACCTCTTTTTACTTAGGTAATATCACATCCTTCTGGGGTCTTTGACAGATTTGAAGAACAGATAGTTATAGTTTTCCTTAGCTATGATAAAAGATAAATATAAATTTTTAGATTCACAAAGATAAGACAGATGATAGAGTATTTTACTTAATTTGCCAAATGTAAATGGACTAAATATTGTAACTGTAATTGTTGCTTGATACCTATCTATTATGCTATATGTAATTTTACTATGTTAAAGTTAAAACATTCCTTTTTGTTTAGACAGAAAAGGGGAGATGATGTGGAATTCCCATATGTATGCTATGAATATGGTTTTCACCANATATATATATAGAGAGAGAGAGAGAGAGAGAGAGTAGAGTAGAGTCAGTCAGAGAGGCACCATGTAGCTGCTGAAGGAGAATGACACCAGTCAGAACCTTACTGATAGGCTACAGCCTCTTGGCAATACAGAGATTAATAGAAATGATTTAAGATGTAAGAATTATCTAGAAATATGCCTAAGTTATTGGTTAATCAGTGTTGTAATTAATATAGTTTCTGTGCTGTCATTTTGGTCAGGGTGGCTGGGACATGAATGAGCAGTCTCCATCTACAACCTTCAAGTTGTAAATGGTTAGAGTGCCCAAGAAAAGTTCTCAGGCCAAAGCTGCTGCTTTTATTATTCAAATTATGCCGTAATACTATGTTCACATTTTATATCTTTATAGAATTTGTCTATGAGTCTAATCCTGGCATTTTGTTGTCCCTTGGTCAAATGACATCACAGTGGCTCTGCATGTGCTAACTTTTCTAAGAAAGGGAGGTCTTGACGTTCCATTCATTTATAATCTTTCTGCATCACCTTGCCCATCAATATGAGTCTCTGTGCAGGACAGAGGTAACTTCAACTAATCTATCTAACTTTTTTTTGCTGTATATGCTATGTAATTGCCTGAGTCTTTAGTGGGAAGAGCCTTGCAACCTGAAATGTGGTCAATTCCTCTAGCCCACCAAATCTTGTTGACCTTTTTGAGTTTACTTTGTTTTGTATATCTTGTTTCTGTATAAGTATACATTCTCATTGGAATTAAAGACCTCTCTATGAATAGAAGCCCAATCCAACACTGATACAATTGGCAAAGACCCTGTAACTAGAGAGATCTTGGGCAGTAGGAGATAACCTATTACTGTTCTGCTAAATGGGTATAATCATAATGTCTTATGGCTATACCAGTAGGCTAGTGTGTCCTTCAACCCTCATTAGTGAAGTTTATTCTTTAATAGATAACGACTAAGACAGAAATCCACAATGGATCAAGGTATAGAGAACAAGAGACTATTAGTCTCAGAAATCCTAATGGGGACACCTGTATCACTCCTTTTCCTCCCATGTCCCAGGGGTCATCATGGAAAAGGGATACACATATTTTAAAGGCCAGAAGCAATAAATGACTACAAGAAACTGCTTTCCAGACAAAACAGGAAACTAGAAATAGGAATTCACAGTGGTTGTGACAACTTGCACAAGGCTCATGCAAGTCACACCCTACAAATTCTAGCATCGAGAGGGGCAGGTAGATACAAGGTACTACCCTTAGCTGAGCAGCTAATCACAGCTGATAACTTCTGGGAGTTGAATTTTTCTTAAGGGTGTGGCTACTGGTACTGGTACTCTGACCAAGCTCCAGTGGCTAGCTCTCTATCCAAGAGTATATGGGTAGTACCGATTGGAATTGATGGACATAAAATAAAAGAAGAAAGCAAAATTGTGTGAAAAGGGAGATAGTGGGGATCTGGGTAAAGTTGGAGGAGGCTGAATATGACCAAAATACATTATATGAAATTCTTATACAACTAATAAAAATATTTTAAAATCTCCCATCTTCTATAATTTGGTAAAATCATTTTTATAATTAAAAGAACTAAATATAATTTAAAAATAAATTATATAGTGGGAGATGAGACTGTACTCCTAAGTTAAGCATTTTCTCATAAAGTTTCAGGATAAGATATTTATTTCAGCACTGGCCTTGAATTTGGTTAAGACAAATGGCCTAAGAAAGGCAAATATAAAATTGAGCTATTTATGTTTTGATCTTTCATTTAAAAATACTTGCACCTTTAAATTACTTATATCCCATCTTGTTCTATAAATAGACTTTAAATAAACATATACTGAAGCATAACATCTAGAAAGATTAGGTAAAAATTACCTTGAAGAAGTGAAGGAAAATAAAACAGAGTCCTCTAGGCAGAACAAGGGCAAGAATAATGATAGAGCGTCAAGTTCAACCTGTGAGTTTCTAGGTGTTGGCCAGCAGCAGCCACATATTTGCTATTTCTATTGATCCAGCCAGCAGAGATAAGGACTGGTCTGTGAGAGACAGAATCAAGCCATTTGTTCAGTGATTATGTCTAAGCGAGAACCTGGTACTGTGGTACATGTCTGTAATCCTAGCCCTTAAGAGGCAGAGTCAGGGTCAGTGCCAAACACAAACTGTGAAGATTAGCCTAATTTACACAGGGCATTCCAGGATAGCCAGGGCTATTTGATGAAATCACAGTGCCACCCTTCACATAACTCAAAAATTAATGAGGGGGAGTTTTGCTTATAGACGCTTTAGGAAAAGACAGTGAACCGTGTGCTCATCATATCTATAAATATGAACAGTGTTGCATTTCATCTATTGATTTCCCATAAGGGTCCCTGGAGCAGGAAAACAGACAGTTTCTAGAACACAATTAAGCATGATTTGTCCTCTAGGAGACTAATATGATCATTTTTTGACACCATGAGTAAGTGTAGCAGAGTCGGTGAGTTCATTTGAGTGTGGATTCATGAGTCCCTCTCATCCCCACTTCCTCTTAGTCCTACAAAGTCTCCACTCAGTTGTTTGGAACTAAATTATTGTTTTATATAACCACACTGGGAGTCTTTAATGATACAAGAAGGTTTATGAGCCACTTTTAATGAACATAATTTCTGAGTGTGTAAAAGAAGCAAATGAATTGCATACACTTCAGTTGATCATCTTAAAATTTGGGTTTTCTCAGTTGAGTTAAAATGTTGTGTGCAAGATAATTTGAGGTTGTATTTTCGGGTCAAAATTCATGAAATATTGTTGATCCAATCTGTCAGTTAATTATGGAACTCCATCTCTAATAATTTATCCAAAATAAGACTAAAAGAATTTTCTTAACATTTAAAGTACAGTATAAAACAAGTCATAATTTAGAATTAGTATTAAGACTCTTATAAATACCAACTTGCATATTTTTGGGGACAGGGTCTCTATGTAGCCCATGACAGAACTTGGGTATGTTGCTCAGGGTAACCTTGAACTCATGATCTTACTGTCTCAACTTTTTAAATATTGAAATATGGGTGTGGGTCATCATGCCTAGTAGAACAAACTTAGAAATTTACTCTAAGACACCCATACATTTCAAATAAATAAATCATGACAGAAATAAATTTAACTTGGACAGAATGAATTGTGTGTAATCAGAAGCTTAGTATGGTGACAATCACCTTTGTGCCTTCACGTCTATCTTTATATCAGTATTTCCTGGTCAATCCTCTAAGATGCTAGGTGCAGCTGTAGCTCCTAAGATGGCAGATGGGCTGGAAGTGCACTTCACACAAAGTCCATCTCTATACGTTTCCCCACTGAGTGCTTTCCTTCCTCAATTTGTTCCATCTTGCAAGGTATTTCTTTTCCATTGGAATCCTTCATCTTTTCACTAATGTTTCTCTACAGCATCCTTGTACCCTGCTGGACCTCACAGTTCCTCTATTGTGCTGTCTGCAGACTCTTAGGAGAGTTTACTGTGGTAATAGACATGACTTCTGCATTTTGAGGAACAGCACACTCAGGGATGTGTCTTAATCTTCTCAGAAGTAGCAGGTTTTTCTTACTCATATGCTCTTACTCAGAGGGCAGTAATATCTTACGGGAAAATGCTGTAGAGTTCTTCACTTGCTGTAAATGCATCTCTTGTGTTTTTAACTGTTTTATAAAGTTCATGATCAGAATTGACTTATCAACATTCTTACAGATGCCACTTAACATTTATATAGTTTCATGATAAACTGATAAATGACAGAACCCTCCTATAGTAAAGCTATTCACTCAGAAACATGACTTAAGTTTCTAATACTACCGTACATAGGAGTAGCAAGAGAAATGCCATGCACAATATGGGGTGTTTTATGCCGCTGATTTTTTAAAGGTCAAGTCAAGGGGAAAATGCTATTTAAAAGCACTGAAATAGATTGGCATGGTAATTTGTTTATTTAAATGAGGGCAATTTCGTGTGCTACATCTATACATCAACAGCTCTTATAATTCTGCAAAACAACTCATAAATCACAAAGGAGGTACCAAGAATAAAAGAACAGTGGAGGGAAATTTAAGAGTCATTGAAATAGTGGAATTGGCAGTACAGAATGTTAAGCTCCAAACAGATCTGAGGGATGCAGCTTTTGCCAACAATAATGCTTTTCATGGTAAATCCAAGTACAAGGAGTGTGGCTTTGTAGCTGTTGAAAAAGCCTACAGGGACAAATGAAAGAAAAGAAAGCATGTTTTCTACCATGTATGTCATGCTATCGGAGGCAGTTTATAAGGATTCACTTTAATCTACACATTACATGAATAAAGGTTAGCAGGCAAGTATGGCCTTTGTTTAAAATAATGATTCAGGCTGCTGGCAATGGTGAAGGTAAGTTGATTTTAATTTTTAAAAGTATCATGAAGTTAAGTATCATTACTTCCAAAGATTCTGAAAATTTTGAGACTGTGTTTCTATTTTCTGAAGTTGATGTTTTGGACAGCTTTGGCAGTAGCGACAAACATTCTCACTTTATACTGGCATACAAGAACAGACATTTCTTACTAATTCGGCTTGCGAGATACCTCTAGGTCAGCTGCAACATCCTGGGTGGGTTCCTTTGGCTCATCCTTGCATGTTTTCTCAGGGCCTTAGCGGAAGAGGTGTCAACTATATGGACTCTGCTAAGCTCGCAGCAGTGGTCAGTACATAGCAGAGTCAGAGCCTAGCCATGTGAACAGAGTTTACGCTTCTGCTAAAGAATTCTGAGTCATGAGCTTTTCATTTTGAGATTATATTATAATTATAGTATTTCTACCCTTCCATATGCCCTTCCCCACTCTCCTTCAAATTTATAGCCTCTTTTTTTACACTAATTTTTATTGCATGCATTCATGTTTATTATATAAATAAATATTCCTAAACATAACCTGTTCAGTCCATGTAATGTTACTTGTATGTGTGTTTTTAGGGATGGCCATTTGATGTACTCTTTTTGTTTTTTTTTAAAGCATTTTCTTATTTTGTTAAAAATTCTTTTTTCATTTTACATACCTATTCTTGTTCTATCTTCCTCCCTTCCTACTGCTCCCCACACCTTCTTCCCACTTCATGCCCACCCACTCCTCAGAGAGAGTAAGTCTTCCCAAGGGGAGTCAACAAAGTCTGACATATCACTTTGAGGCAGGAGTAAGACCTTCCCTGCTACATTTAGACTGAACAAGGTATTCCTCCAAAAAAATGGGCTCCAAAAATATTGGGCTCCAAAAAGCTAGTTGAAACGCTAAAGATAAATCCTTGTTCACTTCCAGTGGCCCCATAAACTGGCTAAGCTGCACAACTGTCACCCACATTCAGAGGGCCTAGTTTGGTCCTCTGTAGGTTCCCTCAGTATCAGTCTGGAGTCACTGAGCTCCTGTTAGCTCAGGTGAGCTGTTTCTGTGGGATTCCCCATCATGGTCTTGACCCCTTTGCTCTCTTTATTGCTTTTCCTTCTCTTCAACTATCTCCAGAAGCTCGACCTAGTGCTTAGCTGTGGATTTCTGCATCTGCTGCCATCAGTTGCTGAATGAAGGTTCTATGATGACAACTAAGGTAGTCATTAATCTGATTGTAGGGGAAGGCCAGTTCAGGTACCATTTCCACTATTGTTTAGGGTCTTAGCTTGGATCATCCTTGCAGATACCTAAGAATTTTCCTGGTGTCAGGTTTCACACTAGTCCAATAATAGTTCTTTCAATCAAGATATCTCTTTCCTTGCTCCCCTATCTCAACTGTGGAGATCCCTCATGTTCTCCTCCCTTCTCTTCTCCCCTCCCCACCTCTGCCCTCCTTTCTCCCCAACCCTATGCTCCTTATTTTCTCAGGATATCTTGTCTATTTCCCCTTCCCAAGGGGATCCATGAATGTCTCTCTTAGGGTTCTCCTTGTTACCCAGCTTCTCTGGAGTCATAGACTATAGGCTTTTGTTTATGTCTAATATCCATCTATGAGTGAGTACATACATTTTTTGTCTTTCTGGGAATGGGTTACCTCACTCAGGGTGTTTTTTTTCTAGTTCTAACTATTTACCTGCAAATTTGAAAAGATCTTCACCAACACCATATCAGACGGAGGACTGATTTGTCTATATCCAAAATATATAAAGAACTTAAAAAACTAGACATTAAAATAGCAAATAATATAATTAAAATGGGGTACAGATCTAAACAGAGAATTCTCAACAGAAGAATCTCAAATGGCTGAAAGACACTGAAGGAATTGCTCAACATCCTTAGCCGTCAGGGAAATGCAAATCAAACTGACTGAGATATTATCTTACACCAGTCAGAATGGATAAGATCAAAAACACTGATGATAGCTAATGCTGGAGAGGATTCAGAGTAAGGGGAATAAGTCCTCTAGTGCTGGTAGGAATGCATACTTGTACAGCCACTTTGGAAATCAGTATGGTGATTTCTCAAAAAATTTAGAATCAATCTACCTCAAGACCCAGTAATACTACTCTTGTGCATATACCCAAAGGATATTCAATCATATCACAAGACATTTGCTCAACTGTGTTCACAGCTTCATTATTCACAATAACCAGAACCTGGAAACAACCTAGATGGTCCTAAACTGAAGAATGGATAAAAAAAATGTGGTACATTTACACAATGGAATGCTATTCAGTGGTAAAAAACAATGACATCCTTTTTAAAAAAGAAAAAAAAGATTTATTTCTTTATTATGTATACAGTGTTCGACTGCAGTTATCCTGCATGCCAGAAGAGGGCACCATATCTCATTACAGATGGTTATGATTCACTATTTGGTTGTTGGGAATTGAACTCAAGACTTATGGAAAAACAGCCAGTGCTCTTAACAACTGAACCATCTCTCCAGCCCCATGCTGTGATCTTTCTTGAGCAAGACTATCTTTACCACTCCCAGCTTTCCTCAATTGCCTATAGTTCTTT
This sequence comes from Alexandromys fortis, assembly GCF_014885135.2. Classification (NCBI taxonomy): domain Eukaryota; kingdom Metazoa; phylum Chordata; class Mammalia; order Rodentia; family Cricetidae; genus Alexandromys; species Alexandromys fortis. Next base: position 11,539,734 of record NW_026067934.1, read on the forward strand.
GTGTAGAGGTGAGGGCTTGTTGTCTTTCCCACATCTGCCCTGGCATGTCTATTAGTATTGTCCTTGCTCAGTTCAAATGTGGGCACTCCATCAGTGAGACCTTATGGGTAAAGGTTCTGCTATTCCTTGGAGATATGGTCTTGCTCAACAAGAGGGAAACATTCCTGGTACTACAAACCTAGCTAACTATTTGATGCTAGTAAAGTTGTCATGGTTATTGCAGGAGAATCTACAACCACTAGTTTAGTAAACCATCATTGTTGCCAACAAAAGTCTATAAACATTTGTGCTTGTACCCATAGATAAACAGAGTTTTCATCCTTCATCAAGGAAACTTCACTTTGCAACAGGCTGAATCACATTTGCTCCTAGCTTTTGGTCCTAATAAGCCACAAGGCCAACTCCAAATTTATTGAGATTAGAGATTTATGTGTCATACTGAGAAGCATCTCAAAAGTGGGGAGGAGATAAAAATTAAAAACAAAGACTACATCCAATACTATTGACAAAAGGCATATTTTAATATTTTGGATGATCAAAATACTCTTTTAAAAATCTTTGTGAACTGGACCGCATACATAGCTTGGTCTATAAAGTGCTTATTGTATAAACATGGACCCTGGCATATGATACCCAACAGCGATGTGAAAACAAGGCATGGCAGTATGTACTTGGATCTCAGCACTGGCGAGGCAGAGAAAGGCAAATACCTGTGACTCACTGATCAGTAGCCTAGCCTAATTGATAAGCTTTGGGTTCTAGTGTGACACCTTTGTTGACAGAAGTTCTTGTTTTGCCTGATCCTGCAGCCATTCAGTCTCAAAGAAACACACAGAGGCTTACCAGTTTATTAATTATAAACTGGTTGGTCTATTATTTCAGGCTTCTTATTAACTCTTATATCTTACATTTACCCATAATTCTTATCTGGGTTAGCTATGTGGCTCAGTACCTTTTATCAATGAGGCATTCTCATCTTGCTTCCTCTGTGTCTGGGTGATGACTGCAGACTGAGCCTTTCCTCTTTCCAGAATTTCCTGTTTTGGTCACCCCACCTATATTTCCTGCCTGGCTACTGGGCAATCAGCATTTTATTAAACCAGTACAAGTGATAAATCTTTACAGTGTACAAGACCATTGTCCCACAGCAACACCAAGTCTAAAAATATAAGATGAGCAGCTCCTGAAGGCCATCAGCTGAGGTTGACCTCTGGCCTCCAAAAGCATGTACACACATGTACATCTGTAAACTGCACATATTTTGTGTTTCTTCTTTCTGTAGATAGCTGCAGATTTTTCTTGGTTAGCACTCTTCCAGCTGTTCTGAAAAAGCAAGTCCTACCCCCATGATCTGTCCATCTTTCTTCTTACTACCAAGCTGTCTAATTCTTATTCCTTCAGTTCCAATGATTCCTTCAGTATGGAAACAACTAAACTGAGGTTCCCCAGACCTGAGCCCCAGAACTGCCCTCCACCTGTCTTCAATGATCTCCACTTGATTTTTTTTTGTCTCACGAATTAAATATTGTCACCAGAAACTTGATGCCAATCTAAATGTGTCCTCTGTAGTGATATTAAATTTTTGTTTTAATGGATAAATCTTGCCTGAAGATCAGAGAGTAAAACAGCCCCACAGACCAGGCAGTACTGGTGCACACCTTTAATCCCAGCATTAGAGAGGAATAAAAGATGGGAAGAGACAGCTCTCACACACACAGTCTCATTCTGATATTCCTAGAAGCAGGATCATCATTTCAGGCTGAGGTAGAGGAAAGAGCCAGTGGCTGGCTTTTCTGATCATCAGGTTGAACCCCAATTTTTGTCTCTGGGTTTTTATTAATCATAATACATTTCTCCCTCCCGTTTTCTCTATCATACTATATTTAGAGCCTTCTGACTTAAAAGCATGAACTACATTTGAGTCTCCCTTCCTTGCAGTGCCTAGTCACCGAATGCCAAGATACCCAGTATTGGAACACGGCCATGTTTCTTATCACTATTCACTCTCTTCCTACCATCTCCTTCCTTCTGCTTTACGCCTTTGTGTTATCTTGAGTTTAGATTCTTTCACATCATTCTCTCTTTTCTAGCTTCTCACTCATCTTCAGGATCAGAACCCATGGAATTTTTGAGGCAGTTTCCTGACACTAAACTGATCATACATTTGCCCTGAGATGATCATTCACAATATTTCCAACTCAGTTTTTTAAGGTTGTCTTCTAGAAGTCAATGTAGACTGAGATTCCTAACTGAGTAGGTAACTAACATTACCTAGACACATTTAGAATTTCCTGCTTGCTGTCTTTTTCTTGACACTCCCAACTCTGTGTTATCCATGACTTTTAAATTCATTCTCAAAAACCATTTCTCTCAAAATGTTGCCTGATGATACTTAGCTTATATTTTTCCTCAGCATAGATTTTGTTGCCTTTCAGTGATTCGTAAGTTATGTCTTCCATGACAGACTACTAACCTTCCTTCCCTCAGTTTCAGTACTGCTTGTGCATCTCATTCTCTGTGGCATCTAACTCAGAACTCTGTAGATCTCCCCCCACCCTGGAACGGGACACAACACTTACGGCCTTTTTCGTACTAGGAAGACATCTAACTACTGAGATATATCATTATCCTCTGTAGAAAAGTAATAATGTTGCTTCCAGAGATTAAACTTTCTTAACATATGACATCTAGTAGGCACTTCCCAAATGTGAATTATTATGGTTTTTAGTCACTAAGATTTAAGGAATGCTAGTAAAATGTGGCTACAGTTACTCAAATACAGTTTCACATAATTTCATACTCTTTCAATAAAATAGCTAATAAATGAGAACACATCCACTGTTGAGACCATTGAGAAATGATATATTTCCTGTTTACACTAAGAGTTAAAATTTTTTGGGGGAGGGATGGCAAATGGTAAGCCCCATTCTTTTCATAAAATTAATTTATGATTAGGAATTTTAGGCCTAGAATATCTAGCAAATATTTTTTCTGTAATAAGTTGTCTTGAAAGTTGAAGAATAAAAAATAATGATTTCTCATGGGTTTAATCTCCTTAGCAGATAAATTTAAGAGTTGAATTATAAGTTTTTGCATTATGACTTTCCCACCATCTCAATTACCTTGGTTTTTATTCTCTTAGAATAGTTACCTATCACATAATTGCTATGCTTCACGTGAACTTAGAGAACTTTTCAAAAATAGGTCGCAAAGAGGTGGGTAGGTGTGAGAGTGTGGGCAGAGCTACTGCTAATTTCAGTTTTTAAAACATAGTCTTTAACTTTTAGTATTTGTTGTCAAATAATGATTAAATGTCTTGATTTTCAGAGATATTAAGCTGTCAAAGTAATCACACTCAGTTTACAAAACTGGGAAGAATGGGATGCATGCTATCAGAAAAGGAAGTGACAGCAATTCTTCATGGCTCCATATAATTGGAGTCCTGCATGTTTCCTTCAGTTGTACTCTTTAGAAGAAACGTAGGCATTTTCAAATTTCCCATTGGAATTTCTTGCTACTCAACATTGAGAATATTTTGGCTATCAACACCAGATTTTTCAGCTGTACTTTTCTGTTCTCCTTAACTAACCCTGTTGTCTAGACATATTATCAAAATTACATCTGCCTCATATTTCTTGGCTTCTAAAAATCACTTACCTTAGTTTTCTACATAATGTTCTGCTCAGTCTAGTGAGATTTTAAACTTTCTCAAAGACAAAGTCTTTGTGTTATTCTTTAAAGCATTTCTTAAAAATAGGTAAACTAATTAAACTAAAACACAGGTGTTTGGGTGGTTTACTGTCTTAGACATTCAGAATAGCTTGTCTTTCTTCACCTTTAAGGCAATGCTTTTCAGACATCAGGAATCTCATGCTGTTGCTTGCTCATGTTGTAAATTTAAACTTTGGTCACACAAATGAAAGCAAGTATGATGACTCAGCTTAGTTAGTGATGAAGGCTGTGCTTCTACTGAACTCATTCAATGCTCAAGTCTTGAATTTCCCATTTATAAGTAAGAAACGAGGCCTAGATTGCCTTGTAAGTTTCAAATTTGAAATTTCTTCAGCCCCAAATAAAATGTATTCTATATATAGGACCCATAGGTGGCAGTACCATGTAATAAAAGTAATGAAATGACTTGTGCACATTAGGAAAGGTGTGAAATTAAAGCTCATTTTTTTAAATTGGGGTTTCAAGTAGATAATGAGAAAGCAGAATGGACATCATTGTCTTTATTGCAGGATTTTCTAGTTGCATGAAGCTAGTTATCAAGAGAGAGAAAATTAAAGCCTGCTTATTTCTACACAAAATGCATTTAGAAAGAGAAACGTGAATCTAGTTACTTTTATATCAACAACATATCAAAAAATAGGCAGATTTAAAAAAAAATAAGTGTGTGTGGAGACCAGCTCTGATGCCAAAATGTAGGAATTAAAAAAAAAACAGTAGAAATGATGGACTTCTTGATAGTAAAGTTGTGGCTATTTGAATTGTCCCCATATACCTATTTGTTTGAATGCTTGGTCCTCAGTAAAACTGTTTCGAAAGGATTAGAAGGTGTGGCCTTTTTGGGGAGCTGTGTCACTAGAGAATGGGCTTTGAGCTTTTAGAAACTCAAGCCAGGCCCAGTGTGTCTCCTTCTGTTTATTACCTGAGGATCTCTCAGCTATTGATAATGGACAATCCCTATAAAACTGTAAACAAGCTGCAAATTAAATGCTTGCTTTTATAAAGGTAGCCTTGTCATGCTACCTCTTCACAGCAATAGAACAGTGGCTAAGACAGAAAGAAATCAGATGGAGCTAGTGTTGTACTATGCAATGAGGTACATATTTTTTTAAAGAGAATTTTCCCAGTCACGATGTAACTTGATCTAAAGAAAACATGGCGTTGTAAGGTATTTTAACATGCTATTCTTTTATCTCTATGCAGAATACAGTTTGTTTACCTAAGCTAACAAAATATTTTCTCTTGAGTGGAAGAACCAACATCCCATCTTAACAAAATGGTGATTGTCTGTCTTGTAGGCTGGATAACTTTAGGATGGCTGAAGACAAGCATTATCTTGGTACCAAAAGCAAACCTGTGGTCAGAGTATTTCGTATGAAAGACTCTATTGTCAATAAAAAAGTGAGATTTACAAAGTCAGAATTTGTTTCCATTTTTGTGGACTGGGTATTAATAAAGTTAAAGCTGGAGGTAGACTGATGCTTCAGTGGTTAAGAGTGCTTACTGCTCTTCCAGAGAATGAGACATCTGTGTCTAGCACCCATATCGGATGGCTCACAACTGTCTGAAACTCCAGCTCAAGGGATCTGATGCTGTCCTTGCTTTTCCAGGCACTTGTATACACTTGTGTGCATGTGTGCATGCACATGAGTGTGCACACACACACACACACTACAATAACATTTAACACATGCACATAAATAAAGATAATATAAAAGAAAATTAACATTTTACTAAACATTATCTATTTTGAGGAGAAGGGAAGATTACTCTTTTTTTGGAGGATATGCTCACTGGTAAGATTCTATGTGCCAGAGCTTGGCCCACACCCATGCATACATACACAGTACCAATTGGATTTAGTGGGATATGCACATAAAGCAAAGGCACGAAGTTGAGAAGGAGATGTGATGGGAGATATAGAGAGTAGGCACAATCCCATTTCTTTGGACATATATGCAGTAGTATCAAAGAGCTCCACAATAGCCCTAAATGGAGTATAACAAAGGTTTGTTTATCTGGGGATAAACTTTCGGTAAGGGCGGCGATCCACAGTCCTCTGTGTGCACTGGGAACTGGAACTGAATACAGTAGAAATACAGCACACTTTTCATCTGCACTTCTAGTACGTGAGACCACGCCTAAAGTGGGCCGGTATGTTAAAGGCTGTTGGCTGAAGGAGTTCCCACAACTCACATATATGAAATCATGAAAAATAAAAAAATTTAAAAATAGAAAAAGATTTATCAAGAATTATATTAGAATATACTACTAGTATATGGAAATGAATTTAAAATAAAGCCATGTATAAATACATAAAAACAGAAACGATTTTTCATTTTGAAAATACTTTACAGAGAATTCTTCATATGTAATATTATCAACACAATGAGAAAACAGAAGCAATAGTCACGAAGCAATTCTTATCAGCAAGTGTTATACAACCCAAATAATCAAGACTGCTGGGCAGAGCTGGTGATAGTCATCTCTGTGATAAAAACCAAAAGCTACAGAAACAGCAGACAACTTCATTTGCCTTTACAGAGCCAATTATTCTACAATGCAAGAAAACCTCCCCACAAATTTCAATAATAAAAGAAACAAAATAATAAATGATAGTTGTTTTTAAAAGATTTATTTCCTGTGTGTGTCTGATTGAGTATATACTATGTGTATGTCAACGCCAACATAGGGCAGAAGAGGGCCTCTTCCTGGAGGTAGAATTCTAGGCAGTTGAGAGTGGTCAGAAGTGGGTTCTCATAACAGAATTCTGATACTCTGGAAGAAAATGAAAATGATTTTAACCACTGAGCTGTCTTCCCAGGAGGTCTTGTAAATAATTATTATAATTATAATTCCAAAATTATAATGTGAGTACTGGGAACTAAAGTGCTTCTGATTCCTACGTTCAGTAGACATTCTTCCAGCAAGGGGAATGTTCCTTGTGTCAGGACAGATGTGGCAGTTTACGGAGGATTGTAACATTGTTCTCTATACAGTCTCATTATGCCTGCTGTCATATATCCTGATGTACCTGGTAACCACACAAGTGCAACAGTAGCACAGAGCGGTCACAGTGGGGAATTCTGAAAAGCATCCACAGCCCACAGCTGAGGGGTGAAGACAGGATCTGGGAGTTGAAGGATGTCCTGGGCTGAGTGAGTGATTACACCTGCCCCCACTTAAATCCAAGGTCACCTTTTCAGCTCTCTTCTGAAAATGGCCACATTTTTTTAATTTGTTTAATGTGTGTTTGTGCACAGTTGTGCCTGATACCAGCAAAAGTCAGGAAAGGGTGTCAGATCCCCTGGAACTGGAGTTACAGACGGTTCTGAACCAGCATGTAGGTGCTGGGAACCGAATTCAGGTCCTCTGGAAGAGCAGTCGGTGTTATTCACCACTGAGCCTTAGCTGGACAGTGGTGGTGCATGCCTTTAATCCCAGCACTTGGAAGGCAGAAGCAGGTAGATCTCTTTGAGTTTGAGGTCAGTCTACTCGACAAAGAGAGTTCTAGGACAGCCAAGGCTGTTACACAGAGATACCCTGTCTTGAAAAACTAAACCAAACCAATCCAAACGAAACCAAGCCAACAAACTAAGAAACAAACAAACAAAAAAAGAAAACAGATCCCAAAACAAACTTGAAAAACTAAAACAAATAAAAAACCAAATGTCAGAAACAAAAACCAAACCAAACCAAACCAACCAACCAAACAAACAAAACAAAACAAAAATGCCTGTATTCTTTACAAGGTTACTTATGAGGAATTCCCTGTTAGATTTTTTTGTTGTTCTTGCTGGCCACCTGCTTGGGTATGATTTTAGTCCAAAGTTAGCTCCAATGACGTGGTTGCTTGGAAGTCATTTCCACTCCTAAAGACTGGTACCTTCCACTAAGTCAATCAGCAGAGAAGGCGTGTGTGTGGGTGGGTGTGTGTGTATAGAGAGAGAGAAAAAGAAAATATGGGTTAAGAACAGAAATAATTAAAATGTTATTAACAAAGTCAATGAGGGCTCCAAGATTGAAAGAGAGGGGAGAACAGACAGACAGGCTTCTGAAGGATCAGGAATGATATCTGGATTTGAAGTGAGAGAAAATAGCTACTGAAAAATGTACAAAGGAAAATTGTATGTCAAATATAATGGTTTCATAAATTTATTTATGTATATTGTATAGTATGAATAATCAGATTTACTATCTGAGACATATAAATAATTCTATTTATATATCATTTAAATGTAGGTTTCTTGTCTGAAGTTTTGTTATCTGGATCAGAATGTTAGATCATTCAATCAGTGGATTTCTCCTTTTACATGTTGGGTTCCTCTATAGCCCAAGCTCCCGACTACTCAATAAATATTGTCTAATTACCAGTGCATGAACAGGCATTTGGAGCCCATTCTCTATGATAAGAAGCCTTGCTTAGCCTTGATGCAGGGGGAGGGACTTGTTCCTGCCTCAACTTGATGTGCCAGGCTCTGCTGACTCCCCATGGGAGGCCTTAACCTTTCTGGGGAGTGGATGTGGGATGGGGGGTGGGGGGGGTGGGAGGAGGGAAGGGTGGAGGAACTGTGGTAAAATGAATAAAAAAGTTTAAAATAAAAAAGAGTGAGCATTTTTCAGACTCAACAGAGCAGATACACATATTAATTCCCAGAAATTGTAACAGCAAGCACAAATCTGCAAAAGAAAGAATATGAAGTTGAGTGAGGGAGAATCTGTGGAGAGTTGGGGGAGCAGAAAGAATATTGTGCGGAATTTTAAAAAATAAATAAAAACATAAAAAAGAAAGAACAAGGAAGTTTTCAAAATTTCTACTTTGAAATAATTTTATCTTTTATGGAATGTTTCTTATTAGTTTTACTATTTTAGTTCTAGTCTTTGTAAGAAAGTGAATAACTTTAAATAAAAATTAAAGAAATTTCACCTGATGCTCTTTATTTGTATATTTTATTTTTTAAAAAAAATAAAATTGATTTGTCCTATGTCTATTTTAGATATACTTTTTCTGTATTGCTATGATAAAGTTTTACTACCTTCACAAAGCGTTTTCATTTTATTTTCTTTTTTATCTTCATATATATTAAGTACTCCTATTCCAACTGGAAAAGTGAGCCTTGCATGAGGTTACACTTATCCAATTTTAACCAGGCACGTAAAAATGTCTTGATACACACACACACACACACACACAGACACACACACACAAATAATGAAAAAACACTACTATTAGAAGGCAATTAAATAAAGTTTGCAAACTAGTGCATTGATTTAAATTTCTTATTACTTATTTATTATCTCTACATAGCTCCGACTGTCTTAGAACTCACACTGTAGACCAGGATGGCCTCAAATTCACATAGGCCTGCCTGTCTCTGCCTCCCAAATGCTGAGATTAAAGATGTGTGTCACCATGTATGGCCTTTAAATTTATATTTCTGTTATATCTTGACATGTAAAAGTCAGGTAGTATGTTTTGATAGTGTGTCTTTAACCTTTATTTCACTTCATGAAAAGATGTAACCTAGTCTTTAGAAAATCTTGCCATATTCATACCATAGTGATTATGTAGTTGTAAATTCCGCTTCTATTCTCTCTTGAATTATTAATTGTTATTAGAACTAATGTTAAATATAATGATACAAATTCAAGTATTACACAACCAGGTAGAATAGCAGTAAAGTTGATCTTTAAAGTCCATTGATGGTTAGTCCCCATTTCACTCTTAAAGATACAGCAGAGCTTTTTCCTCCTTTAAAAATTACTTAGCTGATGCGAATAATTTTTGCTTAGGAATAGCTGAAGTTCCAAAGGTAACTATCACAGAGCGAATGCAATCTTCCTGTCCTCATTCAAGGACCATCTGCTTCTTATTTCTGCCCTTTCTGTTCATAATGCTTGGAACAATGGTTACGCACAATAGTGCAGGAACTAGTAAATAAATAAACATCGTTTTAAGTCCAAAGTCATCATTATTCTCCCATTTCATGTATTGTGGGTGTACCCATCAAACAAAAGACATGGTCCTAATAGTAGTAGTCGCTTGTCTTAGCTTTGGTTTTTTAGATTTAGGAAGTCCCTCCTTGAGAGGCATGACTGCCTCTTAGGGTGGAGTGGCATAGGCGATCACGTGGAGGTGGAGCGATGTGGTAGTTGTCATTTATTTTAAGATTTTAATATTTGTTGTGAGTTACTGATGAAGAAGAAAAGCTGCCAAGTATCTTTCAGTGGCCACCACCTATGGACAGCTGGACAATCATTCAAAGGACAGAGTCTTCTTTGTCTTCTTGAGATTCTTTGCAGTATAGCACAGGTAGGGTATTCAGGGTCCAGATGGTGAGGTAAGTATGGAGAAGTTTGGGATTCCTATCATAGAAGTACGGGGAGCGGGGGAGATAAACAATAGAACGTTGGTCACAGCAGGAAGCAAACATTTTTTCCAGTGTGACCTACTTTTACCGTGGTGCAAATCACTACTTTTTTTCTTTTTGTGAGTTCATGCGTTTTGTCCCTCTTTGGCTTTTGTCCATGTCTCTCTGCCCCTGTGAAGATCAAAAGCACCTAGAAAATTTTCTTTTGTTTGTTATCTTCAGTTTTTCTTGTCCTATTCTTGATCTTCCTGAAAGTAATTTTTTTTGTTCTCAGTGCTCCAATAACCTTTCTGTTGACAAGCTGCCTCTCCAACTTGACCTTCTTTGACCTACCAGGAATCCTTGACACAGATATATGTTTTCTTCTTAAATTTCAGTTTTTAATAATTTAATTTTGAGAATTTTATATATAAAATTGTATTAACATTAATTCTTCCTGTCCTCTTTCCACCAACTCATCCTATGTCTACCCAACTCCCATTTATATTCATGATCTCTTCTTTAATTATTACTGTTTTACATGCACATACACACATACATGCACGCACACAGTGACACCACACACACACACACCACACACACACACACACACAGGGTGAGGAGGGGAAACAGACACAACTTCCTGAGTCTATTTAGTGTTATTGTTTGGGTTGAACAATCAATGCTTTGGGTCGAGCAACCATTCAGGAGGGTTATTCCTCGAGAAAACTGATTCTCCCTCTCTCAGCAGTCATTCATTGCCTGCAGCACTTCATTTAGGCATGAGGACTTGAGAGATTTCCCCCACGAATGTTGGTATGTCATCTGGTGTAATTATGAAGGGCTTGGCTAGGCAGTCATACTGCAGAGACTTCATGGGTATAACTTCCTATTTGTGTATAGAAGGGACTATCTTACTGCTGCTTTGGTTTCCTGACCCTCTGTTTTGTTGATTGTCCCTGAGCCTTAGGTGTATGGTTGGGTTGCAGATGTGTCAGTTAGGATTGGGAACCCTACAGTAATCAGTTCCTATGCATTTTGACTGGCTGTATATTTTGGTAGTGCTCACAGTCTGCTTCAGGAAGGTGTTTACTGCTAGGGGGGATTGGCTCTTATCTGTGGGTATAAAGATGAGCATCTAGGATGCAGTTAGATAGTATCCTAATTTAATAAAGTGGCAGTAGTAGGCTCTCCTCTAGGTCCATGACCTTACCAGCCATGGCAGGAAGCTTATAGTTTTGAAATTCTTTACATAGTTGGTTTTCATGATTAAACTTTCCTCTTGTTCTGTCTACTTCACCACCAATGCTCAACTGAATTTCTTCTTCCTAAATCCATGATATTCATTTCACATCCTTTACAGCTGGAGCAGCTTGGAGTTTAACCTTCAGACATCTTGATGTCCCTAGCTCCCATGTTTGACTTTAAATGCCTCCTACATCTTGCTTGCACTCAAAGAAACATTTCTGGTCTTGACTTCTTCCCCAAGTCTCTAAACTTTAATTGTGCATTCAACATTTCTACTTGCCTGTCTGATGAGATATTTAAGATGTGATACACCGAAAAGAAACACTGATTTTCTTCCCAAATCTGTTATATCCTAGTTCTCTCAATTTTGATAAATGCTAAATCAATTTTTATATTTCATCTAAACCAAAATTGTTGGGGTACTTTTAAATACTGCTTTCTGCATCCCATACCTCTACTTGTTTTTTTTTTTTTTTTTTTTTTTTTTTTTTTTTTTAAATTGAGCACTTTCTGCTTCCTCCCCAAGGATTCCCTTCTCTCAGATATTGGCATGCCTTGTTCTAATGTTTCATTTATGACCGTACCCAAGCAGAAAATGACAAGTCTGTCATTGTCCTTTCTTTTTCTCCAAGTTTCTCTCTGCATGTTCCTTACTGCACCAGAATTATTTATCTCTCCTTCATTGTCTGTCTCCACTGGAAAGCAAATGCCATAGGAGCAGGGGCATTTTGCCTTACCATTATATCCATGATGCAACAATATTTGGCATATGTTAATTACTCTTTATTATTATTTGATAGTATTTATTGCCTGAATTAATTTATAAGGGGTTAAGGAGAGAGATGAATGAACAACTACAGTGAGAGTAATTATGTGGGATAGAGAATATTCTAAATAATTTGATGGAATACAAATATGTACTAATAAAAGCTGACAACCTATGACTATCAATATATCAAAATAAGAAATCAGACAAAAGTGTCTGCTGTTGACTTCTTATGTTTTTCTGCCTCCTTACACAGTCACTACCTCCCCTGCCTGTCTACTTTCCTCTCTCTATGTCTTACCTCACCAGTGGTGCCTTCTCTGTATTATTGTTTATGTGTCTATATACAGAGAAAAAACTTTAAATAAAAATATACTTTATAACTTTTAATTTTCCTAATACAATTTCTTAGATGAAATATTTTGCTGTCCTTTTAATTTTGTTAACTTTTTTTAAAAAAACTTGATTATAGCCACAGTAAGACAAGATTGGATTAATTAATTTAAAAAAAAGTTTATTTGAGTCTTTCCTATATTCTTGATTCAGAATACACCAGATAAATCATAATTTTATAAACACTGTCAAATAACTTAAATACAGAAAAGCAAAATCCCCAGCAAAATCTGTTAGATTACAGAAAAGAGTGGAAGTAATGAAGAGAACCACCACAGAGACTTTGTTACAGAAATGTCCCATAGAACAAGATGGACAAATGATAACTGGTGGGCTAAATCCAGCCCACTGCCTGATTTGTCAATGATACTTTATTGGAATCGACTTATTCAATTCATTTCTGCACGATCTGAGGCTACCTCCACAGTACAATGCTAGACCTGACCAGCCACAGCAGAATGAGAATGACCTGTAAGATGAAAATGTTTGCTATTTGTCCCTTACATCCTTTCCAAATGTCATCTGTGCTCACACTGAGTAGGACCCAGATTCACCTCTAGCCTCTTTAGGTGTGACTGCATTCTAACACAGACAGATCTGGACGAAAATTGCTGGAAGAACCCCGACTAACCCTTCCACTAAACACAGTGCACAAAATCTACTTGAGTATTTACTGAAATCTCCCTTCCGGTAACCTGAGGCCAATGCTCTAATTCAGCAAGTTCCACCAGGAGCCACTGAGTTTGAAGTCTTGCATTAGCATCTTTGTGCAAACGATGGGACCCTCTTTAAACTCTTCTCTCCCTGGAAGCTTATTAACATTTCAGGTTCGTGAAATTTGTTTGAGCATAAGAAAATCCCTCTACTTTTCTTTAGCCTGAAACCCATATTGTGGGCTCCTGTCCATGGGTGTGAAAGCACCGAAGGGTATAATTCATTTGTAGATTGTTAAAGCTTGCGTGTGTTTGGGAGGAGACAACATGAGAAGGGATGGGTGGCAAAGAAAGATGCGGTCATGTTTTAAGGTAGCATTGTAAATGAATCTTCTTCAGTTTGGACAGGATTTTCAAAGTGAATGTTAACTTTACTTCTTTTACTGAAGGAAACAAAAATAATTTTAAAAGCAAAGAATGAGGCTATCATGCTTTGCCTTGTCCCAAAGCAACCCCAAACAGATGCTCTTGCCCACCATGGCGCGGTATGGGTCTAATAGATTGTTTCTAGTTGGTTCCTCTGCATTTCACTGCCTCTAACACCACCCCCTTAGGGTTCATGACTGTCTCTCCTCAAGGTCAGGCTTTTTTGATTCCTGCCTGTCTCCCTTTCCTGCAGTGTTTTTAGCACAAACACATGCTCTGTCTGTCAGGTACAGTGTAAAAATGACTTTTCTGGAAGGCATGGAAATTTCTGGGCACCAGCCACACACGGAGCGAGCATTATAAGCAGATGGCCCCATTACCAGTTCCAGCACGAGCCAGAGAGAAGCAGTTCTTTACAGGATGTGACAGTTCCGGTCTTCCAATCTTTTTTTTTTTTTTTTTCTCTCTGTATGTGGGGTTCACATCCTCTCCTCAGGCCGGATTCAAAACAGCCCCTCTGCAGTTTTCTCTTTGCAGTTTCCCCTCCTCATGCAGATCCTACTCAGCACGAAACAACACAAATAAAAATTCCCTTTTAGTTGCTTTTTTAATGCCTGGGTGAATTTACTTGCTAGCTTTCCTTTTCTTTCATTTTGATATGCCGACCTTACCCCCAACCCCCTTACACTCTTTCCCACTTCTTCAGTCTTAGTTAAATTGTCTCCTGACTGTCGTTTTCTTAAGCATGTTTTTTTCATGTTTAAGATATTTTTATTTTGAAATTTAGACTTTATTATAAATTGTAGACTTTCTTTTTTATTTTAATTTGTTTAAAAAACTATGTTTTCTCATTTTACATACCAAATCCATTTCCTACTCTTTCTCCTCCTCTTGCTCACTCCACCTCTCTCCCCCCACCGTCCCATCCCACCCACATCCACTCCTCAGAGAGGGTAAGGTTTCCCATGAGGAATTAACAAAGTCTAGCACATTGCTTTGAGGCAGGACCAAGGCCTTTCTCTCTATACCTAGGCTGAGCAAGGTATCCCTCCAGAGAATGGTTTCCAAAACGCCAGAAAAAGCAGTAGTGGTAAATCCTGGTCTCCTTGCCAGTGACTGAGGAAATTGAGAGCATGGGGGAGGGGGGAAGGAGAAGGGGAGAAACGGGAGCGGGAGGAGAACTAGATGGAACAGGATGTTTGAGATGGATGAAGGACATAGAGGGAGAGCAAGGAAAGAGATATCTTGATTCAGGGAGCCTTTATGGGGCTATCAAGAAACCTAGCACTAGAGAAATTCCCAGGAATCCACAAGAATTAACCCCAGCTAAGACCCTATAACCAATAGTGGAGAGGGTGCATCTTGCCAGGTAGTCAAATTGATGACTATCTTAAATGTCATCATAGAACCTATGTCCAGCAACTGATAGAAACAAATGCATAAAACCACAGCCGAACTTTAGGCTGAGCAAGGTATCCCAGAGTCCAAACGAGAAAAGGGAGGAGTGAGAATAAGAGCAAAGGGGTTAAGACATTGATTGGAATGCCCACTGAAACAGCTCACCTGAGCTAATGGAAGCCTTTCAACGCTGACCTGACAATGAGGAAACCAGCATAGGACCAAACTAAGGCCCTCAACGTGGGTGACAGTTCTATGGCTGATGTAAATGTTTGTAAACACCATTTCTGGACTGCAATCCAATCATATGAATATTTTTCAATCTAACTTTCCACTGCCTGTCAAACTGTCCTAAAATCAGAACTCCAACACTTTTCCTGTTCTACAGAAAAATGTGGTTATAAGACAAGGATAGGGTTGGGGATAAGCATATTTTTACACATTAATATTTGAAAACATAAGCTGATGGGTAGAAAGGACTAACAAAGAGAAGCATATGAAAGCCCGAAAGCCTAGCATTGGGGCCTTTTAACTCTGTGAAGCTTAGGCAGGATGGCAGAGTCTCAACTGTGTCTCTAAGGGTGGGACAATCACTCTTGTCCTGTTTTTTTCGGCTCCTTGCAATATGGATGGAAGGAAGGAGTACTGGATGTTTGTCTTCTAACTGACCTTACTCTTGTGGTTATTGTCTGTGTCCATAAACAGAGCTGAAGCTTACTGAGACAGGGAACGCCCGCTTACTGCAGTAGGCCTCCCAGAGCATTCAGTGCAGGGCTGAGATAGTTGCGTGCTTTTGTTTTACATCCTTCTGTCTTCCTTCTGAGGCTCTCAGTGGAGATAAACTGGTTATAAATTTCTGCCTAGTTTATTTTCCCAAGTGAAAATTCAACAGAAAATAATCACTTATTCACATAAATAGTCTAAGCAAAATATCTGGGTTTGATTACATTTGTCTTTTATTGAATCATGTCTAGGCTTGAAGTGTTATTGTGGCCAGAGGGGAGTCACCTATCTGCTAATACATACAGCTTCAAGAGTAATGGGGTGACTTCAGTGAAATTAAAAATGATATTACTCCACAAAACCTAAATTCACTATAATCTTAAGAATAATATAAGGGCAGTACTATAATATTAGAGATCCTTGAACTTATGTAACACATACAGTGCAATAGAGCTCTTCGAAAGAAGTAATACCTGTATGGTTTAGGAAGGGTATAATGAAAGTTTGGAAGCCAGTGGAGATGATTTGATGGTCATAGTTGCTTTAGAAGATAGTTTTCCGAGGATCATAGGAGATCTGGTACTACTTATATAATGATTACAAGACTTTATCATATCCAAAAAAATCTTTCACAACATGGTATCTATTTTCTATCTATTTTATCACATGTCGATACCCATTTTACTTTTATAATTCAACCAAATCTAGTCCTTAAACACATTATGTTATTTAACGACTCACTGATTTCCTTACCATGGCTGTCTTTCATTTTAAAAGTGAACTTTAAATTAAAGAACACATGAAAATGCATGTTCAGTCCAATGACTTTTAAAAAGTCCTGTTACATTTTTAGAATGCTCTTTCATGCTCTTCCCAAACTTGCACATTGCCATTTATTCATTAGTGTCAAACTCAAATGTTATCACACTGTGTTTGTATAAAGTTCTCAGAGGGAGTTAAATTTTCACCCCTCATTTGAGTGTGTTGGGTGTATGGTAACATTATTAAATTAGGGAGATAGAAACTAGTTTTTTGGGAGGAAGTTGGGGGAATATAACAAGTTCCAATTGGGACATATAAGTAAAAAATGTATCTAGAGAGACCTGGTTAGTATCTAGTTGTACAGTACCTATGTACTCAGTTGAATAGCCAAGAATGAATATATTGATCTGTGTGTTGCTACATAAAGGTAGCTTACAAAACTTCTCTGATGTGGGATTCCCCTCTGTATGCTCTGAATAGGTTTTATCACCATTTGTTAATAAAGAAGCTGCTTCAGCTGATGGCAGGGCAGAATATAGCCAGGCTGGAAAAATATACATATTATATATATATATATATATATATATATATATATATATATATATATACACACACACACACACACACACACACACACACACACACACACACACACATATATATATATATATATATATATATATAGAGAGAGAGAGAGAGAGAGAGAATAGGCAGAGTCCAGGAGATGCTATGTAGATACTGAAGGAGACAGACACCATGTAGCTGGCCAAGAAGCAAGAGGTAACAAACTATGAGCCTTGAGGTAAAATAAAATAATAGAAATGGGTTAATTTAATATGTAAGAGCTAGCTAGAAATATGCCTAAGTTATTGGTCAGACAGTGTTAGAATTAATATAACAGAGACATCTTTCTGCCTGGACAGTCACCCAAAGTTCCTCTGTTCCATTGGGGCATCCATCTTCAGCCTACAGGCCCATAGTTTCCAGCAGACATTACCATGAAGCAGGAAATTTCAAAAACAGTTCAGTCACTATCTGCTGTGTCCTGTAGAATGTCTCGCAGACTCTTTCATGAATCAGGAACCCCAAAAGATCATCTCACCTTTAGGCAAGTTCAGTAGTCCTCTCTCTGAGGGTTCTCTGTATCGAGTTTATGCAATAGTCCAGGCAAGAGCAGTTTCTGGCCCAAATGGATATCAAACTCCATAAGGATCCTCTTTGATGCCCATCTTCCTCTTGAAGTAGATTGGTGCTGCCAGGAGCAGAGTGTCTCATTGTCATGAAAAGTCCAAAGTTATTAAAACATTTAAAATGCCATATTATATAATCTTTGAAAAATATGAAGAATACCTATCTAAAATATATCTATGTACATCTAGAAAATCTTAACTAACATGACTATAAGATTGACTATTATTGATTATCTATTAACAACCTATATACATTACATTTCTAAGTGAACTACACAATCACAATACCTTAATCAAGATCAGAAACACATATACATATAACAAAATTGACCTTAAATCTCTATCAATAAAGCAAAATCTATACTAATGCAAATTATTCATATCTATATCATATTCCCCTTTAAGTGTAAAAGAATATTTATAAACCATATTTGGGAACATGGGTGCAGTTTTTTCTCTCCAAACTGCTTCCTGCTGAATGGGGGCATTGTTAATTAGGTCTTTTATGGTATAACCTGTGTGCTAGGTTCATCTCAGTTGGCAATTGAGCGAAGCAATTTTTTGAAGGTGTTCACAGCAACCTTTCAGGAGGGCGTGGTTCATCATACCATATTGGAATAGAAAAAATACACAGGGTCTCAACCTCTGTGAAAACAAAAGAAGAAACTCCTTTCCAAAGTATCATATCCTTAGATCCAAATTCTAAAGTAAAGATATTTTCAAAATATCTATGTTGGATTAGTTCAGCAGCATTTATAAACAAGTATCTTTTAGCAGCTGTTGTTCTTTTCTCAGCATTCAAACAATTCAAACAGAGCATAATAGCATACAGTATCAAAATTCTCTGTGTATTTTTCATCTTTGTGCATTTTATTTTAACCTCTATTTTGTTTATTTTTCTTTTTTGCTTTTTGAGACAGGTTCTCTGTATCTTTCACCTGGAATAACTCTGTAGACCAGGCTGCCCTTGAACTCTCAGAGATCTGCCTGTCTCTGCCTCCCAGGCATTGGGATTAAAGGTGTAAGCTACTACACCTTGAATTTACAGAGATCTGTTTGTCTCTGCCTTCTAGGCACTGGGATTAAAGGCATGTGCTACCACACCTTGAAGTCACAGAGGTCAATCTCCCTCTGCCTCCCAAGTGTTGAGATTAAAGGTGTGTGCTACCACACCCAACAACTCTCTCCTTTTTTTTTTTTACTTTAAGAACTTTAACTTTTAGTCTGCATATATTTTTAACACACTGTATTTAGAACCATTTAGAAATTTTCTTTGTCTTTGAATCTCTCTTTACTGTATATCTCTCTTTTTCTGACCACATGAGCCTTTAAGTTACTGAGCAATATGGGTAGGATTTAAGCTGTGGCTTTGGCGGCTGGATTCAACCCATTCCTTAGTTCTCCAGCCTCATGGTGGAGGTACCAGTTGTAGCCATGTTTACTGCCACAACTCTATGGCATTTCAAGGTCCCTGACAGCAAGCGAGCTTCAGCAGCCTGTGCTTGCAAACCACACGAACCGCCTGCGTAAAAGAGTCAGAGTTTGACCTGGCAGGATGGCCCAGAAAGCTGGCATTTTAAAACAGCACAACTTTTTTCCTGCTACAGCTGAAAACAAACAAGCATTCAGTCAGCTTTCATCAGCACCATTCAAGTGTTTCGTGGCAGGACCTCTTAAGAGCTGCAGGGTTTTGCAGCTAAAGCTGAGTCAGGAAGCCTCTTTTAGATGAGAGCGCTTGCTTGCCTCTAGCAAGCAGAGCAGACCCAAGAAATTGCTGCTACCACGTCGGGCGCCATTTTGTTGTAATAGGATTGGAGGGGCTGCGTCTCCAGCACCCCAGCTGTCTGCTAGCTTATGCCCCAAAATAACAACACACAAACTGTATTAATTTAAACACTGCTTGGCCCATTAGTTTTAGCCCTTACTGGCTAATTCTGATATTCGGATCAACCCACCTCTAATAAACTGTGTAACACCGGTCTTACCAGGAAAGATTCAGCATGTCTGACCTGGCGGCTTGCTTCATCGTATGCATCTGCCTCAGAGAGCAGAGCTATCGCATCTGCCCGGGAGAGGGGAGCATGGCGTCTCTGAGCTCACTTCCTCTTCCTCCCAGGATTCTGTTCTGTTTACTCCACCCACCTATGTTCTAACCTACTAGGGCAAGCAGTTTCTTTATTTAATTAACCAATGACCTTTCTCCATCATAAAATAATAAAATTGAGTTAATATAATATGTAAGAAATATGCCCAAGTTATTGGCCAAACAGTGTTGTACTTAATATAGTTTCTGTGTGATTATTTGGGTCTGGGTGGCCAGGAAATGAATGAGTAGTCTTTGCTTACACTTCTCTCAGTGAGGGAAGAGTATCAAGTCAGATTGTTAGATAACAGAATATTTAAAATGACAAAGGCAGAATACTCACTAATGGAGATGGGCTAGAACAAATAGAGAGGTGTGAGGACATGAAGAAAAGTTAATCTCAGCTGTTAAACAATAGCCAAGGAAATAGCATGATGAGGAAAAGTGATTAGTGCCTAATGCTACAAGCAGCAACAGTTGGAAATTATTGAGGAAACAAAAGCTTTGTTAAATAGAACAATGTGAGAGAAGTTTTGGAGAGAAAGTTTGAAAGATATTTGAAGACTATAGAGGAAGTTCCCTTTTAGAATGAAAGATGCCAAAGGCAGGCCTACTGTGTACCTGTGAGGGGAACAAGAGGTAGATTTTCAATTTCCTAGCACAGATGAAAGATTGGCATTACAACTCTGACTCTTCATTCTGCATTGGTTGAAGGGCATTCATTACAGCACCATAATGGATTTCTTCCCAGCATATTTTGTTTGAAGAGAGAACTCTATTATGTGAATATAATAATGGAAAAATACAACTTCTGAACAATCCTGTCAATAACTCTTTGGGGACAAAGCTGACCAAATACATTATTACATCCTACGACATAGTCCAAATTGGGCTCCACCAATCTGTATAGAAAGGAGAAATTACCACCTTGTTCTCTCTAAACAAATGTTATTCTTGATTTTATTGTCAAGATTTCTACTTTTCAAACTATAAGTATTTTAGAGCCAAATGAATTGCTCATTTCTGGTTGCCTAGGGAGAAAAATGTTCAACAAACCTGCAAGGAAAATAAAGTACAAGAATATAGGAAGGTCTTCAATATTCAACATTGGCATATTAAAATCTGTGGGTTAAAACAGAGGTAGTGAGGCATTATGGTTGGTGGTCAAAAAAAGATCTTAAAATCTTTTTTAAAAATATTTATTTATTTATTATGTGTACAATATTCTGCTTGCAGCACCAGAAGAAGGCCTCAGATCTCACTACAAATGGTTTGGAGTCACCATGTGGTTGCTGGGAATTGAACTCAGGACCTTTGGAAGAGCAGTCAGTGCTCTTAACCTCTGAGCCATCTCTCCAGCCCAGATCTGAAAATCTTAAAGACATTGAGAGAGCAATCTTACTGTTCTTCTTATACGTGGGCTGAATCTTCTATCTTTATGAGTATGGAATTCAACCAATGATTCATTCAAGTTAACTCAAGTTTTGAACGAGGACATGAAGAATGTATTTTAGATATACAAAATCATTTTCTATAAAAAATATTCGGGACTGTAGAGATGGCTCAGAGATTAAGAGCACTTCTCAGGTAAGACTGAGGTCTTGAGTTCTAATCCCCAGCACCAGTACCCACATAAAAACCCCAACACTGTAGGGCAGACACAGGTAGATTCTTGGAGACTGCTGGCCAGCAAGTCTAGGTGATATGTTGAGCCTCCATCTCAGTGAGAGACCATATTTCAAGGTAATAAGGCAGAGACTGATAAGGGAAAATGTACGACATTCTTCTCTGATCTCTGCATGTGCATGCACAGAAATACATACACATACAAACACACACATGCTTGCATATACATACACTACTAAATACTAAATACATATACATGCAAGCACACACAAACACCACACACACACACACACATACACACACACACACCAATAGCTGATGACAAAATATGTAGTTTTTCAAAAGCCTATGTGGAAAATTAAAGCAAAAATCAGAAATCTTTTCTCTTAATCTTTGTCCCCTGTTCTAGCTACTGAAAGAGACATATTGACTATAATTCCCTGCTAGTTTTCCATTTAAAAACTTGTTTCTGGAACAGTGATTTATTTCATAGTGTCTTTAAACTCCAAAGCAATTATTCATATATTTTAATGCATTCAAAAACTGCTAGATTTCCAGACTTTAAATCTGAAGTTAGAGCTGTAGCATTATTTTCAGTGAGTGCATTAGCAAACTTTTTTTTTTCAATGAAGTGACCTTTTGGTAAAATGCCCTTGATTTTCTTGAGGCCAGGAAATGGCTATTACCTTGTGCCCCATTAACTGACTCAAATATGGAGGTTAGTGTCTAGGCGCCTTTTTCAGTCAGGGTGTATGACTATGGACAGTTCTGTTTACTAGAGGAAGTGAACAAAAATTCCTCCCAGTATAGCTATTTTTCATGTGGAGGAGGTTTTGAGACAGTAGAAATTACAGCCAATGTCAGTTCTGAGCAACATAAATTACATTGAATGTCAGTTTGTTGCTTCTGTGTGGTCATAGTTCATTTTATGTTATAGTTCTCTTCCAGATTTAACCCCAGAGCATGTCTTATAGTCTGATCAGTTGTCGGGCTGGCACGTCAACAATACTTCACTCTCCTGTAGAAGACAACATCGGGGGTCACTTCCTCAGTCTAGTTGCAGATCATATACTCTTCTTTTTGTCAATCATAATGCATAATGTACTGATGCATAATTTACTGGCAAAACCATGGAATTCTGACCATGCTTGAATTCTAGCTATTTCTGGTCTTCAAGTTAAAATTTCTAATAATTAAAAGGTAAATTAGTATACATGACATTAGTCTGGCATTTTCAAAGCAAATGTACTTTGATAGATCCTCTCTTCCTTACACCACCCCACACTCCTGATTTCTCCTTGTATCCTTCCTCAAGTCTCTTCTCTATTGTGTGCCATCCCCCAATCCTTGACCTCCCCAGTTTTTGTCATTTCCTGGTCTCCTCTCTAGTTTTATAGGTTCTACCCACACTTAAAATAATGCGTATATACAGCATTTTATGTTTTTATTTTTTAATTTTTTTTGAGACAGGTTTCTCTGTGTAATCACCCTGGATGTACTGGAACTCATTCCGTAGACCAGGCTGGCATCAAACTCACAGAGATCCACCTGCTTCTGCCTCCCAAGTGCTGGATTAAAGGTATTCACCATCACCAGGCAGCTCCATTTTAAGCTTTTCATAAACAAGGAAAACATAGAGCTGTAACAAGGGTAAGGTGTTTGAATTACCAGATGTTGTCACTACTGGAGATGTTTGTTCTCAGACACTTGATTAAGCAGTTTGTGTGATGTCCTTATTGGAGAACGGGCAAGACATCATCGAAAGAGACTTGTTGACGACTGCAATTCAAATCTTTTTTGTTTGGTTGGTTGGTTTTCTTCCTTGAGACAGGGTTTCTCTGTACAGCCCTGGCTGCCCTGAAACTATCTCTGTAGATTAGGTTGGCCTTGAATTTACAGAGATCCATCTGCCTCTACCTCATGAATGCTGGGATTAAAGGTGTGCACCACTACTTCCTGGCTGCATTTCAAAACTTAAATGTCTTCCAAAGCTCATATGCTAAAGGTTTGTTCACTGACTGGTACTCTTGAGATGGGGGGACATTAGAACACTTGGGAGGTGGAACCTACAGAGACGAAGTTAAATCATTTGGGATGTGCTCTTGTATGAGACTTTGGGACCCTGTTCAGATTAGTTTTATTTTTTTAACACAGTCGGGAAGAGAAAACTCTGTTGAGGAAATGAAATAGAATGGTCTGTGGCATGTCATTAGGGGCATTTTTGGAACTGCTAATTGCTGCAGGAGAGCCCAACTCACTGTGGTAGGTGTAGGCTGTATATAACATAAGCCCACTAAGCAGCTTTCCTCTGCAGTGGTCTCGGCTTCATCCTTGTCACCAAGTTCTTGCTTTGAGTTCCTGCCCTTATTTACTTTGATGATAATGAACTGTGAAGTGTAAACTTAACCCCCAAGTTGCTTTGTCAGTTTTTTTTTTTTTTTTTATAGCAGCAATAGAAGAGCAAACTAGAACAGACCTGGGCCTTTGGGCCTCTTTACCCCCCTCTCTGCATTTCCTGGCTGCCCTGTGAGCAGTTTTTCTCCACCATGTGCTCTTGCTGTGATGCAATGTATAGCCACAGGCTCCAATCCCAAGCTGAGAGACCACGAGGCAAAATAAACACATTGTTTTACAGAGCATCAGAAAGCTGACCAGCTCAGTGACAATGTCAGTCATGATCTGAGCCAGAAAGGGAGAGAAAAATCAAATTAAGAAAAGCTAGCGGGGGGATTTTGTCCTAAAACAAGAGACTACCAACCAAGTAAAGGCTTAGGAGATATTACTGCTACATTGGTTAGGGAAGAAGGGAAAATGGATGGGAAGAATCATGTGAGGGCCAAAATTGGGGTAGTAAGCTATGCTTAAGAGATAGTCGGGCCCCTGTGAGTCTGAGGGGAAGGAGGCAGATAGATATCTAGTGCCTCATTTGTGTTTCATCCCTTCATTTCCTAGATCTGTTTTTGGAATATGCTATTGACAAATGGACGCAATACAACCTGTCATCTATTGGTACATGGGGTCAAGGGCAAGAATAGATAACAGGTCTGCAGTGCAATGAGAATGGGTGCTGACTCCAGGTTCAAATTCTGATCGCACTACATAGTAATTTAAAAAAAAATCTTGCACCAGAATTTTAGTTATTTACCCCTCACGATTTCCAGCAGAATTAAATGAGTAATATAGTTATCAAAATGGCCAGTTTGTAACATAGCACAGAGATATCAAAGAGATACTTACTGAAGGTTGTTTAAAGAAAGAACACCTGAATAATTTTAACGGTCTGGTGAATGTAGGATCTAAGACACAGACTCCTCTTACGGTTCATGTACCCTATATTTTGTAGTGTGTTCATTTGAATAAGGTAACTACAGCATTTCAGGAGGGCAATATGTGCAAACACTGAGCTAGTCATCACCACTACTGTTTGCAGGTTGTATTCTGAACTATTAAGCTGAAATTTGCCAGTCATTGATGAGTGAGTTATCTTCCATTTGTCTCTTCCTTATATGAGCTAAAACATGTAAGGTAAGCATCTCCTGAAGTCAGTAGAAATTAGGTGGGAACTGGGCCACAGAAATCATCTTTCCAAGCTTCTTATTTTGCTGTTCAGAAAACTGATGTTCAGAATTGTGAACTGAGCCAAAGCTAACAACCTTGAAGGAAGCAGAGCTCCAGCTATGGACCTAAGAGTACCAGCCTTAATGTAAGCCTCCTCCTTCTAGACTGTGATTAATAACACCCTGAGAGCAGAACCAACTAAAAGTTCTGTACCTTGTAAATCAGCGTGAAGCCTGCCCACAGGCTAGACTTAGATTATGGCTTCAATCAATGTATAAATTCCAGGAGAGTGGAACATGCTGAAACAAAGCATTACAGTTTTGCAAGTAGAAAGACACCTCTTGCTGTCAGTGGTCATCCTTACACTGCTGTCTGCTTAGGACACACACTCTCTCTTGGTTTTATAAATAAATTACATACATTTCTAGGACCAAGAAGTAGGAGGAAAGATGCAAACAGATACACCCATTTGATGTAGAAGATGACTACGGCTAACGAAAAACTAGTCATTTGAATTCACTGAAACACCCCCTTCTGTGAAAGAATTAGTTTTTTTTAACATATCACAAGGTGGAATAATAAATCTGAGAAATTGTAACCTGAAATATTACACAGGGTGTTATTTATTCTTACCAGAAAGAACAGGAGGGCTGGATGTAGGGTTGTAGTAGAGAGTTTGCTTAGCATGTGTGAGGCCCTGGATTTCTTTCCCAGTTCTGGGGCAAAAGGAAAAAGAATAATGAATATTTTAAAGAAAACAAAATATAATTTACCTACAAAAACCAGATTTTGGAAGAAGCTTTTTTATTCATTTTGCCCATTATGTACCAGTAAATAATTTTGTAGTCATAGAATTATTTTGGAACTCTAAAGAGAAGAAATAAATTGCTAAGGGACTGAGGCTGAAACTTTGCTGGTATACTCTCATCCCATGTGCAGGAGCATGAAAGCCTTCGATGACTCTTGCTTTAATTAGGGTAAACCCACTTAAATGTTACAGGAAGAAAAGCCAACACATACCCCAGGAAATCAACTGCATATCATTCTTTCTAACTAACTCCTTTTTTTATTACTCCTCATTGATAGCCTTTGAAGTATGTCAATTAATATGAAAATTAGAGCCAGAGAATTTTTGTATTATATATTTCTAAAATGCTACGCACAGTTTCCAAAATGATTGCTATGGATAAAATCAGTCATTATTAAGACGATCATCCATAATGCAAACATGGAAGTCTTATGAGACGCTATGCAGCATGATGGGTATGAGTCTGGAGACCTTGTGAACCCTGTTCTTGAGTTGCTTCAATGACGAATCAAAAAACAGCAGGAAGTTCCATATGGGTTGTGGAAATGATGACATTGGGCTTGCTATTGTCCTTACTACTAAACAATTATCTTTGTTTCCTAAGTACTTGTTATGTTGCTGTCTTGTTGTTGTATCTCCTCAGTTAATTCTCACAACCACCTGGAACTTAGTACCAGTTCCATTTGATAGTAGAGGGGACCTTTTGGGAACGTAGGAAACTTACTCAAGCACATAGCATCGGAAGATGTAGTTCTAAAATTAGTTTATCAGAAAATAAACTCCTCCTCTTTCAAGGTATAGTATTAATTCCCAACTAATTTTTCTGTGTTTGTGGAGTATATTCTAAATCCACATCACCTGGGAAGACACTACGATAAGCGAACATCATTGTCTGTAGTTCGCTTGTGGAACTCGTCCCAGTAGTGCATTTTAAAAATCAAGCACGACTTTTATTGCTTATTGAAGTTTTTTTTTCCAAAAAAGAAACAGATTTCTTTTTTTTCTATTTTTGTTAGATTTTTTAAAAAAGAAATACCAAATCAAATTCCCACTCCCTTTCCTCCTCCCATTCCCTCCCTCCACACACCCTCCTATCCCACCCCCTTCCAATCCTAAGAGAGGGCAAGGCACCTTGCCCTGTGGGAGGGCCAAGGCCTTCTCCACTACACCTAGGCTGAGCAAGGTATACATCCAAAGAGAATAGGATCCCAAAAAGCCAGTACATGCAGGAGAGAGAGAGAGAGAGAGAGAGAGAGAGAGAGAGAGAGAGGGAGGGAGGGAGGGAGGGAGGGAGAGAGAGAGAGAGAGAGAGCACTGAGATTTGTCTCTACTGCAAGAAACAGATTCTTTATGTTGAAAATTTATAAACCTCTGCTAATACAAAGAAAGGAAGACTATATCTTCCTCTTGCCCTGCAAGAATTGTCCACCCCATGGTGTATATTCTTCTAGTCATCTTCTGAAGATTGTCTAGTACAATTATTTATTCTTAATGTGTCAAAAATCTTTCCTCTTTCAATATTCCTATTAAAACCACAAATGTATTCCTACTATTGGTATGATGTTTGCTTCCTTTTAAATCCAGTGGCATGAAGCCTAGACTGTGGCTAACCGAGTTCATTCGGTATTGAATGATAACGGATGAAAATGAGGTGAGCGAATGAAAACCAGTAAAACTAGAAGCTCCACAGAAGAAGAAAATCAATATTGGTTGGACTCAGTGTTCTTCCATTTAAATTTCATGGTAACGAGCACCATTTTTTTGCTGCTTCTAGCCAAATTTCTGTCCTGAATTCTTGTGAAATGTGACATCTTTCCCTCCCTTCCCTTTCTTTCTTCTCTGCCCTTTCCCTCTCTTCTCATCCCTTCCCTTCTTCCCCTCCTCCTTTTTCTTCTTTCTAAAAGATATAAATGATAATAAAAGATTTTGCAAACCTCAAGAAATTTACAATTCACTCCTCTGCCAACGAATAACTGCTAGGTGGCAATGGAAAAAGATTATTTAAGGCTACCTCAAGTTTCAGGTTGTTTGAACTGCAAGTAAATTTCACTTACAGATTCTAAAGATATTCTTTGCTTTTAAGTATAACTATTGATTTAAAAAAGGAGTTATGCTTGTAAAAAATTTGAAATGGATATTATAGGTCATCATCTGAATGTTTATTTGTATATTTTATTCCATTACAATTTAATTAGAAATGCTTAACCAGTTTAGATTATCCATTGGCTGAAATTTCCTTACTATGAACAAGTCTTCTTCATTATGACTTAATTCGACATAAAGATACAGAGTTCTGAATTTAACATCTCAACACACGGGTCCTTTAAAGTAGTTGTGTTCACTTAGTTAATAATTCTAAATTATCTTTTCCTGGTATTAATATTTACTGAGTCAAAAACAATTTGTGTGTTAATTACTAGGCATAAGGTATGGGTGAAAATATAGAATTTCAATTTAATATTATTTAGAAGGAAACAATAGTTCTATTCAATAGGCAGAAGAAACCTCTGACTCCAATTTTGTGTTTCCCATATATATATATATATGAGTGTGTTTCTATTCATATATATATATGAATAGAAAGTTAATTTAGTTTCATTGTTTTGAGGACTTCTCCACCTCTAAGGCCATAAGTCTCAATTCTTGTATGCAAACATCGCCTGTCCTGCATGTTGAGGTGTCAAGAGAGCCTACAGCAGTATGGAAATGTCCTCCCAGTCTATCAGTCATTGGTATGCCTTACCATTGTCAGTTTTGAAAATGTTTGTTCTGTAAGAATAGGCCTGAAAACTTGGACAAGTAGAAGAAGCGATAGCTGAGCCAGGGTTGATTTTTTTTCTCTCCTTTATAAATGAAGGAGAACTGATGCCCATGACAACAGGGTGAACACAGGATTCCTTCTCATTTGTGGTCCCCCCCCCTTTTATTCGGGAACACATAAAATACTCATATACATGGATACTAAGGTTCTAATTGAGTATAGTTATCAAATATTCAAAAGGCCATCTGTAACATCTAGTAGATGGTGGAAAAATTTGTCATCTAACTCATTGTTTTAAACCCTTTTAGATGCTTAGTTGTAACAGTGACACCATGCACAGTGATATTCTGCAATGACTTCAAGAAATCAATATATTTCTTCTCTCTTCAGGTTAAATCGTATTTATAGGGTATGAAAATTGCTGTGCCTATAATTACTACAATTTTTCCACTTGATAACTTCCATGTTGTTATTTACAGGAATTACTTTGTGATATTTTGACACTCAATAAAGAAAAAATACCCTGGGATATATTGTTTTTAGAATCTCCTGTTCATTTCTCAATTATGTTGAAGTTTATGTATGTGTGTAAAAAGACTCCAGGTTATCATGACCATATTTGGAACCCTGATCTCTGTTCAGCACATGATTTTATTAATTTCAAGTGAAACCTCCCAGTCTTTATCATTTCAGAAGAAACCATGATCTTAACGCACCCTCCATTGTAAGGAAGTTAGGTCCTTTGATGGCTTTAGTCAGAAATACTCTATATCCTGCTGGCTGTCTTATGAAAGCAAATACCAGAAACATTGTGCCATTTGGAATGTTAGAATATTCATAACTCTACTCTACTCAGGGTGTGTTAAGAAGTATAGGTAGTAGAATTATACATGGAATGAATTTGCGAAGATAAAAATTGAATGTTAAAGTTTTATTCTGCCCAAAGCATGCAGTACAGTGCATTAGTTTTGGATCAGTGTCTCTGACTAATTGAGGGCATCTAGGAAGACAGATTCATAATATGTCTATCTGCTCTCAATGTCTTGGTGGCTTCATGGTTCAGATAATCAAGCATCACTTAGCTAGATTTCCATTCAAATGCTCTTCTGCAGATATTTCCCATCAGGGCCATTGGAGCTAGCACTGTTATGTAAAGGATGGTCATTTCACCGAGAAGTCAGCAGTTGTTCCTCTCCACACACTGTTAATTTTGCTCTCATGTGACAAGTCTTGAATCACCAGATAACAACTTAGGAAAAGTAAACTTGACTTCTCTAGAAGAATGCCAGACATTTCTTCTTACTGATGGCTGTCTGTACAGATGCAAACAATGGTGCACAGTAGAGGCGTTCCTCTTTAGGGGTAGCACACAGTGTACCTGTAGACTTACTCCTTACATAACCATAAAGGAAAGTAGATGGATTTTGTAAGATGGCTTAAACAAAATTAGTTTTTTCCTAGTACAATAATATCATTGCTATAGTCACAATTTTATATTATATGGAATTTGTTTACTAATCACTTAATAATTTAAAATGTCCTCATTTTAATAAAGTGAAATACCCATACACAAGATCCCTCTACTAACGAATAGTGGCATGGCTCATGCAATGCTTAGATAGTTGCTCTTCTGACGGTGATTTGGTTCACTGAGTGAATATTTATTGCCTACCCACTATATGTCAGGCCCAATGGTAGCACAATAATAAATGACACAGGGTGCCTGTGGTCAAGATTCTTATACCCACAACATACTCAGAACATGTAACATTGTGACATTGCCAAAATTGGAAATTATCAATGAATTCATGATGAAAATTAGTTTAATTTCAATTAGAATTTTCTTTATTCTATTTATACATATTTATCCATCCATTTATCTATCTATCTATCTATCTATCTATCTATCTATCTATCTATCATCTATCTACGTATCTATCTATTTATTATCTACTGCTCACTCTTTCTAAGTGGCTAAAAATTATATAGTGTTGTAAACTTCACTTCATGAACATTGCAGAAAAATTACTGATATGTTTCGTGATCAGTGGGAGCATATGAATTTAGAAACAATCATGGAGTTTTCTTCTAGACATTCTACCCTTTGTCTCATCTACTGGATGCATTCTGTATTCCTGACCGCTATGAGCTGTGCAGTCCCCAAGCCTTTCTGCAATGATGGAGCTTATGAATGGATACTGCTGAGTGGACTAGACAATTTGGAAGCTCCCAAGTTTCAAACAGAGGGGACAATGGCTTTAGAAGTGCAATGGGTGGCAGGACCTGAGAGTTGGTAGGTAAGAGGAACAGTAAAGAAGGCTAAAGTGCATGCAAAGAAAGTTCAACTTAGCTCCTGTTGGAGTGGGTATCTATACTGCCCTAAGCGATGCCTGATGCTGCACTGAAGTAATCAAATAAAAATAATTTTTCTTGACTGTTGCCTTATTCTTAGATCCAAAATTGTGCTTGGAGATTATATCATTTAACAGAAAGGGCAACATAATTTGGTGCAATCAGGATCATATCTAAAACTGACAATTTCTGCTTTTTACAATGCCAATGATTTTATTTTTCCAAAGAATTTTCTTAGGACTCACCCATATTTCTTCTTATTTGATGGTTTCTTTCTTTTTTTTTCAGATCCTTCTACTACTTCTTTTTTTTAATTTTTTTAAATATAATTTTTTATTAAAAAAAATTTCCGCCTCCTCCCCGCCTCCC
>NW_026067934.1:11572185-11676064 GCF_014885135.2 Alexandromys fortis
ATTAAGGGAGCCATCTTAGGGTTGGCAAGAGACTTGGTGCTAAAGGGGCTCCCAGGTGCCCAGGGCGATGTCCCCAGTTAGTTCCTGGGGCAGCTGAGGACAGAGAACCTGAAATGACCCTATCCTATAGCCATACTGATGAATATCTTGCATATCACCATAGAACCTTCATCTGGAGATGGATGGAGATAGAGACTGAGACCCACACTGGAGCACCGGACTGAGCTCCCAATGTCCCAAGGAGGAGCAGAAGGAGGGAAAATATGAGCAAAGAAGTCAGGACCACGAGGGGTCACCCACCCACGGAGACAGTGGGGGCTGATCTATTGTGAGCTCACCAAGGCCAGCTGGACTGCGACTGAAAAAGCATGGGATAAAACCGGACTCTCTGAATATGGCGGACAATGAGGGCTGCTGAGAAGCCGAGGACAATGGCACTGGGTTTTGATCCTACTTGATGGTTTCTACCTAGTAGCATATGCTACACAGTGACTTGCACAGTTCTTAAAAATGGAGAGAATGAAGTCTTTTGCAAGTAGAAACCTCTTCAACTTGTTTTCCTTCTCTGTCTATTCAGCCAGAGCAGTTGAATATGAACTTGTTCCCTCCCTTTTTAAGTCCTTCTCCCAGAGAACTCCTATCCTTTTTTCTCTCATAGAGCTCTCACTGATGCCATTTTGGGAACAGAGATGAAGGGAAACAAGAACAAACAGACTAGTCAGACGAGTTTATACACTTAAAGTCTTCATTAAATTACTTCAAGTATTCCTCTTTCAGTGATTATAGTTGCAAAGAGTGGTAAAGGTGAGTTATTTTGGTTCTTCTGCATGATATAGGAATATTCATCAAGACAAAAAAAATCACACACCTTTATATAAGGAAAATTTGGGAATTAAACTCATGCCTCCCAATAAAACCAGCTTCTAATAATACAAGAAAAAAAAACTCAATTGGGTTTTTGATGATCATATTTTGAGGGGCATGAAATTTGAAGAAGCATTTTGCTGTTTTCATTCATTGGGCTCATATGAACAGGTGGAAATTTGCATTAATGTATCATAATTTATAAGACTGGGACTTATCTACTGAATAAGCAACTTACAGGTTACTTTTTATCTTCGATAGTCTATTTCATCATCATTTTAATTCTTTTGATAGATTCTTGTTTACCGGTGTGATTCAGTAACTGTAGTATTGTTCATTAGAAGGAAAAACGTCATTTAATGATTTAGTTTTGACAATTTATAAATCGCTGAGATACAAGGTTAGGAATAGACTAATTAAGCATTTTGTTATGGTTTCCTATAAGGATCTGGTACATCAATGATGCTGAATAAATAATCTAAGGTATAATCAATGGAAACAAATTAGTAGGCAGCAAACATAGCATATTTCCATTTGAGCAAAATGGAGGGAGGTAAACCCACATGTATTTTTGTTGTAATAAGAGCGGTGGGGCTGCGTCCCCAGCACCCTGGCCACCTGCTAGCTTATGCCCCGTAATAATTACACGGGCACTGTATTCTTTTAAACACTGCTTGGCCCATTAACTCTAGCCCTTACAGGCTAATTCTCATATCCTGATCAACCCATCTCTAATAATCTGTGTAGCATCAGTCTTACTGGGAAGATTCTAGCCTACGTCCATCCTGGGTTAGAGCTGCCTGGGAGAGAGGAGCCTGGCGTCTCTGAGCTCACTTCCTCTTCCTCCCAGCATTCTGTTCTGTTTACTCCACCCACCTATGTTCTAACCAATAAAATGGGC
This sequence comes from Alexandromys fortis, assembly GCF_014885135.2. NCBI lineage: Eukaryota > Metazoa > Chordata > Mammalia > Rodentia > Cricetidae > Alexandromys > Alexandromys fortis. The sequence goes on from NW_026067934.1 coordinate 11,573,951, forward strand.
CAAGGCAGTTTCTTTATTTTTTAACCAATGACCTTCCTCCATCATATTTTTATTTTCTTTTTTTAATGAAGAAAAATTTTAGGAAAGTTGTGTAGACATAGCAATGGCTTTTACCATGCTGTGTAAAGAGGTGGGAGAACAGACAGAATACAATGGGATGGAGGGATTCATATTCTTTGAACTCTGTGATTATGTTCTTTCCTTAAAATTATTTAAAACAAAGTAACTATAGTTATTAAAATGAATGACTGCTCTTTCAAAGACATCTTTATCTGCAACATACCTGTAATTCTCTTTTTTCTCCTCTATATTCATGCTCTTTATATCTAAACCTTTCTAAGTAGACAAATTGCAACATCTGCAATGTAAATTACATATAAATTTTTACTGTAATTGCTTTTTAGTTAGCACTTCATTTGAAAACTATAAATTTTCTGTGGATATCCATATGCCTAGCTTTACAGTCAATAAATTTGATGGTATTTTCAGAAACTTTGTCATTAAGTGTTCACATTGGAAAAGAAAAAGTGTTGAAAAGATTAAGAATTTAATAAAGGGGAAGAACCAAATACAGGAGCCACACGTATAGATTTTTTCTAAAGCTGTGTTTTGATAAGCTTTCTAAGTTGCCGGTGAGAGATAGAGGGTATGTGTACAGATCCTTGCAGACTCTCAGTGCCCATGTTGAAACTGCTGAATTGTATAATCCAGAGGCTACTTCATCCCATTGTAAGAAAGACATTACGATTCAAGGAAACAGAACCGAAGATGGATCCTTAACAATTCACCTACAGAGCCTCATGATGGTTAATAAGATCATGCCTTATCCAGGCATTTACCTACCAGGCAATAAGGAAACACATAATAAAATAAATGTGAAGACAGAAGGAAGAGACATCCAAAGATAGACTTGTTAATTAACAAGATACATTGTCACCTTTGGAAGTCTTAACACAGGATTAACTCCTTTAGGTGATCTAGTCATTTCAGTGTTCTTTTGCTGCCATTATTAAGCAACTCCATGAATCATTTAAAGGGGCATAGGTAAATTATCACTCAGTATAATAATTGTGCTTTTTTGTTATGTGAATCATTCAGATATGAAGCATGAACTTCTGTTTAAGTTCTCATATTTTTAAGTCACAGACCTCGATGGTGATTTTATTTTTTTTTCAGATTTTTAAAAAAAATGGATTAGCTGTAGCAATCAGAGTAGTGACTTTGAATAGTTTTAGACAGTCTCATGCTTTGTTTGTACTTAGTGGGAATGAGAAAGAATGCACAAAATTGTTAACCAACATTTATTTAAGTTTGCACTATGCTTCATGATTTTCTTTGCAACCACCCCACTTTTGCCATGTTATAAGTCTAAGATATGCAATTGCACTGATAGCTCCTGTGACTCCTAACATCTTGTCAATAGTCAGAGTAAATAGTATTTTCGCAACCAACCCATGAAAGAACAATGAGGACACTAAACACACATCCCCAACAAACATTAGTCTAAAATGGATCAATAGTCCAGAACATAAAGAACAAACAATCAAACAAACAACAATAAAAAGAACAAAAAAAACTGATTTTAGGTTTCAGGAAATTTAATTCTTTAACTCATTGCTATTAAAATTGGCTTTTCTTTTAAATTACTTTGAGAAACCCTAAATATCAACACACTTAACTACTGTTTCAGTGTGCTGACTCAAATTTTGAAGCCCAAATAGATTCACAGGCTATCAATAATATATCATTTCCCCACATTATCCTTTAGATGGTTCAACAAATTATAATATAATAAATAGGATCACTAATTATAGGCTCAGTGTCCTTTGTTTATGGCTAGAAACCAAATATGAGTGAGTACATCTCATGTTCCTCTTTTTGGGTCTGGCTTACCTCACTCAGGATAGTGTTTTCTATTTCCTTTCATTTGTATGCAAAATACAAGAAGACATTGTTTTTTACTGCTGAGTAGTACTCTAATATGTATATATTCCATACTTTCTTCATCCATTCTTCCATTGAAGGGCACCTAGGTTGTTTCCAGGTTCTGGCTATTACAAACAATGCTGCTATGAACATAGTTGAGCATATACTTTTGCTGTATGATAGGGCATCTCTTGGGTATATTCCCAAGAGTTGGTATTGCTGGGTCCAGGGGTAGGTTGATCCCGAATTTCCTGAGGAATCACCACACTGCTTTCCAAAGTGGTTGCACAAGTTTGCATTCCCACCAGTAATGGATGAGTGTACCCCTTACTCCACAACCTCTCCAGCCTAGGCTGTTTGGATGCTCACCTTACTAGACCCGGAGGAGGTGGAAGGTCCTTGGGCTCCCCACAGGGCAGGGAACCCTGACTGCTCTTCAGGCTGATGAGGGAGGGGGAGTTTATTGGGGGAGGAAAATGGGAGGCGGTGCCGGGGAGGAGACAGAAATCTTTAATAAATAAATAAATAAATAATAATTTTAATATAAAAAATAAGATAATAAATATACTTGACATAAATTATTGATCAGTGACTCCTGAGTGGGTGGGGTTACTGAGATGTCAGCTTTGTGTTAGACATTGATCTTGAATGATTGTGATATCAAATTACTGCAGGCAGCCACATACCGAGTCTCAGCCATGGAATCTCCCCACAAGGAGCTCTCGTAGCTCTTCTTAGAAATCATGTTCCAGTGTCTATCAGACTTTACTATGAAATGTCGTCAGTTTCCATCTCTCAGGTTACATTTTAGAGGTAGATTTTTATTGAATGAAGAGAAGAAAATTATTTATCTACAATCTTATTTCCCTCCCACTTTTTTAAATCTTAAATCATCTTAAGTCTATAGTAAAAAGGTTATTTATACAATGGCTCCCTCCTTCTCTGTATTTGTTCACATGATTTCTGTTACCCATGGTCAATTATTGCCAGAAACATTAAATGGAGAGTTAGTTAGTTGTCGTAAATAGTATGCTGAAGTTACCGTCCTACCCAGGGTCTAAGTTGTTCTTTAGTCCACTGTGTACACAGTGCATATCCTCCCACTCAGTCACATGGTACTGGTTTCGGTTATCAAGACTACTTATTATTAGACTGACTACATAATATCCCAGTGCTTTGTTCTCAAATAACCCTTATTTTACTTTATGATGGCCTTAAAACAGAATGGAAAGGATGCCAGAAATTTTATTACAGAGAGTTGCTGTAATTGTTCTAATTTATATGCATTTAATATCTTATTGTATTTAATCAGCTAAATTTTGTCCTAGGTATATGTGTAGGAAAAACAGTATGTGTAAGGTTTAATAGTATCCAAGGGTTGGTGCATCCACTGGAGGTCTTAGAACACATACATATGGAAGACTACTGTTTATCCTTCATTCAATTATTAACAAAATGTCAAATTTAGTTTCTTTCCTTCTGTCTGTCCTTTTTTTGCTCCCTTCCTCCTTACCTCCATTTTTAGCCCTCCCTCTCTTTCTGCCTTCCTCTGTTGAAACCCTATACCACCCTTAAGCTATAATGTTAATTTAATTTTATGCTATATCTACATAAATTTTACATAAGTATTAAAAATTTGAGACCAACTTTTTTGCATCACATTTAATTATGCATTTTGGGTTTGTTTAATCTGGAACATCTTCTCGGCCTTTAATTTGATTTTAATGACTTTGATGTTTTTTTGAAGAACACAGACATAATGTCTTGTAAAATGTCCTTTATTCTGAAATTTTAAAATTATTTCTTTATGATTAGATTCAAGCTGAGTCCTTAAAGATACCTCACAGTTGCTGTTGGCATTTCTTACTGCATCACACCGAGATGACTGACAGTCACATCGCTTCCCAGTAGTGATGTCAATGTGAACATTTCGTTAAGGTTTTTTTTTTTATTGAGAATAAGAAAAAAAAGTTTCCGCGTCCTCCCAGCCTCCCATTTCCCTCCCCCTCCCCCACTCTTCTCCCCCTCCCCCCACTCCTCTCCCCCTCCCTCTCTAATCCAAAGAGCAGTCATGGTTCCCTGCCCTGTGGAAAGTCCAAGGTCCTCCCCCCTCCGTTCATGTCTAGGAAGGTGAACATCCAAACTGGCTAGGCTCCCACCAAGCCGGAACATGAAGTAGGATCAGAACCCCTTGCCATTGACCTTGGCGTCTCATCAGTCCTCATTGTTCGCCATGATCAGAGAGTCCGGTTTTATCCCATGCTTTTTCAGTCACAGTCCAGCTGGCCTTGGTGAGCTCCCAATAGATCAGCCCCCACTGTCTCAGTGGGTGGGTGCACCCCCCGTGGTCCTGACATCCTTGCTCGTGTTCTCCCTCCATCTGCTCCTCATTGGGACCTTGGGAGCTCAGTCCAGTGCTCCAGTGTGGGTCTCTGTCTCTATCTCCATCCATCACCAGATGAAGGTTCTATGGTGATATGAAAGATATTCGTCAGTATTGCTATGGGATAGGGTCATTTCAGGTTCCCTATCCTCAGCTTCCCAAGGGACTAACTGGGGACATCGCCTTGGGCTCCTGGGAGCCACTCTAGGTTCAAGTCTCTTGCCAACCCTAAGGTGGCTCCCTTAACTAAGATATGTGCTTCCCTGCTCCCCTATCCAACCTTCCTTTATCCCAATTTTCCTGTTTCCCCAAGTTCCCCCAATGTACTCACTCATAATTGGTTTCTAGCCATTAATAAAGGTCACTGAGTGTATACCTGGTGAACCTAAAGAAGCTAAATAAGAAGGTGAACCCAAGAAAAAACATATAGTTATCCTTTTGGCTAAGGGAAGTAGATAAAATTGCCGGGGAGAAAATTGGGATCTTGGGGATGGGGTGGGTTGGGGATAAGGGGGGACGGGGAGAGAAAAGTGAGTTGGTTAAGGTTTTGAATGTGAAATTATTCCATTGCAAAGTGTGTTTTTCTGTTTTAATTTATGTGCAACTTGTGGGATGATATGAGAGACTATAAATTTTCTGCTACCTCTGACCTTTCACTGAAAGGTGCTGGTACCTAGTAATGATTGCTGTTCGGGTCACTTGTTATACTGGTGAGGGAAATGGTATTTTTCTGACTTCATCCTTTCCACTGCACTAGTCAGCAAACGTTTCTTCTGCACTTGCATCTTTATTGTAGTTGAAATTCGGGATAGGAACCAGTCCTTTTCCCTCAGTGGAAATTGACTGCCAGTGGTTGCTTTGTTGATATTGCTTAATTAATCAGTGCATCGTGTTGTAGAAGCCAGGGCTGTGGTGCTGTCTTCATACTGGGTCAGTTTCCCTGGGTCTTTTTTCAAGTTCATGCTTGTAATTTTCTTTTTCCTTCTCAGTGTTATGTGATCACCTAGGAAGTAGGGCATATAGAAATGTACAAATGTGTCTAATTCAAGACCCAAATTCTATAAATTGTGGTTAATCTTAGTGCAAGATAACAATGATTTCCACAGATAATCATTTTGTGTTTTCCAATTTGGTCTTTAAGAAATTTTTATAGAAACAAAATTGCAAGATTTTTGTTGATGTGTTTTATTTATTTATTATTTATTTTTGCTTCTGGCAAGCACTGAGGACTAATTGTTTTAAATAGATATTCTGCTGAAATCAATTAAATGGAGGAAATATATTTATTAATAAAATAAAATAAAATGAGATGAATCCTGAGAAAAGGTGTTTCCAGGGTAAAAAGAACAGTGGAGAGGGCCTGCTGCCTATGCTACAAAGCCTCAAAAATTCAAGAAAGGCTTTTGTTTCTAGTGGACACAGTAATTGCTCACATTGATTGGATGCTGTGATGTTTCCATGCAGGTGTCCTGTGCATAACGAGCAGCTCAAGGTCATCAGCATAGCTATTGCTTCAATTATTTACCATGTTATGTGCCACCCCCATTGAAACCTGCTCTAACTAGAGTCTGTGAAACACACAATTAATTGTTGTCAATTGTGATCAGAGGCTTCAGTTACAGCAATAATTTAAATCTGATGGCTATTTGTACCTTGCATGAGACATATTTTATAACTATCTAACTGTTTAAAGATCAATAAGAGAAAGCTCTGGGTCCCAGTGTAATTACATCAGCGCTTATAAAACAGTTGGGTGGTGGTTAAGGATTTGCCTCAGTTGTGGAGCATTTGCCTAGCATGTGCAAAGCTTTGGAGTGACCAAAACAACTAATCTACCAACCAAACAGGCAGACACTAAAGGATAAGCAAACATTGTTCTTAGGATTTGGAAATGAAAAGAACCAATTTTCATAGTGCGCCTATGCCAAGAAGAAATCCTTATGAGTGTTAATATACTGTGTTCCCGGCGGGAATGTGTGCTATTCCAGCCACAGTGAAAGCTCAGACCACGACAGTTGCTATGAGATAATGTCATCCATGAAAGACAGGGAGACTGCACTCATGAAATCTTCTCTTAAATTCATTTTAAAAGGTTTTGAAATTAAAATTTAATTATATCATTTTCCCCCTCCACGCTCATCCCTCTAACCTTTCTCATGCATTTCTATTTCTTTAATTGTTGTTGTATATGTGTGTATTCCTAAAAATATAAATATAACCAGCCCAATCTGGATAATGTTATAATGAAAGGACTAATTGAATATTCACAAGATCTTAACAATATGGCAGCCCAAACAAGACATGAATAATGAAAACATCAGTTGACATCCCAAGAAGGAGGGGAACCCTCACAAGTCCCACCCTTAGATGTAACTAGACAGTTATCGACTGCTGAGATGGGAGAACCAGTGTTCCCCAGGGACGAGACTCTAATCAGTTATCTGATATCAACTGATCATCTTTAAAACCTAAAAATATAAATAACATAAACAGACTCAGCCAATTATATTTATATATTATCTGCATGTATGCTTATAAGTATAAAAATGAAAGAAAAGTCTAAAGAACAAAATATAACTGAAAATTGACCCAGCTACATCATTCCTGGGAAGTTACCTAAAGGAATCTAATTTAAGTTACTATAGAAATACATTCACATCATGTTTATTATGGCCCTATTTCCAATACATAAATTATGGAATTATCCTTGGTGTCCAACAACTGGGAAGCAGATAAAGAAAAGGTGGTATGTAAAAACAGTTAAATTCTTTTTCACCCTCCTCCCTCAAAATTTAGTTATTTGCAGAAAAATGGAGATAATCATATAAAGTGAATTAAATCAGTTTTAGAAATATAAGCATCATGTATTTTTTTTTCTATTTTCTAATTCCTTGACTATGTGCACACACAAAATCCCATATGTATATGGCATGGAAGTGGAAGCCAAACTGCACAGGGCAAAGGAGCATAATAAAAGGAGGAAGGTGGAGAACAGAAAGGCAAGAGAGGATGTGGAAATATGTTCAGTACACATGTATACTTGAATGAAAATTCAACAAAGTCTGACACATCATTTTGAGGCAGGACCAAGGCCTACCCCCCTGTATTAGGCTAAGTAAGGTATCCCTCCAAAATGAATGGGCTCCAAAAAGCCAGTTCAAGCAATAGTGATAAATCCTGGTCCCACAGACTGCCCGAGCCATGCAACTGGCACCTACATTCAGAGGGCCTAGTTTGGTTCTAGGCAGGCTCCTCCACTGTCAGTCTGGAGTCAGTGAGCTCTCACTAGCTCAGGGCAGCTGTTTCTGTGGGAATCCCCATCATGGTCTTGACCCCTTTGCTCTCTTTATTGTTCCCCCCTCTCTTCAACCATCTCCAGAAGCTCGGCCTAGTGCTTAGCTGTGGATCTCTGCATCTGCTTCCAACAGTTGCTGGATGAAGGTTCTATGACAGTTAAGGTAGTCCCCAGTCTGATTACAGGAAAAGGCCAGTTCAGCTACCATTTCCACTATTGCTTAGGGTCTTAGATAGAGTCATCTTTGTGGATTCCTGGGAACTTCACTGGTGCCAGGTTTCCTGCTAGCCCCATAATTGCTCCCTCAATCAAGATATCTCGTTTCTTGCTTTCCCTCTCTATCTTCCCCCCATCTTGACCATCCTGTTCCCTCATATCTACTTCTTCCCTCCCTCTCTCTTATGCTCTCCTTTCTTCTCCCCATGCACCCAACTTTTTTAAAAGATCTTATCTATTTCCCCTTTCTGGGGGCGGGTGGTTGGTTCATATATGTATGTCTCTCTTAGGGTTCTCCTTGTTACCTAGCTTCTCTGGGGTCATGGAGTATATGCTGGTTATCATTTGCTTTACATTTAATATCCACTAATGAGTGAGAACATCTTATATTTATCTTTCTGGGGTCCCGGTTACCTCACTCAGGATGTTGCTTTTTAGTTTCATCCATTTGTATGGAAATTTCAAGATGCTATAGTTTTTTACTGCTGAGCAGTACTCCATTGTGTAAATGTACATTTTCTTTATCCATTCTTCAGTTGAGGTTCTGGCTATTATGAATAATGATGTTATAAACATGGCTGAGTAAATGTCTTTGTGGTATGAGTGTGTGTCTTTTGGGTACATGCTCAAGAGTGGTATTGCTGGGTCTTGAGGTAGGGTGATTCCCAATTTTCTGAGAAGCTGCCATACTGATTTCCAAAGTGGCTGTACTAGTTTGCCTTCCCAGAGCAATGGAGCAGTGTTTCCCTTACTCTGCATCCTGTCCAACATAAGCTATCATTTGTGTTAATTGATCTTAGCTGTTCTGACTAGTGTAAGATGGTATCTCAGAGTCGTTTTGATTTGCATTTCCCTGATGACAAAGGATGTTGAGCAATTCCTTAAGTGTCTTTCAGTCATTTGGGATTCTTCTGTTGAGAATTCTCTTTTAGAACTGCACCCAATTTTTAAATTGGATTACTTGGTATTTTATTGTCTTTTAGGTTTTTTTTTTAAATATATTTTGGAGATCAGTCCTCTGTCCAATATGGGGTTGGTAAAGATGTTTCCCATTGTATAGGCTGTCGTTTTAACTTATTGACCGTGTCCTTTTCTTTACAGAAGCTTCTCAGTTTCAGGAAGTCCTGTTCATTAATTGTTGCTCTCAAGTACCTATGCTACCTGTGTTATATAGGAAGTGGTCTCCTGTGTCCATGCATTGAAGGCTACTTCCTACTTTCTCTTCTATCAGCTTCATTGTGGTGAGATTTATATTGAGGTCTTTGATCCATTTGAACTTAGGTTTTGTGCATACTGATAGATATGGATCTATTTTCATTCTTCTGTACAGGTTGACATCCAGTTATGCCAGCACCATTTGTTGAAGATGCTTTCTTTTTTCTATTGTATAATTTTAGCTTCTTTGTCAAAAATCAGGTGTTCATAGGTGTGTCAATTATTATCAGGGTCTTTGATTCCATTCCATTGGTCAACCTGTCTGTTTTTATGCCAATACCAAGCTGCTACCATTACTATAGCTCCGTACTAGAGTTTGAAGTTAGGGATGGTGATGCCTCTGGAAGTGCCTTTATTGTACAGGATTGTTTTGGCTATCCCAGATTTTTTTTTCCATATGAAGTTGAGTATTGTTCTTTTGAGGTCTATAAACAATTGTGTTGGGATTTTGATGGGAATTGCATTGAATTTGTAGATTGCTTTCTTTAAGATTTTCATTTTTATTATGTTGATCCTACCTATCTAAGAACATGGGAGATTTTTCCATTTTCTGAGATCATCTTCAAATTCTTTTTTTCAAGGACTTAAAGTTCTTTTCATAGAGGTCTTTCACATATCTGGTTAGTATTACCCCAAGATATTTTATGTTATTTGTGGCTATTGTAAAAGATGGTGTTTCTCTGATTTCTTTCTCAGCTCTTTTATCATGTTATGTAAGAGGGCTACTGATTTTCATGTATTCTGCCACATTACTGAAGGTGTTTATCAGCTGTCAGAGTTCTCTGGCAGGATTTTTGGGGTCACTTATATATACTATCATGTCATCTGCAAATGTGAAAGTTTGACTTCTTTGTTTCCAATGTGTATCCCCTTGATCTCCTTTTGTTGTCTTACTGCTCTAGCTAGAACTTCATGTACTATATTGAATAGATATGGAGAGAATGCACAGCCTTTTCTTGTTCCTAATTTTAGTGGAATCACTTTGAGTTTCTCTCCATTTAATGTGATGTTGACTGTTTGCTTGTTATATATTGCTTTTATTATTTTTAGATACGTTCCTTGTATCCCTGATCTCTCCAAAACCTTTATTATGAAGGGGTATTGGATTTTTTCAAAGGCTTTTCCAGCATCTAATGAGATGATCATCTGGTTTTTTCTTTCAGCTTATTTATATGTTGGATAACATTGACAGATTTTTATATATTGAACCATCACTGCATCTCTGGAATGAAGCCAACTTGATTCTGGTGGATTTTTTTATGTGTTCTTAGATTCAGTTTGCCAATATTTTATTGAGTATTTTTGCATCTATGTTCATGAGGGAGACTTGTCTATAATTCTCTTTCTTAGATAAATCTTTGTGTGGTTTATGTATCAGGGTAACTGTAGCCTCATAAAAAGAATTTGGAATATTCCTTCTGTTTCTATTGTGTGGAAAATTTGAGGAACATAAATATTACATCTTTGAAGTTCTGGGAGAATTCATCACCTCTCCAGGGATAGTCAGTGGATAGGCTCCAGTGGTCACAAATGTGATGGGGGATGGTTGTACGTGTGTGGAGGCTGCTCCCAGATCTCTGCAGTTTTGCTGGTTGGAGGTGGGGGGTGTGATTCGGTGGAAGGGGGATAGGATAGAGAGAGCAGGGCTCTCCAGCTGGGAACCCAGACACTCACCTCTCCAGGGGCAGTCAGAGCCAAGATTACGGTGATCAGAGATGTAGTGGAGGATGGTTGCAGGTGTTGGGAGGCTGCTCCTAGATCTCTGGAGATTTTCTGGGTGGGGGTGTGGCATGGGATGTGCCTCAAGGGGCTAGAGTTTAGAGAACTGGGTCCTCTAGCCTTGAATTTAGATACTCGCTTCTCCAGAGGCAGTCAGGGCCAAGGTTCTGGTGGTCACAGATGTAGTAGGGGATGGTTGCAAAGGTCAGAAGGCTGCTGCCAGGTCTCTAGGGCTTCACTGGGTTCCTTAATGAGCATTTTAGAAATAAAAAAAATAAAAAATAAATGAGTAAATTACTAATGAAAGATGATATAATGCTTCAGATATAACTTCTAGAAGGCAACAAACACAAAAGAAAAGCACATAGAGAAATAGCTAAGTTCATTGCTGCTTTGGAGTATTTTTAAAACACCTCTCCTGGTTACTGACAGACAAGGGGAGCTGTACCCTTGAATTCTCAACAGTATGGCTGCCTAAACAAGACCTGAATAATGACAGCACGAGTTGGCTTGCCAGCCTGTATGGGAGGGAGTTCATATGGCTCTTCCTCTAGATAAAGAATTCCAGATCAAGTGGGGGATAACCAGTTTTTCCTAGGGATGAGCCCATTGGCAGGCTGCCAAGTCTTGAGTGTTCAGCTCTGAACAAGTGTACATAAAAGAAAAGCTCAGTGGATTCAGTAGCATATTGTGTGTGTGTGTGTGTGTGTGTGTGTGTGTGTGTGTGTGTGTGTATATATATATATATATATATATATATATATATATTTGTGTGTGTGTAAAAGAGAGAGTGGGAGCTGGGAGACACTGCAGAAGTTGGAATCAGGAGAAGAAAAAGCAGAAATGATATAAATACAATATTAATGTATGGAATTCTGAAAAATATATTAAAAATCAGAAGTAATAACAAAGGGGAAAAAGACTCATCTGGACAAGTTGGGAACAAAGGGAACATGTAAAAAGGCTTTTTGAAGCATGGTACCATCCAGTGAGAGTGGAGAGAGGTTGCATTGTAGGGATCATATGGAATACTCCATCTTTCTGCTTTATCTGGTAAGACATTAAAAGTTCTACTCAGTGATTAATGAAGCCATAATATTTCACCCATTATTCATAACAGGAAATTGAGCTTCACTAAAGAAAATGTGATTACTGTACAGGGTGGTCAGTTTTATAAAATGGAATATTTTTACAGATAGCAAATAAGATTCTATCAATTGATTTCTTTGCAAAGAGGGGAAAAGTGAATTTTCCTTTCAAACAAACATTTTAATCATACAGCATTAAGCACAGTTTACATTTAAATTAAAGAAACAAAACATTAGATTTTATTATGTTGGAATTGCCTGGTATCAATCATTTCAATTCCAGTCTCTACACCTAATGTTTTCAAATCATGTTCTTATTGATTTCTAACTCCCAAGCCAGGGGAAGTATTAAAACAGGTAACCTTGTAGTACAAATGAGTAAACAGTGTGTGTACCAGACCAATTCAAAAGTGTGAAGAATCACTTTGTTTTCATTGACTTCTCTACAAAAAAAAAAACAAAAAACAATTGCACAGATTACTTTCTAGTGTATAAGAAATAGATCAAGTAATGTAAAAAACGGTTTAAAGATCCTTGAAAAGAATCATACACCAGGAAGTATCAAGTGCCATTTGATATTTGCCATAGTGGGCAAATAAGTTATATCTATTTTAAAATTGGTGTTCATTGGAGAGACAATAAATGTAGTAGAAATATTTGTATTAAATCAAATTACAGTATGAGAACTATAAAAACACCTAATGTGGACATCTGAAATACTGTGGACCTGAACTTCTTCTTCTTGTTCACCCTATGATCCTACTTTAGAAGACATTTTGTTACTTATTGGTTTAAATTATTATCTCTATTGTGGTAAAACATTGCCGTGGAGTACTACACAGTAGACTGATATATACACCGTGTGTGGTGATTGAATTAGGCTAGGCTGCCCTTCCTTCTGCTTTATCATCAATCACTTCTACTCATGGAAACTTCCATACTTTTTCAGTGATTTTGAAACACATCTGAGAATGTTGTAGCCAATAGTTACCTGAACTGTGCTACAGAGACCCAAACTCAGCCACCCTCTCTGTGTGCTTTGGTTTTGTTTCATTCCTAGTCTCTAGAGACCAGTGTTCTGTTCCATTTTCCCGTGAGATTGAATTTTTAGTTGCTAGGAATGAATGGGAAAGTGCAGTATTTATTTTTCATCATTAAGATTATTTCACTTAACATGGTGATTTCCAGTCCTATTTCCCCCCTAAATTTATGGGTATCACTTTTTTCATAAATACTATTTCAACACACACACACACTCATTTGTTTATGACACCCTGGTTGTTTTAATAACTTGCTAGTGTGAATAATCTGCTCAGCTCAATACTTGTAGAGCTGCAGCCGGTTCTATCTTATATTGAATTCACTTGCTTGGACATATAATTAGTAATGACATTCCTTACCAGGTAATATGAAAGTAAAAGTTTTACTTTAAAGTAGAATTTTCATCTTTCCAAATTGGGATTTGTTAATTTATATTTCTATGAACAAGGTATAGATTTTTTTTGCCTCCTTGTTAGAAATTGCTTTTGGTTTTTTGATAATAACCATTCCAACTGGGATAAAATACTAGGTCATTTTAATTTCATTTGCATTTTTCTGACAGCCAATGATTTTGAGTATTTCTATTAATGTCTGTTGGCCATGTCTTCTTTTGAATTAAAACAAAGAAGACAAAGTTTATCCTAAGCTTAGTGTGAGTAGTTTGTTTAACTAGAATCTGGTAATTTTGATCTAAAGATCAAAATTCTTATAAATGATTATGTGACTATAAAAGGGTGACATTTGCTTTGCATCTACACAGATCTCATGATCGGCACACATATCAGGGGTAGATTTTAACATTATATATTCCCTTATCAAAAACACTTACTTGGACTTAGAAAAAAAATTTTTTTCTGCCATGTTGCCATTATAACCATTTTGTGTGAGCTTCACATAAGCTTATCAAAAAATTCAAAATCAAAACTTATCCAAGATAACAGGGTATTCTGTGGTAGAGCTAGGATTGTTTGAGCTGTTTGAGACCAGAAAATATGTTTTAAATTTTCTAAATACTTCCTGTTTAAGGACCATGACAACCCTTTGAGGCTGCATGGTAAATGTTTGAGGTCAGCCAAATGGTAGGTTTGCATCGACGTGACCCTGTGTGAAACTCTATTAGTCTCCAAGTCTACATTGCGTCTTGATTGGTTGAATTTTAATTAGCCCTATTCATCCGGAGCAGCACAAAGCATTATATATCATTTGCTGTCATATCAAATATTCTCTAGTTTCTTATTTCCTTTAAGTGGATAATAATGCACATAACATCAGGTTAAACAATGGCAACCCAAATTCAAAGATCAATGAAATGTAGTTCTAGTTCTCAGGACAAAGTAAAAAAAAATGATGAAACAAGTCAGTTCTGAATGATGAACAGTCCGGGTGGTGGTGGTGTACATCTTTAATCCCAGTACTCGGGAGGCTGAGGCAGACGGATTTCCATGAATTCTAGGCCAGCCTGATCTACAAGAGCTAGTTCCAGGACAGGCACCAAAGCTATACAGAGAAACCCAGTCTCAGAAAAGAAAAAAAAAATTATGAACAAAGTCCAATTATGGCAGAATAGGTTCCACTAATTATTCTTTTCCTATCAATTAGAAAGTCTACAGATGTCTCCACAGATGGAATGACTTTGAGGAGTTTTGAATAAAAGTTCTCTAAGCTGTCAGGAATGCAGAGATGCTACTAAAGACACCTGTCATTTTGGTGAGACTGTGTGATGAAGGGGAGGCTGAGATGTCACGTGTAGAAAATGGGGGAGAAGGACAAGACAAGAACAGGAATAAGGCAATGAAGACACAGCGACTTTATGCCCTGGCCAAGAAAGTAATTATGTCTTGTAGACAGGAGAGTTACCTGCTCATTTCAGAATTTGAAAAGGTGACCTCATAGAGGATTAAGTGCTTTTTCTTTGTTTCCTAAGGCACATTAAAGTAGAAGTCATCATCATTGCTACCGTCTTCAATACTGGCCTTGGCAAGCTTCAGAGATGTGATCCAATGCTACCTGTAGGCTTCAGGGATGATGTGACCCAATGCAACCTTCACGCATGGAGTTTTATGTTTTGTTTTCAAAGAATACAAGGAGGAAACAGAGATAAACTTTAAGCTCATTTCCTGAGTCTAGGGAAGTAAATTATTATCATCTGAAGCAAAATATGTTGCTTCTCTTTACATTGAAATGCAGGATTTTAAGAAGTATTAACAAAATTGAACTGTGATGTCTCTCAGGTCATGAACAGGTCCTAAATTATGGTTCAAGCTTTTTTCAAAGACATTTTAAATAGTCTGGACATAAACGAAGATCAAAATTTGTTGACAACCCAGTTGTTTAAAAGTAGATTTTAATATAAGATTATAATGATCTATTCCACAAACACATTTGCACTGGCATAGTTCTTAAACTAATTGAGGTTAGAATTATTTAGGATGTCTTCAAGCTAATTTCAGGAAGAGATAAAAATAGTCAGGCTTAAAACCTTTCTGTGATGGTTCAGTAGCTCTGTGAAGGTGGGAACCAGAATGGCATGATCATAGTGGCCTCTCTATCAACCAGCAAAGTGCATCAGATAGAGCAGGTACTCAACAAATATTCACTGGGATGTGTGGGCAGGTAGACCAACTGTGAGAATAATGAGGTTTATCTGAACTTGAGAATGGGTGGATGCTAAGGAACTAATGCCCTCAAGATAGGATTTTATCATTTCTATTATCTGCTTACTTGTAATTCTTTATTCTTCCAGATAAAGTTGGTGTTGGGGCTAGAAACTTGGTCATATAGAAACGTATGTTTACGTCACCTACATTTTGACTCAAACAAATAATTTCCCTGGCATTAGAATAAATATTCAAAGAAATTTTTGGTTAGCTTGGCTGGAGTTCAGGACCCGGTTTTACCATCACCATGGCAAGTAGTACCTAAACCTCTTTAGAATGAAGAAAGAAGATTATATCAATCGGTTTTACGTTCTGTAAACATTGTCAGCTTTGACAACAGAGACCTTCCATTGCTAAGGGGTTGTAAGAAGAAAAAGGAGAGATCCTAGCCTTGTGGTTTTGGCACACACCTTTAATCCCAGCATTTGGGGGGGGGCAGAGACAGGTGGATCTCTGTGAGTTCAAAGCCAGCCTGATGTACAAAGCGAGTTCCAGGACAGCTAGGGCTGTATGTAGAAAAACACTGTTTTGATAAAAAAACAACAACAACAAAAACAAAAAACAAACATACAAAAAACCAACAACAACACAAAAAGGAGAGACCCTAATTTTTGGAGAACGTTATCACTCTGATTAGTTGAGAAGAGAGGTTGTAAAGGAAAAAACAAACCAGTGAGTTCAAGTTGTGGTGAAACAGAAGAGGGAGCAGAAGGGTCAAGGAAAGAAGCTCAAGATGTGTTCAGCAGTGGATTGTGATGAAAATGTACTCTCCCTCAGTCAAATGCTAGCATGCTTACTGATGGCCACTGTACGCCAAATATGACAGCTAGATCATATTTAGGCCAGTAAATCTGTAAGGCAGTGTTTTCAGCAAGCAGGCAGGAATCCAGCTGTGTGAAGTTGACTCATGTGAGATGCATATGATACCAGCCAGGAAAAGCAGAACATGTACTTAAAGAATCCCACAGAGCTTCCCAAAATGTTTATTCAGGCTAACAAAAATACTGCTGATGATAGGAATCTTTACTTCACATTTTCATCAACAAACTCCTTAGCTTCAATCAAACAATGATATAACTGTATGTCCGCATCACATGCTGAATGCACACTAGAAAATAATGAAGCCATCAGTCTTCTTAACTCAAGACACTGGGCAGCAAAACCAGTGGCAGTATTCATGTCCCACATTGTTCTTCAATGGGGACACCGAAATTGGTCTTCCCTTGTCTAGACCATTGCTTGAAATGTCATTTCCATGTTGCTGCTTAGAAATGCAGATTGTTTCAAGAGAGAGAGAAAAAAATAATTCTCTGTAAATAATTTCTTGCTTCCATCACAAATAAAATCTTTTAAGAAATTTAACCTGCTAAACACTCTTCAGCTTGGCAGTTCTTATGGAAACAATGCCATATCCAACTCCCTTCTCCTTTATGTTCCCTCGGGGTTGCCAGCCTAGTGGATTATTGTAGTCTTGATTATGTTTCAATGCACGTGTAAATATATCTCTTTGTTGTTTTCTCCAGTGATTGCAGAGGCCATGTAAGAATTTATCAGTTGCTAGCCAGACTTGTGAGGATAAATGGTAAATTCATAACAAAAGGGCAAAGCTGACGTTTCATTTAGTCAGATCGTATGACCTACTGAATCACAGCACTTTGGGCTTGGATTTTATTAAGTATTATAGATGGAACTGTCTAGAAGTTGCTGCTCAGTCTTAGTTTGGTTATGAGTTGCAAATTTATAAGCAAATGGTCTATAAAAACCATCATGTGCTAGCATTATTTCCCATATATCACTTAGAGACGACTTCACACTCCAGGAGACAGGATTTTATCACCATATGCTACAGATAAACTGAAGCTCAGCAAAGTGAGATCAACCTGAGTTTCCAGTTAGGTCCTAAGAGCTAGCTAGCTCCCGGAGTGCCATCCCTGGAAGTGCACATCTATTCCAGGACATAAAAACAATCTGGTCATTGGGCAGGAATACTTCCTTTCACCTCAGGCACATTGCACAATCGTTCTAAAGGACATTTGTAGCTTTGAGAAGACTCCTTTGAGACTAAGATTATACTGAGTATTAAAGAGATAGTCATATAGTATTGGGGATTGTTAACTTCTGGGAAAGGGAGAGTCATTCTCCTCTAGGAGTACAGCTCCTGGTAAGTCAGTCACATGTCAGTGAAAGATCACAAACCCAGGAATATTTGGGCAGGCAAGTCAGAATCAAATAAATCATTATTGTCATCATCATCAACATCAGCAGCAACAGCAGCGAGAGCAGAAGTAGCAACAACAGCAAAGCACAACACACACACATACACACATACACACACATAAGCACACACACACATAACACATACACACATACACACATACATAAGCACACACACATAACACATACACACATACACACACAAGCACACACACATACACACATAACACATACACACATACACACACACATAAGCACACACACATAACACACACACACATACACACATACATAAGCACACACACACATAACACATACACACATACATAAGCACACACACAAACATACACACACACACAAGCACACACACACATAACACATACACACATACACACATACATAAGCACACACACATAACACATACACACATACACACACATAAGGACACACACATAACACATACACACATACACACACACATAAGCACACACACATAACACACACACATACACACATACATAAGCACACACACATAACACACACACACACATACACACATACATAAGCACACACACACAAACATACACACACACACAAGCACACACACACTCGCACAGATGGGTGAGATGGTGAGAAGGATCTCGGAAGAGATGAGGGAGGAAAAACCATGATCAGAATATATTTTATAAATTTTCAATACAAAAGATTATTTGAGCAATGTGGATTGGTCTTTATTGGTAGGGAATGATGATAAAAATTTGTATGAATGAAGATTTATTTGAGTATGAATATGGGAAGAATTGGGAAGGGTTGTTAGTGTGATCAAAATATAAAACATATTGTATAAAATTGTCAAAGAACTAATAAAAATTGTAAAAATCAGGAGTTCTAAATATGTTAGATTGGAGATCTATGGGGCACAGTATATTCTGCATTTACTCTTACCTTAAAACTTTATAATTTTTTTAGACAGAATAAATAAAATGTTAAAATTACTTATATTGGTTCATATTGTATTGTTGAAATCTTATTTGAATATTCTATGGCATGCTTTGCTCTTTGTAGTGTATTCTTCCAAAGTGTCTCTTGTGACTATTGTTTTAACTTTCTTGGGAGTAACAACTTAATATTGTTTATTCCAAATTATGTTATCATTTCAGTGGTGATGGTTATTTTGGTGATGATGAAGTGTGTATGTTCATCTATGAGCGTGTGTATGTGTGTGTGTGTGTGTGTGTGTGTGTGTGTGTTGGGGAGGACAGGTAAGGATTGGACTAAGGTAGGATTAAAACATTTCTTCTGAAAGTCAGAGGCTTAACCACGTTTGAGAAGAATTTTGGCTACCTGTATAATGTAAAAATGTTGAAAAGTAAATGTATTTATATACTTTTTGTTTTCAGTTTGTATCACTTTATTTTGGGGCATGATTGGAAATCTTTCTTTAGTTAATTGAAATTGTGGGTAGATCTGAGGCAGAAACATTGGCCCAGAACTGCACACTAAGTGAGCAACAGTGAGCCCCAGGCAGGAAATGCATGAAAAGAGTTGTAGTAACAGGAGCGGCAGGCTGCTTCCCAAAGCCCAGCTCCCAGCTGCCTGGCTAGCTAGCTTATAACCCGAAATAACAACACACAAATTGTATTCATTTAAACACTGCCTGGCCCATTATATCTACCCTCTTTTTGGCTAACTCTCACACCTTTATTAACCCATTTCTAATAATCTGTATATCACCACGTGACTGTGGCTTACTGGGATGAGTTTAACCTATGTCTGTCTCAGAGAGGAGAGTCATGGCATCTGCCTGACTCTGCTTTCTTTCTCCCAGCATTCTGTTCTGTCTACTCCGCCTATCTAAGCTTCTGTCCTATCAAAAGGCCAAGGCAGTTTCTTTATTTGACCAATGAAAGTAACACATAGACAGAAGACCATCCTACTCCAAAGAGTCCTGGAGCAGATCAGTTAGAGTACTCTGTATTCCTATACAGGTCAAAAGCTGAGACACTTGTAATTTTGTTTCTATCATATGGGACCTCAACAAATGCTTTGCTGGAAAGGGCAAAACGAACCCAGCAGGTGTTCATGGCACCCACGTCCTAGACAAGACTTTAATACTTCACCAGGATTGCATGAACCTAGCTGTCTTCATGCTTCTTTGGCCTGTGGGAGGCAATCTCTAGTTAATCTGGTTAGTTGACTTTGTCACAAATGTAAACATGCTGCTAACTCTTCTACTAGTGGTTTTTTCTTTCCTTTTTTTTTTTTTTTTTGTTAACTTGACATAAGCTTGAGTCATTCTAGATGGGGAAACCTCTATCAGATTGGCCTGTGGGTACCTGTGGGGCATTTTTGTGATGGTCGATTGACAAGAAAGGGTCAGGTCCATTATGGGTGGCAGGTAGCCCTTGGAGGTATAAGGAAGGGGATGCTGTGAACTGGCAATTTGGAGCTCATTCCCTATGGTGGGACACCTTGGTCAGCCTTGATATAGCAGGGGAGGGTCTTGGTCCTGCCTCAACTTTGTTAACTCCCCAAGGGAGGCCTTACCCTTTCTGATGAGTGGATGGGGGTTGAATGGGAGGAGGAGGGGAGTTGGGAAAAGGGGAGGTAGGGGGAACTGGGGTTAGTATGTAAAATGAAAAACATTTTTTAATTAATAAAAAAATGAAAGGAGATGCTGAAAGGAAGCTAATAAGCAGCCTTTCTCCATGGTTTTGTGACTCTGTCCCTGCTTGGATTTTTGCCCTGTTTTCCTCAGTTATAGACTGTGATCTTAATGTGTAAGCCGAATAAATCTTATGTTTCCCCAGTTAATTTTGGTCATGGTATTTACCACAGTAGTAGACAGCATAAGATACTAAGTAACTGGGAATAGGAAATGGAATAAAAAGTTATGTCTTTTCTGAAGTATATGGA
Organism: Alexandromys fortis; assembly: GCF_014885135.2. NCBI lineage: Eukaryota > Metazoa > Chordata > Mammalia > Rodentia > Cricetidae > Alexandromys > Alexandromys fortis. The sequence goes on from NW_026067934.1 coordinate 11,594,621, forward strand.
CTTTCTGAATATGCAATAGACTCTTAGATTACCTTCTTTGAGGGACAATCTGAAATTTCCTTCTTTGAAAGTACTGCATTATCAGAGCATCGGGAAGCACATGCATACAATGAAATTAAAAAGTGATTCTTACATGGGAGTCAGGGAGGCTGCTGGAGCCATATCTTGACTGGGTTCTTCTTACTGGGAGTCTTTTCCAGCTTGAGGAGCAGATCTGGAGGAGAGAAGCTATGACCTTGGAAATCAGTTAGGAAAAAGCTTTACCTGATTTTTTTTAAAATAATACAGTCATTTTCTAATCAATAGGTCAGTCATTCTCAAGTGAGACTAATGACACCGACCAATGAATTCTTAAGCAGCTATTTAATATGTGGGGCACGAGCATAGAGAGAGCAAACTAAAAATCAGTCTTTGGTGACACCAGCTGGAGCATCTTCCCTGATAGTCAGTATTCTGTCCTGATGTTGTCAGGGAAGTTTAAGTTCAAATTCCATTGCATCCTTGAGACCATGAAGGAACATACAGCATGTTGGGTGTAGCATTAGGGACTGCTCTTGGGGTTTCTGCCCTGCCCCATTCCCACGGCCAGCAAGCCCCAAAGAAAATCACAGAGAGGTTCCAGAAGTTATAACTGATTGGCCTGTTAGCGCAGGCTTCTTATTAACTCTTGTAATTTATATTAACCCATTATTCTTATCTATGTTAACCACATGGCTCAGTACCTTTCACAGCGAGGTGGGTCACATCTTGCTTCTTCGGTGGTCTGGGCAGAAGTGGTGAGGAATGGGCTTCCTCCTTCCTAGAATTCTCCTGTTCTCATTACCCCACCTCTACTTCCTGTCTGGTTGACCTGCCTATACTTCCTGCCTGGCCAATCAGCATTTATTTAAAACATGATTGACAGAATAAAAACAATTCTCCCACACTTTTGGGTAATTCAAGAGGATAGGGTTTCAGCTCTTCATAGTTTTCATTTGTGTCTTGACATTCTTTTTTCTGCCCCTGGTTATGTAGGCAGGAGGAAAGTTTAATTTCACTGCATGAATGAGCAAACATCCCTTGCAAATGAGGTGTTGGTGTCTCTTTCTCCACTGTCCCCCAAACAATAACTGGGAAGTTTCCTCTTCACTTAGAAGGGAGAATCTGCTCTTGGATTTTGCAATGACATCTAGACCACTAAGTTAGGACTCACACAACTTAGTCTCTCTCCATTCAGGTTAATAGGTTTAATGTCATGCATGGTAAAACAGTGAATGAGGGGGCTGGATTAATGATGTGGGGTCTCTTGAGCTTCCAGAATATGGAGCTTTGTCATAGGCTTATGATTTTCTGTATTTTACGTTTGAGTGAGAATGTGGCATGATACATGTCTCTTTATTTCATTTTAGGTATGTGCTAATTTAGGAGCAACAAAAACCATCACTTCTCTTGCTCATATGTCTTTGCTCCCTACTTAGAGCCTGTTTTGCCTATGTTTTTTTAACTAAGTTATTTTAAAGATGTCCAAACAGAGAATAACAAGACAGATTGAAGCTTTTTTGTTTATCTTCTATTTATTTATTTATTTATTTATTTATTTATTTATTTATTTATTTATATACTTCATTTGTGTGACTATGTTTGTGTGGGTGCATACAGTGAGAGCAGAGGACAACTTTCAGGAGTCAGTTCTCTCCTGCATGTGGGTTCCAGAGGTTGAATAAAGCCATCAGTCTTGGTGGTGGTCACTCTACAGTCTGAATTGTCTTGCCTGACTCAGAAGTCTAGACTTTCATGAAGTCCATGTGTTTTTGAAGTAGAGGAAGGTATTTTCAAGGGTAGTGGGACTCACTGGGATGAATGGAACTCTATGGATAAAGCATGTAGGCAGGAAAACAGAATGGATGCTCATGCCTGCAGCTCACCACTGGATGCTTTAGCTCTTTCTGACAAGGTTCTGTGTTAGTATGAGAGTAAGGTGTCCTGGGCCCTGAAGAGTTGGCATGACATGTAGATATTTGTGGCTGGTGAAGCTCATGCTTTTCAGGGTAACTTTCCTGACTCCACAGCAGGTTAATGCTTCAGGAAAAAGTTATAAATCATCAAAGACATTGACATCCATATAAGCAATAAGTTACATAAGTTCTGAAGACTGTCAGGGTGGATTTTGCATGGATTCCACACTAAGGAATTTTATGACCCAGTGTTAGAGAAGAATGTGAATAAATGATGGTAGCACTAGCAGTTTCTTGAACATAAAGAAGAAAGACAGATTTCTAAGAATAGGACATGCTGGGAAACTAACAGAAAGGAGAATTAAGTAGGTAATACTGGGAATAATCAAAGAAGAGGCATTTCAGGTCCAAATCTGGCAAAAGGCAACTGCTTTGGTAGGAGCACACTTTCAGAGCATCTTTTTGTTAATCCCATTCAGATGATGACTGAAATTGTAGCACAGGAAGAGAACACAGAGAAGAATAATATTTTGTATAAGATGCAAATGTATTCAATTGTACTTTATATCCCATTGTGTTTAAATAAGATTTAAAAATCTTGCTTGGGGTCATTTTTGTATGTAATAATATTAAATTTGGATGATGCATGGAGATTTTCAATGAAGAGGGAAGTAAATGCAAAAGAGACACAGTGCAACATTGTTCAGTTCACCAACATATAAAGCAGAAATTTTTCACAATTCACTAAAAATATTGAGCTAATACTGAGGAAATTATTTTGAATTTAGTAGAACATTACAAAAAACATTAGAAAGTATATTATATAGTGTGTGGAATTCCCCTCTGTATGTTGTGGATGCCATTGGTTAATAAGGAAACTGGCTTGGCCTGATAGGGTAGAACAGAGATAGATGGGGAAAACTAAACTGAATGCTGGGAAAAAGTAGGTGGAGTCAGAGAGAAGTGCCACCAGAGACAGACATGCTGAAACCTTGCTGGCAGGCCACAATCCTCATGATAAAATATAAAATAATGGAGATGGGTTAATTCTAGATGTAATTGGCCAAGTAGTGATTTAATTAATATAGTTTCTGTGTGGCTATTTAAGGAGTCTGGGTGGCTGGGAAATGAACAATCAGCCTTCTACAATAAATTGGCATGCCAACGTGGTTGACTAAATCTATGTAAAACCTAAGAAAGCTTGGAAAGGAATTCTAGACACTAAAAAAACAAAGTTTAGCCTAATTTTTCCCCTGTATGGGCTCTGCTTGCAGGCAGCATGCTATAGCTCCTTTAAGAGGTCTTCTTGATTCAGTAGTAGCAGAAAAAACTGCGCTGTTATGAAACGGTGGAATCCTGGTCTGTGCTGTCAGCACAAACTCTGATTCTTTTTTGGGATTGATACCCGCCACCCACTTTGGGTCCGGATGCTTATGTGCCCACTCAGGATTGGGAGGAAAGTAGCTGAGACCATGCCCAGGATCAGCACTCCCTGCCTGGCAGTTGGCAGGATTGAGTCTGCTAGGAGTGCACAGGCAGGAAAGCATGATGGATTCCCACTGCCATACACAGAGATATATCCAGGCTGTGCAGTGTGTTGCATGGCAGATTTAGCTTTTACTCAGATAAAAAGGGTTTATATGCTGCACGGTGCTACCCAGAATTGAGGTGGTGAGGATGGCTCCCATCTGGTGGTCCTAAAACCTGCAGTGAACTACCTCCACCATATTTAAAGCCTGAGAGAGGTGGAACCAGCACCTAGGGCCATTGAGATCAAGCTGCTTAACATTTTAAAGAGTACTCATAGACAGAAAATGATTTCAGATACACAATAGGACAGATTTAGACATAAAAGACCTCTAAATAAGACACAGTGTGTTTAAAAAATGTACATAGGCTTGGGAGAGAGAAGAAAAAAGTAAAGAGGCAGTAAATGCAATATAAAAGAGTACATACAGTCATAGATGAAAGGAATAAAGATAAATAAATATTAAACTTGTAGAAAAGTTATAGAGTAAAAATAATAAGCCATGTAAAGGTGAAATATGCGTAGAGAGTCTAGCTTAGATGTATTATTGTGTTTTCTTTTAATTTTTTAACTGTTAAAGAGCTACATAAGAAGGGACATTTTAGTGTATGGGATGCTAAGCTAAACCAGCATATATATTTTAAAGATATCTTGATTTCAGAATTTGGGTCTAAGGATATGTTACTTTGGAAAAGAGGTTCTTCTTTTGTTTTTACAGAAAATGAGAACCTGTGGAATCTTTCCAGACTAAAGTAGTTTGATGGACCAAATCCTCTGAATAGTCACAGTAAACATCCCTAAAAATTACTTTGCCCAATGAAAAGCAGGAAGCAGTTTGGAGAGAACTACACACAAATTCCATAAATGATTATTTACAAATGTTGTTTACATTTAAATGGAGATATGCTATAGAGATTTTCATCAGTATGGATTTTGGTTTATTGATACAAATATAAGGTCAATTTTGTTATACTGTATGTATATTTGCTCTTGATTAAGGTATTGTGATTATGCAAGTTCATTTAAAAATGTAATGTATAATTGGAAAATATAGGTTAATAGATAATCACCTATAATATTCAAACTTGTAGTTATGTTAGTTATATTTTTCTAGATGTACAGAGATTATTTCAGATAGATAGGTATTCTTCAAATACTATAGAATATGGTATTTAAAATGTTTTAAGAATTTAAGACTTATCATGACAATGAGATACATCTGCTCCTGGCAACGCCAATCTACTTCAAAAGAAAGATGGGCATTGAAGAGGATCCTTATGGAGTTTGCTAGCCATTTGGGCAAGAAACTGATCTTCACTGGACTACTTGATGGTATGCTGTGTGAACTGGACATGAAGGACCTACAGAGAAATGACTGCTGTACTTGCCTAAAAGTGAGACACTCCTTCAGGGTTCCTGCTTTATGAAAGAGTCTGTCAGACATTCCGCAGTACGCAGAAGAAAGCGACTGATAAACTGCCAATATAGGTGGAACTGTCTTTGAAATTTCCTTCTTTGTGGAAAAGTCTGCTGGATATTATGGGCCTGTAGGCTGAAGGTGGATGCTTCAATGTTACAGAAGAATTTGGAGTGACTGTCCAGGCAGCAAGATGTCTCTGTCAATTCTAGAGTTTTGGAAGTTGCTTACAATGCACTTCCTGTCAACTTAGGTAATATTATATCCTTCTGGAGTCTGATGGAATTGAAGAATACATAGTTATAATATAGTTTTCCTTAGTTATGATAAAAAATAAAGTAGTTATAAATATTGTAACTGTAATTCTTACTCGATACCTGTTTTGTTATATGTAATTTTACTATGTTAAAGTTAAAACCTTTCTTTTTATTTAAGCAGACAAGGGAAGGTGATATGGGATTCCCCTCTATCTACTGTAAATACCATTGGTTAATAGAGAAGATATTTTGGGCCTGTGATAGGGTAGAGCAGAGCTAGGCAGGGCAAAACTAAACTGAATGCTGGGAGAAAGAAGGTGGAGTCAGAAGAGAAGCAATGAAGCCACTGCTGGAGAGAGACATGCTGAAACCTTGTTGGTAGGGCACGATCCTTGTGGTGGTAAAATATAGAATAATGGAGATGGGTTAATTTTAGATGTAAGAGGTAGCTATCGATATGCTTAAGTAATTGGCTAAGCAGTGGTTTAATTAATACAGTTTCTCTGTGGTTATTTTGGGAGTCTGGGTGGCCAGGAAATGAACAAAGAGCCTCCTACAACAATATAGTAAGTCAATGTAATATAAAGCGCATGCCAAAGCCAACAATAAATAGCCAATAAAAATTTCCAAAAAAAGAATTGTAGAATTTTTAAAAGAAATTCATAGTGATTCTCGTAGCTGGTCAGTGTTGAAAAAACATTTGGTCATGAATAAAAAGAAGCATTTTCTAATAAATAGACAGTGTTGGTTAAACATGTTAATGGACTCAGGACTATACACACATGCATACTTAAATACACACACACATATAAACTAATATGTATACTGATGTTTACTAATTAAAGAAGAGACTATGAATTTGCAAAGAGCACAATAGGAGTTTGGAGATGTGGAAGAGATATAAATACCATGCTCATGTTTGGAATTCTCAAAAAAAAAAAACAAAAAAAAATTAGAAAAAATTTGTTGCACAAACATGACTGCAATTGTATCCAAAGACTAGATTATAAAACAGGGCTTCATATTTTGCCAGGAAGTGGGTAGCAGACCAGAAACTGACAGTTGATATAAAGCACCTTTTAGTGAAGTTGCTGTTAAGTACAAAAAAAAAAAAATACACAACTTCACCAGACTTGTGGTGCAGATGTTATGACAGATGCATATGTAATGATTTAATTATCCACACGTATAAATAACATTGAGTATCTCTCTTTGTATTAGAAAATAAACCCTCTTTTCACAGAGCATAGTTATTCTTTACTCACTATGTGTACATGATCTGCATGTTTGCATTTATTCAAATAAACAGTTGATAGGTTAATCTGTAATTGGGCTTCTTACCCTAATAAGCCAAGCATCATAACACAAGTCAGTACATTTTTATTCTTTTTCAAGACACACGATCGAAGACATTTTGTTTGACTAGATGCAGGGCCACTTTTCCATTTGATTAGTTTATAGCCCTGGACTTTGTCGTAAGGGGAAGTAGAAAACAAAAGGCTAACACACTGTTTTAGGAGAGCAGGAATGGGAGAGCTTATTATTATGAACTGGAATGCTTCTGCTCCATAATGGCACTCCATCTGGGTACACAGTGGCTAGAAAAGAGGATTGATGAATAAAACTGTAATATTATATGCTATTCTATATAAATATACAATAGATAGAGCATAGATTCTTTTTATTTATAGCCAGGAATTCATAGTGTTTAATAATTCTGCAAGTGAGCAGTCCCCCTAAATCTTACCTATATTCTATAGATAAGCAAAGTGACTTTTTAAATTGGCAAAGAGTAAATAAATAAGTAGTGTGCCTGCTCCACTGCCAATTTCTCACATGGGGCACAAGTTACAGTCCCTGATGTTCTGAGTATTCTAATATTTCATCTTGTTTTGCTAAACTTAATTTATGTTTCTTTAAAATTTTTGACTTATAAGACTTTTTCTCATATTGAGATGGTGTGATTTCTTAAAGACTGTGAAAGAATATAAATCACTTTAGTAGATCTAACTGACAGCCACAAGGAAACTCAAAACTTATTTGATTAACACAGGACACTGGCATTTATCTCATATTGACACTTTCTGTAAGATGTGTGGTGATATTTTGTTTCTGATTTAACAAATAAAGCTTGCCTTAAGATTGGAGTGTGAAGTTAAGCCACTAGTTAGTCATGGCTCAGTATTTGGGAGTCACATGCCTTTAATCCCAGCACTAGGGCTGTGGTGATAGGAAGGGATATGACTGTGGGGAGAGAGAAATATAAGGTGAGAGGAGCCAGGAGCTCATTACATTCAGTCTGAGGATTTGTGGAGACAGGATCTTGCACCCTTGGTTCTGAGGATTCGATAGAGGTAAAAAGTCTCTCTAGTGGCTGGCTCCTTTACTTTTCTAATCTTTCAAAATTTACCCCGATATCTGAATCTGTGTAACATGAGGGACAGCTTGTTGGAGTTTCTGTCCTGCCCGATACCCCACAGCTGGCAAGCACCCAAAGAAAATCACACAGAGAGTCTACATTAGGTTATAACTGATTGGCCCATTAGTTCTGGCTTTGTATTAGCTCTTGTAGCTTATATTAACCCATTGTTCTTATCTATATTAGCCACATGGCTCAGTACCTTTCTCAGCTGGGTAGCTCACATCCTGCTTCTTCGGTGGTCTGGGATGGAATGGGGAGGAATGGGCTTCCTTCTTCCCAGCCTTCTCCTGTTCTCATCACCCTGCCTCTACTTCCTGTCTGGTTGACTCGCCTATACTTCCTGTCTGGCCAATCAGCATTTATTTAAAATATGATTGACAGAATACAGACAATTCTCCCCCACCAAATCTGTTTTTTTTTTTTTTTTCAGACCAATTAGAATTTGTGCTACAAAGAAGATTTCCCCTATGACTCCCTTCCCCCACACATACAGACACTCCCATTGTCAATATCCTATATGTTATAACTGATAAGCTTACACTAACACATCCTAACCACCTGAAGTACACAGTCCCTCGATACACAGTCTATGGGGTTGAACAAATATGCACTGCCATGTACCCACATTTTAATACCTTTGTTCTTATTTTATAATCCAATCATGCGTACCTACATGTGTGGGAATTTCTACTTGTGACTACAGGTGCCTGTGGAGTCTAGAAGATGGAGTCTCATCCCCTGGAAATGGAGATAGAGGCCACTATGAGCTGTCCAATGTGGGTGCTGGGAACAAACTTCAGCCTCTAAAAGCAAATTACGCACTCTTACCCACTGCACCATTTAACCAGTCCCTGCGTGCTCCACATATTCATTTCTCCTTCCCCACCCCCAAAGCTTGAGGACCACTAATTCAAAAAATATTTTCATAGCTTTCCTTTTGTCTGGTAAGAGTGTGTTTGATTGTAAGAGACTGGCAAACGGGTTTCTAATATGGTTGTACTACGTTGTGTTCTCAACAGCTGTGAGTGAGCGGTCAGGCTGCCCCATGTCTATACCAACATTGTTGCTAGTGTTCTGGATTTTGACCTTTTATAACATACATAGTTGTATCTCATTATGATTTTAATTTGTGTTTTTCTAATATATTGATATAGTCAGAATGTGGCCTCTTCAAATTCTGTGTTCAAACACTGACCCCTAAAGTAAAATTGTCATTTTGGATCGTCACACATGATACTTTTACATATTTATAGGAGTAATGTACTATTATTTATGTATGCCTACAGTGTAGAACTGTCAAATTAATGTCATTAACATTTACACACCCTAAAATATGCAAAACATTTAAGTGTTGGGAAACTTCCAGCCATGATTTTTTAGTTATTTTGAGAAGCATTTTGTGTTGTTGTATGCTTAGTATATAATAGTTGCTAAAAATTCTGGTTAGTTTCATAGCTCAGCTATTATAAATGGTGCTTTTATAAACCTGAGATCATAGATATGTCTTTCTAAGTATGATTTTATTCTTTGGAATGTATATCCAGTAGTTGGATTACTAGATAATAGGTTAGTCTTAGATTTAAATTATTTTGGGGAAATTCCATATAGTTGCATTGACTTTTCTGTAAAGAAGAAATGCAAATGGCCTACAGGCATATGAAAAAAATGCTAACCATCAGGGAAATGCATATCAGAACCACATTGAGATGCAGCATTGTGATGAGTAGTTAGCAGGGCTACCTGCTAGAAACTAAAGATTGCGAATACTGGCCAGGATACAAAAGAAAAGATTCTTTGTGCACTCCTGGCTGGAATGCAAATTAGAAGTTTTTGTTAATTAAGCTGGCTGATATCCTTCGAACACTAGCATCTGAGTGTTTGTGTTTGGCACCGACTTAGGAGGTGTTCTTGGTCATCATCACTTAGAATCTCTCTTTTTCTGTACTTTATTTTCCTCCTGGACTCTCATTATGTATGTGTACATTGCACCTTTTAATCATGTTCCACAGTCCTTGGATGCTATTCTGTCCTTCTTTGTTCTTTAGTTTTAGACTTTCTGTTAATGTATTCTCAAGCCCAAACATCCTTCCACTGCTGATCTAGCAAACTCATCAGAAGCTTTCTTCATTTGTTACGTTTTTTTCCTTCCTGGTTGTTTATAAGAATTTCATTTCTGTGCTTACACTGTCCACCTACACTTGAGCATTGCTTGAGATGTGCTGTAGAGTCTTTTGTATCTAAATTGTATTTAAATTGGGGTTCTGATAATTCTGGCACCCGTGCTTTCTGACAATGACTAGTCGTTTAAAATTGGATATTTTTCCTTTGAGCATGTCTTGTAATTTCATTTTTCTTGGTAGTTAGAGATGTATGCTCAGTGAAAGAGAATTGCCATCTCTAGGCCTTTAGGAATGTGATGAGAAGGGATGGAGCAAGGTTGTGTGTTTTAGGAATGTGGTGGGCAGGGATGGAGCAAGGGTGGGTGTTTTAGGAATGTGGTGGGCAGGGATGGAGCAAGGATGGGTGTTTTAGAAATGTGGTGGACAGGGATGGAGCAAGAGTGGGTATTTTAGGAATCTGGTGGAAAGAGATGCAGAAAAGGTGGGTGTTTTAGGAATGTAGTGGGAAGGGATGGAGCAAGGGTGGGTGTTTTATAGTTCTGTGGCTAATCTCAGCTTTTTAGGTCTGTTTCTCTAGAACACACTGGCAGAGTACTTTTGTTTATCCCCTTCCCAGGAGAAACAGGGTGACTAGGGTGAGCCAGAGTTGAGTATTTCTCTTTGCTATTGTCAATAAGGCCACTTCAGCTCTGATGAAAGATTTTTTGTTTGTGGGTATGTCTCCTCAAGAACATAGGGTTGTGGTGTGTTTCAAAGTGTTGTCTCTTTCCCTCCCCCAATGGATGCTTAAGGGGATTTAAGTAAATGTTGTTTACCATGAGAATCTGGTTGAATTCTTGGAGGTGAAACTAACAAAATACGTTCAGCCATTACAGAGTTTCTAATGCTCAGATCTGTCTACATAATCTTCCCAGGAAATAATAAAAGACAGTGCAGCTTTCTCCTGCCTAGCATTGCTTCCTGCAGAAGCTGTGCTCTTGGGAGAGGCAGATCCATCTCTTTTCCTGCCTGTCTATCCAGTATTGTTTTTAACGTTGGGCAGTGATTGCCCGAAGTTTATACACCTGTTAAGAAGCCAAGAAGAGTGGTTTTCCAGATGTGCAGCCTTGAACTATGTTTTAGGCCAGAGCGGCAGCATCCACACTTCTTACACTGGGAACTAAAAAGTAGAAGTTAGTGTAGTTCTGTAACTATCTCTGCACTAACATTCCATATTAAGAAGCCTGTAAAAGAAAGAGTCTAAGTACATAGTCTCTTTACCAATCACACAGTAGATCCTCCCAGTGCCAATTAATGTAGCCTTTTGAATATTTCATCCTATAATTTTAATTAACTTTAAAAATACTAATAGATATGTTAATGACCACATTGAGAATTTTCTAAAAATCTGTGTAGAACAGTGTAGTGAATAACATTATGGCAGTCCAATATCCTGAGGGACAGAGTGTGGTTTCACGGCCATGGTTAAGCCTAGCTAATGACTTTCTCCCTAGTGACTAGTACCAAGGCTGGTGGTTTATTGTATTTCATGGTCTCAGGCTATCCCAACTGACTAACTAAACAGAACAAAGTAAATCACACCACTGAGCAAAGCAGTCAGGATTTAAAGCCTTCCTTTTATAAAATTGATGATAATAAAATCAATGTACTGATGGCACTGTGTTCATGGTCAACCTCCAAATCCTGCTTTTTTTGAAAGTTGTATGTATTTTTTTGAAATAAGTACAATCTAACATCTTTCAGTTTCTAGAAAAAAATCCTACTTTTAAAAATATATAAAAATAATGGAACCACTAATGAAATTAGTGACAGAACTTACCCTGAACAGAAATGAAGGGTAGTGAGTGTGCTTATAGAGTAATTAAGGCACTGATGACTCAGCACAAACTAGTTATGGATGTCTCTGGGACACAATTTTTCTCAGCAAAGTTTCTCACATTTATCTATCATTACAGTAATATGCTTGAGAAGCAATTTAGGCAGCTCGACACTGATTCTGTATTCATTTTGAATACCAAGTAATCCTTCCTGGAATGACCTTCCAGGAGGGTAGCTTGTAATTACAGGAACATCATTAGTGAGCTTTTTTTTTTCTTTCCTCTCTCTCTTCGGGAAAAACAAGGCTCGGATATATTAAAGTTAACTGTAATTTCTTAAACATCTGTCTTGCTTTGAGGCCAGACAGTAGAATTTAATTTCTTATTTTTATGTACTTTAATAATAACACAGAGCACAGAACAGTGGATCCTTTTGACTGCAGGGGAAATAGTTCATAGGAGTAAAAATGCCAAGATGTGCCCAGAGTTGGTGCAATGGCCCCAGCCTTCAACATTAGTATCAGCTCTGGCATCTTTCTCTGACTTTTCTTTTTCTGAAGAAGCCTTGTCTTCTCTTAGATTGTTATGAGCTTAGTCATTTTCTTGATTAAAAAGGAGAAACTTATTGGTATCAGAGAGCTGTGACCTTTTCAGAAAGAGAAGTCACAGACTTTGCTGTTCATTTCTTTAAAAAAATTCAGTGTGTTCATAAGTCATAAATGGAAATGCACAATCTGAGGAAATGGAATATTCTAATAACCCTTCAAAAACAAAACAAGTAGCCATGGTTGGTAACTCAAACCTGTTACCTAGCACTCACTCAGGAGCTGAGGAAGAAGGATTTCCCTGAGTTTGAGGTCAGCCTGGATTCCAGAGTGAGAACCTGTCTTTAAAAACACACACACACAAAAACTAACAACCAAATGAATGAACAAATGAGATAAAAAGAATCAGCCAAACAATTGAAAAACAAATAAGGGTAAAGTTTAATTGAGAAAGAAGATGAGAGGGTAGGGAACGGTGATTGTGGAGGGATTTAGACACTAAAAATATTGGAAAAGGCCACATGGAAGCTTACTATTTTATAAACTTATACACACACACAAATACCTGGAGATTTAAATAAAATCATCCTACATCAGGGATGATGTTCTTATTATAAGAGATGGGTTGCCAAATAAAACACCCAGTGTCAGTTATGGGATATGAATTCTTGAATTGTTGGTTGGGAGTGGCAATTCCAGAGACCCCCCAAACAATCCTGTCTACTGCTATTACTCATGGTTAGAAAGTAGTCACTATTGCTGAGGATTTTGGTCACATAACTTGGAGAAATCAAGATAGTACTGTCTTAGAAGCATACTCTTTGCTGGGTAGATTTTATAGTCTATGAAGTGTTATAAGGCGGTTGAGGAAAAAACCCGATGCAAACAAACAAAGACAAAAAACTCATCAACAGTTCTCTTATACAGCTATGACATGGCCTCTTTGAGCAATTACTGGCCTGGTAAGGTATGGGTATGGGTACAAAGCAAAAGAAGTGCTCCCTGATTTCAAGATACAAGGAAAAGTACTCTAGAACACATTTTCTTCCATTTTGTTAGAAGGGAGTTGTGTTCTATCTCGTTTAATGGGGAATGGGAGGCTTCCTGGCGCAGGTAGGTTGCTAACTGGGAACAGTACCAGAAAGCCCTCTAAGTATTTATCTCTCTACCCATAGATCACTATAGCTCTTCGTTCTCACCAGAGGAGCATCTTTGCACACTGGATAGCAGTTCATGCATAGATACTGATTAAAGTGCAGAGAATAAACATTCATGGAGGGCTCAGCCATAGTGAGGCATAGGTACTACATCTCTTCATTCCAAGGCCCAGGAAATGTTTTGGAGGAGTAGGTAGAAAGAACTACAAGCCAAGGAGGACTGTCTTAGTTAGGGTTTCTATTGCTGTGAAGAGACACCATGACCCTGGCAACTCTTGTAAAAGAAAACATTCAACTGAGGTGGAGGCTTACAGTTTCAGAGGCTTAGTCCATTATCGTCATGGTGAGGAGCACAACAGTGTGCAGGCAAGCATGGTGCTGGAGAAGGTGCTGCTACATGTTGTTATGCAAACAGCAGAGAGCAGACTGTCTCAATGGTAGTAGCTTGCACATAGGAAACCTCAAAGCCCACCCCCAACAATGACACACTTCCTCCAGCAAGGGTGCATCTCCTAAAAATGCCACTCCCTCTGGGGGTATTTTTTTTCAAACCACCACAAGGACCTTGGGGGAAACTGCTTTCTGGAAATGACAGAACCATTGGACCAAAGAAATCATAGTAGCTGTTGTTGCCCGAACAAGAACTGTAGAAGATCCAGGCAGTGAACATCAACATGAATAAGGAGGGACATGGGACTCCCTGACCCTTACCTGAGGAGTTATTGATAACTGGTGACTGTCAGGAAAAAAGAGAAAATTTTCTATAGAGGTAGAATTACCGGTAATTTGACTGTGCTGTAGTATATGACCCCACCACCTTGAACATATGTAGAACATATGTAGTACTAGTAGACACTCAGTGGTATATATATATATGTGTGTGTGTGTGCATGTGAGTGTGTGTGTGTGCATGTGCCTATGTGCATGTGTGTGTGTGTGGGTGTATGTGAAGGGAGAGTAAGAAGTTGGGAGTGGGACATATGGGCCAGTATCCAGGAAGAGCTTGAGAGTGGGTATGGTGAGTGAATACAATTGAATTACATTGTGTGCATGTATGGAATTCTCAAAGACAAATAAAATATTACATTAGTCTATATAATGAAAAATAAGAAAAACATGTCATTCTCATTCAAGAGATGAGGAAGCTAAAAAAAGAAAAAAAAAACTACTGAGGTCTCATTTCTCAAAAGTCCAGGCAATCCAATGACAAGATAGCAGTTTTATCAAGTCCCTAATGTGACTAGTGGACATGGTCACACACAGACTGGCTCATAAAAACCAGTGTGTGGAAATTTTTCTTCTATATGTTTGGAGACTATCTACAGTTTTTGATGATGAATGAAGAATTCTGATCTGCTTTAATGTCAGTAAAGTACTACCAATACATTCACAATAGAAGGCTCCTAGTTGATTTTCTCTCTACTAATGGTTCATTGATCTTTACTGTTTTGGTTTCATTTCTTTTGTTCTTTTCTGTGGTTTGAATCCAGAGCCTAACACAGACAAATAAGATTTCTATCACTAAATGGCCTCCCAACCTGGCCCTCATATCGACATTTTTTTTAAATATAATTTTTTTATTGAAAAAAAAAAAGATTTCCGCCTCCTCCCCGCCTCCCATTTCCCTCCCCGTCTCCCTTTTCCCCCCTCCTCCCTCTCCTCTCCCCCTCCCCCCCACTCCTCTCCCCCTCCCTCTCCAGTCTGAGGGGCAGTCAGGGTTCCCTGCCCTGTGGAAAGTCCAAAGTCCTCCCTGCTCCATCCTGGTCTAGGAAGGTGGACATCCAAACTGGCTAGGCTCCCACAAAGCCAGAACATGAAGTAGGATCGAAACCCAGTGGCATTGTCCTTGGCTTCTCAGCAGCCCTCATTGTCCGCCATATTCAGAAAGTCCGGTTTTATCCCATGGTTTTTCAGTCGTAGTCCAGCTGGCCTTGGTGAGCTCACAATAGATCAGCCCCACTGTCTCCGTGGGTGGGTGCACCCCTCGTGGTCCTGACTTCTTTGCTCATATTTTCCCTCCTTCTGCTCCTCCATGGGACATTGGGAGCTCAGTCCAGTGCTCCAGTGTGGGTCTCTGTCTCTATCTCCATCCATCTCCAGATGAAGGTTCTATGGTGATATGCAAGATATTCATCAGTATGGCTATAGGATAGGGTCATTATAGGTTCTCTGTCCTCAGCTGCCCCATGAACTAACTGGGGACATCGCCCTGGGCACCTGGGAGCACCAAATCTCTTGCCAACCCTAAGATGGCTCCCTTAATTAAGATGTGTGCTTCCCTGCTCCCCTATCCGACCTTCCTTTATCCCAAACCTCCCGTTTCCCAAGTTCCCACCAACCTCCCCTTCTCACTTTTCTCTCCCCCTCTCCCCTTACCTCCCTCCCCCCCTCCCCCAAGATCCCATTTTTTGCCCGGCAATCTTGTCTACTTCCCATAATCAGGAGGATAGCTATATGTTTTTCTTTGGGATCACCTTCTTATTTAGCTTCTTTAGGAGATCAAATTATAGACTCACTGACCTTTATTTATCTCTAGAAACCAATTATGAGTGAGTACATCCCAAGTTCATCTTTTTGGGTCTGGGTTACCTCACTCAGGATAGTGTGTTCTATTTCCATCCATTTGCATGCAAAATTCGAGAAGTCATTGTTTTTTACCGCTGAGTGGCTAAAAGACACTTAAGGATATGCTCAACCTCCTTAGCGATCAGGGAAATGCAAATCAAAACAACTTTGAGATATCATCTTACACCTGTCAGAATGGCTAAAATCAAAAACACCAATGATATCCTTTGCTGGAGAGGTTGTGGAGAAAGGGGTACCCTCATCCAATGCTGGTGGGAATGCAAACTTGTGCAACCACTTTGGAAAGCAGTGTGGCGGTTTCTAAGGAAATTCGGGATCAACCTACCCCTGGACCCAGCAATGCCACTCTTGGGAATATATCCAAGAGAGGCCCGATCATATGACAGGGGCATTTGTTCAACTATGTTCATAGCAGCATTATTTGTAATAGCCAGAACCTGGAAACAACCTAGATGTCCTTCAATGGAAGAATGGATGAAGAAAGTGTGGAATATATACACATATCGACATTTTTTTAACTCCAAATGCTGCAATTTGACATATTTTGTCTATGTCTTCTCTTACAGCATCAGAATACTTTCCTTGAGATATGTTCATTTATAGATTTGTATAGTTTTCTGCATTAAAATGGCATTATTGTGGGTTTCTTAAAATCAAAACAAGCAACAACAACAACAACAAAAACACCCCAAACTCCCTATCCACTGGTGTTTAATCATCCAGAAAGCCAACAAAAAGCTTTTATTTGATGGTCATAAGCCTGAGGAAGTACAGTATTTTGCCTTATTTTATCTCGTGTTTCATTTTTTATTTCAATGACATGGCGTGGTCTCATTTCAGTCGGTTCCATTTTTATTGGGACTAACTTTATTGCTAATTGTCACAGCTCCCAGTGAGAGGAGGAAACCAATAAAATGACTGTCTTCTTAAACAGCCCCCCCCTTTTTGGCAAAAAGTGTTACCATAATGCGATTGAAAAGTAAAAGCCAAAGATACAGTAATTCTTGGCTTTGAAGGGCCACTTATCTAGGCATTGACTTATGTATTAAGCATTTCATGTGCTGGACATGAATTATTTCTTTTCCTTCAACAATTAGCATTGCCAGAAAAATCCATATTCAAAGGATTTACATTTATGATATGTTATACTTCAAAAAAGAAGCTGGATAAAGATGAAAATTTAATAAGAGTAGATGACACTATTAACACCATCTTCTAGATAACTTTATGCCCTGAGTAGACCTCTCTGGTTGAGTGAATCTAGACTTTTAGGCCCTCTTCTATGACAGAAAAACCTATATGTATAGTAAAGTCTGTAGGCACAACCAGAATCCTTAGCTTGGCATACTCACACAGTATATTATGTTGAGTTTATTGTTGATTTTTGTCACCGTATATGCATACAAATCTCAACTCCCCAAAGAATATTTAGCAATGATAGTGGGAAATGCTTCTGTAAGCGGATTACTAGACCTGAGAGCAAAATCTGCAAGAGCCCATAGTAGTGGCACGTGTTCCTAGCCGTTGCTGGGAATAACTGCTGTAATTCCAGTTAGAACCCTATTTACCTCCAGATACTCCCAAATGCCAGCTGCAGGCCAGGTATCCAGAATGCATCATGGAACTCAATTCTTTTGGAAATTGTTTTGAGAAGAAAGAAACTGAGCTTCAATAAAATTAAACAATTCTCTTCAGGCCAAAGAACTACCAGAGGAGCAGAAAAAAATGCTTTTATCCCTTTTTATTATCTCATAAATCCCACAGGCAAACTATGGTACAGGAGTGAAATGTACTTATGGTTCATTGGTTCCATAAGTATTTTTTTCCATAGCAAATAGGATGCCAATATATCCTATTTATACAACAATACTACCCCGAACTCACGTCAATAATATTAAATAGCAGCAAGCAGGTTTTCTTTTCTTTTTTTTTTAAACAAACATGTTTAGTAGTTCAACTTTCTAAAAGAGATGATATACTAGTTTTAAAAAAATGGATTGTTTAAACTGAATTTCATGAAAAAGGTTATTATATGTGTATATGTGGGATAACATGTAGCAACCGTTTGTAGCAAGCATATTTGGGCTTTGCCAGAACAGGCATTGTGCCCAATAAGAGGGACACATTTTTAAGTCTGCCTCAGTATTACCACATGAACCTTGGAGACTCTTGCTTCTCAGTGTTTTGTACAGCTCAGAGTTAGGAGTATTTAGACAAGATTTTCAAGGGTTCATTCATATCATCCTTCCCAAGACTAATGGTATCCATGAGCTATACACTTGTTCTAGCAGGGTAATGTGATTGGATCCCATGTGGACCAACAAAGGCTCAGCACATTTCTGTCCATTCCTCTGCTGCCAGCGTCTCATCTCTTGAACCTTTGACAAAGAGCTATTCACATTGTTCTTCTACATGGAACATCCCAGTGGGAGAGGAGGAGATGGAGCTGTGGGGATGTTCTGCTCCTTTCACCATCTGGCTAGCAATGTACGGGGGAGGAATAATGCCCATCCATTACAAACTCTGAGGCCTAGGCTATGAATTAAATATTAATGTGGTGTAACATAATGTGTTTCCTATGGCTCATGGCTCATGTAGAGTAATGTAGTACTTAGAAAAGAGAGTTCCCAAAGAAATTCAATTTTACTTGACTCAATCTAGAGGAAAGATGAGTAGTCAAGTTCCTGCCCATGCTTAAGTCCAACTCTCTCCTTCTAGCTTTAAGTTCCTTGATAGTATGGACACAATTTCTCTGTGCTTTCTCTCTCTCTGTGACATACAAACACTACATACACACATATAATATACGTATATACACACACACAATCACACACTTGTGTTTTAGTACAGTGTCTCATCCATATAAACACTTAAGGGAGTACATGCTGACAGACTAATAGAATTCTTGATTGGATTTTAAGAATTTGATTGACAAAACTCAATTTGAATACTCACCAAGCTTCTTAATTACTTTAAATATTATGAATGGGTGGCAACTATCTTATAGATAGTTGATTTAACTTTCATTATTTGGACACTGCTCAGTCTTAGTACTACATTTTTTTTTTTTAAATCTCAAGACTTCAAGGGAAAGTCCTGGCCTACTCAGGTGACTAGCAGGCTGCCTTGGCAGAGAATGTCCTCTGAAGGATTGAAGAAAGTTTGTGCAGTATTGAATAAAAAGCAGTAAAAAATTCTGGATTCACACAGGTGGGAGTTTGGAGGAAGGGATACTCTGCTGTGTAAGATAAACTTGCTCCCAATTTTAAGAGACAGGAAAAATGCAAATGCTAAAACTGTTACACTACTGAAATAATCATTAATTTCCAGAGAAAAATCTAACTATTTTTGACATATTATAAAAGGGAGTAAAACAATACAGACCTTCTAATAATGTCATATTAACCTAATTAAAAATTAGAAACACCCAAGTTATTTACAAGAGACTTTAATTTTAATATAGCTGATAATCAATGTCAATGTTATTTCTTTTATCTTATGTTTAAAATAGAGGGAGATATAGGTGGTTAATTAGTAAAAAACAACTAACATGTTGATGGATCATTGTTGGTTTTTCTGATTTAGTGTGTACAATAATCTTTTAAAGATAATCTATTTAGTATTGAAAAAAAAAACATGTCTCAGGTTGAATAAATAGCCCAGTGGATAAGGTTCTTTTTTTTTCCAGCACTAAATCTTTTTTTCCATTAAAAAATTTCCTGTTGCAATAGGAGCGGCGGGGCTGCGTCCCCGGCACCCGGCCGCCCGCATGGCTAGTTTATACCCAGAAATAATTACATGGAAACTGTATTCTTTCAAACACTGCCTGGCCCGGCTAGGTCCAGTTTCTTATTGGCTAGCTCTTACATATTGTTCTAACCCATTTCTAATATTCTGTGTAGCCCATGAGCTGGCTTACCAGAGAGGATCTTAACCTGCGTCTGTCTGGAGTGGGAGCATCATGGCGACTCCCTCTCAGCCTCTCTTTCCCAGCATTCTCTTCTGTCTACTCCGCCTACCTAATTTTCTGTCCTATGAGGGCCGAGGCAGTTTCTTTATTAGTAAGAAATCACTCCCACATAAATTTCCTCTTCCTCCTCTCCTCCCATTCTCCTCTTACTCCCCCACTCCCCTCTTCCCTCCCCCTTTAATCTTAAGTGAGGGCAGGGTACCCTGCCCTATGGGAAGTCCAAGACTCTCCCCCCTCCATCCAGGCCTAGAAAGGTGTACATCCAAACAGACTACAGTCCCAAAAAGTCAGTACATGCAGTAGAAATAAGTCCCAGTGCCATTATCAATGGCTTATCAGCCAGCCCCCATTGTCAGCCACAGTCAGAGAGTATGGTTTGATCACATGCTCTTTTAGTCCCGGTCCAGCTGGATTTGGTGAGCTCCCATTAGATCAGACACACTGTCTCAGTGGGTGGACCAACCCCTCATGGTCCTGACTTCCTTGCTCATCTTCTCCCTCCTTCTGTTCTTCAACTGGACCTTGGGAGCTCAGTTCGTTGCTCTGATGTGGGTTTCTGTCTCTATCTCCATCCATCGCCGGTCGAAGGTTCTCTCCTGATGGATCTCCTCAGTACAGGAGCAAGTCCTCTTGCTGGCCAAGGCTAAAGTTCTTTCATGAGGACCAGACTTTATATAAAAAAGTGCCAAGCATGGTAGCATGTACCTGTCTGTAATCAGATTGTTGAAGAAGGGGAAGACAAAAAGATTCTTGGGAATTGCTGGCCTAATGGGTAAGTGTAGGCCAGTGAGAGATCTTATCTCAAAAGGGGTTAAACAATCTTCTTGAGGATAAAACGTGTGCATATGAGTGTGTGGATCTGTATACACACATGAAAATAGACTTGGCTAATTACAAAAATCTATGTCTCATACTTGCCCAAGGGTTTTGTAAGGTTGCTTTTCTGAGTTAAATCTTCTCTTTCAGACAGAAACATCATATCTTATCCCAGATGATTGTGTCTAGGGTTTTGAACTCTGCATATTTTTGTAATACATACCATATATGAATATATTAGGAACATATCTTAATTTTCCTTCAGGAAGAAATGGCTCCTGTGATTGATGACACAACGGGGTTGAGAAAAGCTCGGGTGTGATGACTTGAGACTGATTGATTTTTTTATTAAGAACGAAATAGAAAATCCTGGATGCATGTTAAAAATAAAAATATGTCAGTATAAGATGGGAATGCCTGTTTTGCAATAGTTCTTATAAAACAGACCTAGGGCTTTTAGTCCATTACAAACTTAAAATGAGCCAATTTATTTCAGCTGCCAGAAGCCCTAATGTAGTTTCAGACTGAAGGCATAAAATCACCACGTCTGGAACAAAGAGAGTTCATCCGATGTTTTCCTGGTCTGATTGTGTCTGACAGACTGCTCTGTTCTGAAGGCAGAACATCTCAAAGCTGTTGGGAATGCAGAAACCATTTAGGTATGTGCCCTTTGCCAGGGTATGTGCTAACTCTTCCCTACAGGTTATGTTCACTCAGGTGTTTAGTAATGGAAAAGAGGTTTCATTAAAGGTTGAATAGTTCATTACTATTCAAACCACTGAAATTATAAAAATATTTTTATGTTTAAAACACATATTTGATACTATGAAGTAGAATACAAAGCTTAAATAAAGCTCACTTCAAACATCAAAGAAAAGTCAACTGAGGTGGTGGCATTGAGAATTGTGTTGATGCCTCTTGAAGATGTGAAATCAACATCCTTTCTAGGCACTTTTGTTCAGTAAGCATTTACTGAGTTTTAAGTATGTGCTATAAGCACCAACACACACACACACACACACACACACACACACACACACACACACACACACACCTAACCTGGTTTCATGGGAACTCATATTCTGAATAGAAGTTTGAGAACTACAGTATATTAACCTGAAGTTTTAGTTTGATAGGGGAAAATATTAGAAGGCACATGAGTGACCCTAGACTTTCCCCTACTTCTATCCTTTACTGTCTGCAATATGGGCTGTTATTTGATTTCTTTAAGACATAATTTTGTCATCCATACCATTATAGATCAATGCTGATATACTTAATTGATGGGAATATTAAATGGGATAACACGAACAATGTGCCCAGGGACATATTTGATACAGAATACATGTTAACTGACAAGTAATGATATTATTGCAGATATCAAATGACTTGATCAAATCTACTGAGTTGCACAGCAACTGATTAATAATCAGCCTCACATCTTCTGAGCTCCACTTTTGAGTTCTTTTAAAATCAGTGCCATTTGGGTAAGTTACATAGAAAATTAACACACTTATTTCTATCTTACCCATTAGTAACGTACTTTGCTCCTGATAAATAATTAGGAAAATGAAAAAAATGCAGAAATCAGACTAATAAAAGGCTACAACAGAAAACCAGTCCTTAATTCATAATATCTTAATTAAAACTGTCATATCATTTGTCAGTCCTCTTTTGAAATGTATAATTGTATTTGGTCTTAGCGTTTACTTTTCATCCACCTATTCAGTTATCTATCTTGTTTTTTCTTTCTCTTTTTGAAACAGAGTTTCTCTCATGTTGTTGGAGAGACTTTTATTAGTATAGTATTGAATACTTGCTTTATGTATTGGTGCTTCAGAGAACTCAGGCTTGAACCCACTCGCCCTTTCAAACTTCCTTAGTCATGCAAGCTTTGTCTAGGAAAAAATCTTTTTGGCAAATATTTTCTGGGTTGCCTTTTTCCCTTTTGGCTCCAGTCTTTATTGCTCCATAATTATGCTTGTTCTATATTATTTTCTCTACTCATTTCACAACCTCTTATTTATTCTGTTTCCACCTGTCTTCCCTGTATTTCAGAATCTACTGATCAGTTAAGTATCTGAGAGTGTTTAATAGGTGTGTGTGTGTGTTGAATTTGTGTCTACATGAACATATATGTGAGCAAGATGAGCTGTAAGTTTGTCTATAGTACTAAGAACTTCTAGAACACTGAGCTTTTGGGTTGTTAGAATGAGACAATTTTCTGTATGGGTTGCATGGGTTATTCATTTAAAATATATCACTAGGGGATGGTTGTTGGAGGAAGTTTTATACAGCATGAAAACATCCATTGCCTTTCTAATATCCACTGTACATAAAGAGATGATCATTTCAGATAATCTGCAATACAAAGAAATATGACTGATCATACTTGGTCACACCATTCTGAATGTGCTGCTGAGAAACCGAAACCTATTTTCCCATAAAACACTAGAGAACGATAAAGGCCTCAGAGAGGCAAGCATACACTCTCTTTGTTTCTAGTATGTTGTGGAATAAATGTAAAACATCAGCAAGGCTTTATCTGAAGGTCGAAAAGTTTTCATGGTGTTGATTTTATTAACATCAGGTTTTCTGAATTAAGATTCAGAATTCGTATCTAAACTTGAGGCTGTGTGCTGTTCCACATGGCTGATTTTTCTTCCTGATACATCAGATATTCTTTTCTCATTGTAATTAATGCCAACCCACTGACATCAGCAGAATGTACATGAAATTCTGATTAAATATTCCATTACACTCAACTCTTAGTTCTTCTCAAATGTCAGGGAACAGTGACAAGAACAGAATCAACCCTGTTTTACCAGGCACTGTGAGCACCACATACTTGGAGCATACTGAGCTTAGAGGGAAAATATTTGTGTACTCTTTCAGATCAAATACTTATTACTCTGAAGACCAGGAATTACTAAAAGTTGGAGTTTTCACCGTCAGGCTACTAAGGTGTTTAGATGCTCATGCTACAAGTTAGTTAGCAGTATGGTGATTTTTTTTTTTTGGACTTCCTTTTTGACATTTTTGTGACTCTAGTAGCCTTGGACACATGCACCCTGAAAGTTTGGATTCTCACATAGAATATGTTGGATGTTTTCTCAAAAAGGTCATCTGATATTCTAAACCTCCAATGAACATATATTTCTATATGATTACCCCTTCACTTCCCTTCTCTGTATCTCTGCCATTGGATAACTCTTACTTACACCCTGACATTTTTCTCTACCTCAAAGTCATTTTTTCTCATCATAGATTTTCTGTTCTACAGGCTAGGAGGCAGAAGTTTGGTCTGAGATGCTCACAATTCTCACAGTGGTTAAGGGTTATGGGTCTCATGAAGCTCACATGTCTCAGGGGTCTTTATAAGATCTTCACAAAATTGTTACCTTCTCAAGAATGTGCAAAAGGTAGAAAGTCGAATGAGGATGAACTCTTCAGTGATGTATCTGTTTAGTCAAACATGGTGATTCTTCAGTGAAAAGACTTGTCATGAGCTCTGTATGGTTTTAGTGTGACTCTTTAGTGGTATAGCTGCATAAAAATTGACAGAGGACTTGCCAATAGTAAAACTGTTTTTGGGTTATCCTATGGACTGTATTGGTTAATGATGCCATAACTAACTTAGTTTAAGAAAGTATGATGTTTTTCACAGTTATGGAATCACCTAGAAACACATTTCTCAGAACACACTTTATTTTTAAGTGACATGTGGAAAGTTACTCATCAAGTACCAGCTAGATCAATGAACAGGTGCATGTATGCATGAGGCTAACAACTGGGGACCATTTATGCTTTCAGCACTCCAGCCTCAGTGAGGTATTCCAAATTAGCTTTAAAACAGAGGTAGGGTGTTAAAGACAGATAGGTAGAGGAAACCTGGATATATGAGATGGAATATAGGGAAAGTAGAAGGAGACATTTCTCAGAAGATAGTGTGTGTGGTAGAGAGAATAACCGAGCTGCAGACAGACTCAGATCTCAGCCTGCAGAGCCTCAAATATCAGGATAAGAAGTATGACTTTTTTTTAATGTGTGTGTTTGTGTTTGTGTTTGTGTGTGTGTGAGAGAGAGAGAGAGAGAGAGAGAGAGACAGACAGACAGACAGACAGAGAGAGACAGAGAGACAGAAAGACAGACAGAGAGAGTAATAGATAGATAAAGATAGGGAGATAGATCGAGATAGAAGATTGCGATAGACAGACAGACAGACAGACAGACAGATGATAGAGAATGTGCCATAATGTACATGTGGAGGCCACCTTTCCAGAGTTCTCCCCTTCTACTTTGAACTCAGGCTGTTGGGATATGAAACAGACGTTTTACACAATAAGTCATATTTTCTGACCTATGCAGAATGTATGAAGAACTTTTGAGACTGCATTGGACTTATTATAAGTCTATTTTGGAAGGTCTCTTAGTTACTTATTAAATGCATTAGAGGGAATGAGGCTTTGGGAGAACTACGCTGAGCGGGCACTACAGTGATCTAACTCTAGGCAAGAGGGACAGTGACTAGAATGAGGAAATAAAGAGGGACGTTGAAATCCAAAGGCTTTGCTAGGATGCGATGACTAAGGATGAGAGGGAGTGTTCCTTCCTCATCAGTACAGGTCTTTGTTATTTCCATGACTTTGTCAGCTAAACTGTTTGTCTTTGGCGACTTCCTCCTGCGGTGGTTTGAATAGGAATCAAGTCCTCTTGGCTCCAAGTTTGTAGGTATCATATTTGATCACTTAAGTGTTCTCAAAAAGGGTGTCCTTGGCAACTCTTTAGTCATAGATTATCAGAATAGATTTAATTTCATGCATACTTTTAGATACTTTGTTCTAAAGCCAATGATTTATGCAGCTAATACAAATCTTTCTTTTCAAATTTATTTTCTTGTTTCTCCAGTGAAACCTAGCGAAATAAAGAGTTTTTTATTTTTGCTGTGTTCAGCAAGTCTCAACAGGGCAGATTTATGAAAAGTGGTATTGCAAAATGATTTTGTCTTTTAAGCATAATGCAAACAAGCCCTAGTGTTGAAGAAGGGAAAGGAAGCGTTTTATGCTGCTCTGAACTTATTTTGCCACTAGCTTCTGAATTTAAAGAGACTTCAGTGCTGTGATCAATCATCTAGGATTTAGGAACAAAGGGGAAATGATAATGAATGTAAAACCTTTGTATTTGGAGTCACTGTGGCAATCTGAACTATTTTGCACTGAATGATCAGGTTCTTTCCCCCCCCCCCCCCCATTTGTTAGTATGTCTATCCTCCTCCCGCCAAGAGACTCCTACTTTCCCTGTCTCTTTTTACACCTTAAAAATTATTTTTGTTATATGAGAAAATGCCACTTTATTTTTTGCTTCTTCACTGAAAACCGATTCACTAAACCTTTTAAATTGCCTATTCGCTGTCAGTTACTATATTAGAACTAATGAGCTAAAACTATAATGGGAGTGAGTATAGGACCTACCCTGCACCCACTCTTTGGATAGCAGCGAGACCGTCCAAATTGTCAATTCATGATGTGATCCTAGGAGTCCCAGTGGGCTCTTAATCTAGGCTCCAAAGGCCAGAGGGATGTTGTGAGGAAATGATGCTGGTAATGATTCCTACAAGCTAAGGCAGAAGCAAAATCCAGAGCATAGAGATCAGTCGCGTAGGGAAGTCCTGTTCATGTATCAGAAAGTATCAACAGTTTTAAAAAGAATTTACTTTTGGTAGGTTCTGAGAATAATTAGTGCGTCTAAGAGAAAATGTTGCTGGTGTTTCTAAGCAGAATGGAGCCAGAGTCCAGGGATACTAAGAAGCTTTGACTTCCTGAGTGTATTGGTTAATAATGTAGGGCAGAGACTGAGGAAGTGGACTCTTGTATGATGACCCCAGTTTCTCTGTTGAGCTACACATAGGTGGTACTTTGCTGTTTCATGACAGAGAAGAAAAGGGAAAGGGAGATCTTTGGAAATGACATGTTTGATTACTAGTTAGAGATGTAAAAAAATATTCAGGTTGCATATCTGGAGGTCAGGATCAAGAATAATTGAATACATACTTTTGGAAGTTTGGTTTGGAAAGGAAAAGTGTTGATTTCTTTAAGAGAGTGTTTATGAAATGTGAAATAAAGATTCAGAATGGTCACATTTTTCTCTTTCTTTATTTAAATAACTTTTTCCATTTATTTTACATATCAAACCAGCTTCTCCTTCCATCTACTTCCTCCCCATCCACTCTTCCTCCATCCCATCGCCATTCAGGATAAACATATGGGATAGCTAAGAAGTGGTAGAAAGAGAAAGTATGACTAAAGAGGTAGAAGGAGATATAAAAGTATGGCATTACAGAAGCAAACACATTGAAAATGGTGAAGAAAGTCATGAAAAAATGTCGACTAAATTTAACAGTGAAAAAGTCATTTGAGGCTCTTGTCAGGGAAGTTCTATCTGAGTTGTCTCCAGGAATTAGGATTGTTATATGTTGATAAGTGACTGGAAATAGGGAAGAAGGAAAATTAAGGATGACTACTCATTTCAGAAGTCAGGACATTTTAGGAATATGGGCACAAAAAGTAAACGAAGGGGAGATGAAAAGGTGAATTGGGAGAAAATGGGAGCGTGGAGGTTCCAAAGAGTTAAAAAAAAAAATTGCTGTGTGGTGATGGGTGAAAGATCCACGGAAAGAGATACTGTATTTGAAAATGAGGAGCTGCAACTTAAGATTTTAATGTCTTCCTGGAAAAAGACAGTTTGGGGGAAACTTTAAGGGTAGGTGGCCAGGGAAAAGAAAGGGAAACATCAAAGTCGGGGGTATTAAGGATGTGTGTGCCTTTATGTGCATCCTCATATCACTGAAAATAGCTTTAGAGCTGAAGGCTGTCAAACAGCTGTTAGTGGACATAACTATAGTCATTATGGTTCTGTGACAAAATACCCAGGACAAAAAGACAAAAATATCTTTTTACTTATAGTTTCAGAAGTTTCATTTCACAATTGCTTGATATTGCTCCTTTGGACGTGTGATGAAGCTTCTCAGTGGAGAAGGCACACTGGAAATAAGTGTCTTTACTGAGGTGGACAGGAAGGAAAGGGAGATAGAAAATGAGGGGGTGGGAAGAAGGAGGGACAGGTCTGAACACTCCCTTCAGGAGTTTACATCACATTCCTGATGACCCAAGTTCCTTCTGATAGGCCCTGCCTCAGAGTTCTACTACTTCCCAGTTGTACCATCAGCTAAGTGACCAAGCCTTTCCACACATGAGCCTTTGTAGGAAATTTAAATACCCAAACTATAGCAATAGCAAAGTGGTCCCAGGGGTTGATGTACATGAGGAGGACTAACCAGATGGCAGGAACATAAACAAGCATTTGAATTTATAGGTGTGCCTTAAGTTTCTTGAGAATGTAAAAAACTAATGACATGAAAAGTGGCTGGAGGAAATAGGAGCTGTCTGAATATTTCATGTGCCTTAAGAAAGGCAAGGTCAATAAGAAAAGATTGTCTTGAGCCTGTTTAAGGGAAAGCAAAGTATAAAATGGAGACTATTCCATAGAGGACTTTGTGTGTGTGTGTGTGTGTGTGTTAAGAACAGAGTACCTATGAGGGATTGTTTATAAGGAGAACTTAAAAGTAGGAGAATGACTTAATATGAGGGATGAGTGGACAAGGAAATCCAGAGGAAGTAGGTACTGAATAAAGGAAAGGGTGTGCAATCAGCATAGGGCTGTGGGAAAGAATAACAAGAATGAACAGTTGAGTTACTTTCCTGTCTATGACACCTTCCCTGAGAATAGGAATTTGAGCATCTTTGGATTTGGTCTGGAGGGTCTTTCTGCTCAGGAGTGGAAGCAGGTAGAATCTCAAGACACCAAGAGTAGATCCAGAAGTAAGAGACAGAACTAAAAGACAGAAACTGGAAATATTAGCTCATTCCAAGCCAGTAGTGTGAGAACAGAAGGATGGAGGTGAGATGGAAGGCCGGAGAGTTAGACGGGTCCTGCTGCATTCGCTCTGACTTTTAAACTCTGCATTTTGCGCTGGGTGTCAGGCCAAAGCTGGTTTCTTGCTTTCTCTTGGCTCCACATCCAGCTCAGTCATTTATTACCTCTCACTGCACAGGGTTCTAACAATCAGATAGTCGTTTCTCCAAATGTACTTATCTGAATCTTTAAGACATGGTCCACTACATTTCTGTGGAACTCTAAATAAATTACCTTGGTATTTGTGAGAGAGGAAGAATATCAACATTTATCAAATTGGTTGACCAATCATGAACACCTGAGTGTAGACAGGTAAGAAATGATCTGTCACCATGGGAGGAAGTTTGCTGTTATTTGAAGTATTCAGCTTGAAATATGAACCTGTCTAAAATTTCCAGTGGCATTTTCAAAACAGAAACACTGTGACAGAGAAATTAGTTGTCATTGTGTCATTATAGTATTGCATAATACAAGATTCATATTGGATTGATTTTGGATTAGAGCGGTTCACACGCTGCAAAGTGGAGACAGTCCAGTGATGATTATTATTGATTATTATGGTTGATTATTCAAAGACAGGGCGCATGGGTAGAGAATAAGTCTAAGAAAGCGGTCAGTTTTAGTTAACCCAAGGTAAACTCATTTGTAGCTTTCTAATTTTACTGGTTTCAGCCAGTTGAAAAGGTAATTCTCTTTCATTTATTTTTATCTTTAATTTTTGATCTTGTCATCATATTCTAAGTATTATAGTTTTAGCAATGATGGTGCCCCTCAGCTGATTGTAAATTTTGCAGGGAAGTGAAAATAATGTTCCAGTGGATCAATTAAGAAGTGGGATAGTGTGTGGGAGGAAGTATAGGGAATATAAGTAAACACAGAAATTCATTAATTCATCCATGCATACATATAGTAAAAAAATTAGTATTTGCTAACACTTATTTTTGAAAGACATAGAGGCAATTGATAAGGAGAAATGAGAGTAAGATGTAAGATAAACAGTAAGATATAAGTGGTTAAGGCTGTTTGGCAATAAAAACCTTCATTGGAAGTAGAAATATGTAGAGAAGCTTACGTGCAGAGTAAAGTTCAAGATAGAAAATAAAACTCAGGAAGAGTAGTTCTCAACAAGAGAATAGAGTTGTATAGGGGAGTCATTTAATCATTATTAAGCCACAACTGGCCAAAGTTCCTAGAGCAATTGACGGTGGGGTTACAGCATCAATTGATACATCTACACACAAACCCTATGCCTACAAGAGAACAATATGGAAGAAGGGCTGGAAAAGGGTAAGAAGAAGATTAGGTCGAGACATCTGCTTTGCCTGAGTTTTCTACATTTGACAAGGAAGGTATACCCAGGAAATGTCAACAATATTGTTGCCTAATCAAAACCTAAAAATGACAACGCCAATTGGTATACCAACATGGATTGGAGAAATCTCACAAGGATTCACCCTTAGAAGAGCTATAGGTTGCTGAAAGAGGAAGAATCAGTCTTTTCTAGGGATGATCCCCCAGAGATTAGTCAATACTTGGAAGCTATCTTTCAACACATATGAAAAATACTAAGTTATTTCAGCAGATTGTATCCACAAACTTATATACACATAAGCATTATATATATAATTATAAAATTATAATTAAAGATTAAGAGTCTACTTGAGAAGTAGTGAGAAGGACCTGGGAGAAATTGTAGTGATGTGTGTGTGTGTGTGTGTGTGTGTGTGTGTGCGAGAGACAGAGAGAGAGAGAGAGAGAGAGAGAGAGAGAGAGAGAGAGAGAAAGGAGAATGATGTCACAACAGTATTTATATATGAAATTCTCAAAAAGTAAAAGAAAAGATTTGTTATGAATAGACCTCCTCACCAGACCCGAAGAAATACAGCCTGTGAAGTAATACCCTTTAAAATGTACGACCCTCCTCCCTCACTTCAATTATACTCTTGGAGCTCGGCCAAGTGCTTTGGCTATGGATCTCTGCATCTGCTTCTATTAGTTATTGGATGAAGACTTTCTGATGACAATTAGGGTAGTCACCAAACTGATTACAGGAGAAGACCAGTTCAGGCACCCTCTCCACTATTGCTAGGAGTCTTTGCTGGGTCATCCTTGTGGATTCCTGGGAGTTTCCAGGCTTCTCCCTAACATCAAAATGGGCCCCTCTGTTCATATTCTCTTTCATTACTCTTCCCCTCCATGCTAAGCCTAACCCCACCAACCTGATAGCTAATGTTCCCATTCTCTTGTTTCCCCCTTCCCACTCTACCCCCTACACGTCCCTAGTTTACCCAGGATATTTTATCTATTTCTTATTCCCGGGAACAACCATGTCTCCCTCTTAGGGTTCTCCTTTTTACCTAGCTTCTCTGGGGCTGTGGATTGTAGCCTGTCTGGTATGAGCGAGCAAGGGAGGTCAAAATCATGACAAAGAACCCACAAACACAGCTGACCTCAGCTAATGAGAGCATATGGACTCTGGCCCGACATCTAGGGACCAACCTAGTCCCTCTATATGTGGGTGACAGTTTTGTAGCTTGGTCTGGTTTTGGCTCCTTAGTGGTGGGATCAAGACCTGTCCCTAGGGCTTGAGCTGACTTTTTGGAGCCTAATTCCCATGTTGGTATGCCTCACCAAGACTCCTTGCAGGGGCAGGGACTTGATCCTGCCTCATCTTCATATGCCATGCTTTGTGGACTCCCGTGGAAGGCCTGTCCTTTTCAGAACTGAGGGGTAGGAGTGGATGCAGCGGAGGTAAATGACACATGGTGGAGAAGGAACGAGAAGAGAAGAGGGAGGGGAAACTGAGACTGATATGTAAAATAAATTAAAAAATCAATAAAAAAGAATCTTGAAAGTGTCCCCTGTGCAATTCTTTTTTATATTCAAAGAGTCAAATGTACTCAGTTAAGTTATAAGATAATAAATTCCTAGTCCCTCTTGAATCTGGGATTTAATTTTTGCTATCTATAACACAAGATAGATATTTATTCTTATTGATTCTCTTATAATCAGTAACTTTTTTAAAAATTTATTTATTTATTTTTGTTTTTGAGACAGGATTTCTCTGTGTAACAGCCCTGGCTGTCCTAGAACTCCCTCTGTCTCTCTGTAGGCCATGCTGGCCTCAAACTCACAGAAACACACCTGCTTCTGTCTCCCAAGGGCTGGGATTAAAGGTGTGTGCCACCACTGCCTGGCAAAATTTATGCATTTCTTCAAATAGTTTAGAAATTAGTAGTATCATTGTGTGTATAAGTGCCATGCTATACATGCCATGGTGTGGAGGACAAAGGGAAATTTGTGGAATTTTTCTTTTCTTTCCATCATGTAGGACTCAGGATTGAACTCAGGTCACCAACCTTGGTGGAGATGGCCTCCGATTCACAACTTCTTATAACCCACATAACTTTTAATTTTATTCATCACATTGATAAATAAGCTGAACTCCTGAGGCAAGAAAGCAAGTAGGCCTAAATGCTTTAATTTTTTAAAGTTAAAAGCATTTATTTTTTATTGATTTTATTGAGATATACATTTTCCTTTCCTCTTCTCCATTCTCCCCTCCCCTTCAAGCCTCTTCCAAAGTTCCCATGCTCCCAATTTCCTCAGGAGATCTTGTCTTTTTCTGCTTCCCATGTAGATTAGATCCATGTATTACTCTCTTACGGTCCTCATTGTTGTTAAGTTCTCTGGGATTGTGAATTGTAGGCTGGTTTTCTTTGCTTTATGACTAAAAGCTATAAATTTGATATTTATCTTTCTGTATCTGGGTTACCTCACTCAAAATTATGTTCTCTAGATCCATCCATTTGTCTGCAAATTTCAAGATGTCATCATTCTTTTCTGCTGTATAGTACTCCATTGTGTAAATGTGCCACATTTTCCTTATTCATTCTTTGGTCAAGGAGCATTTAGGGTGTTTCCAGGTTCAGGCTATGAAAAGCAATGCTGCTATGAACATGGTTGAGCATATGTCCTTGTGGTATGATTGAGTATCTTTTGTGTATATTACCAAAAGTGGTATTGCTGGGTCTAGAGGAAGGTTGTTTTGTAATTTTCTGAGAAATTGTCATACTGGTATCCAAAGGGTCTGTACCAGTTTGCACTCTTACCAGCAATGCAGCAGTGTTCCCTTTACCCCGCATCATCTCCAGTATAAGTTGTCATCAGTGTTTTTGATCTTGTCCATTCTTACAGGTGTAAGGTGGAATCTCAGAGTTGTTTTGATATGCATTTCTCTGATAGCTAAGGAGGTTGAGCATTTTCTTAAGTGTCTTTCAGCCATTTTAGATTCCTCTGTTGAGAGTTCTTTATTTAGGTCTGTACTCCATCAAGAAGCAAAAAAATATAAAATGGAAAAAAGAAAATATTTAACAAATGGTGATGGCATAATTGGATATCAACATGTAGAAGAATGAAAATAGATCCGTATCTATCACCACACACAAAACTCAAGTCCAAATGGATCAAAGACCAGCCAACCACACTGAACCTCGTAGAAGAAAAAGTGGAAAGTACACTTGAATACATTGGCACAGCAGACCATTCCCTAAATATAACCCATAGTAGCACAGACACTGAGAGAAACAATTAATAAATGGAACCTCCTGAAACTGAAAAGTGTCTGTAAAGCAAAGGACACAGTCAACAAGACAAAATGGCAGCCTGTCGATTGGGAAAAGATCTTCACCAGCCCACATCAGACAGAGGGCTGATCTCCAAAATATACGAAGAACTTAAGAAATTGGTCATCAAAAGAACAAATAATCCAATAAAAATGCTTTAATTTTTTAAAGAACAAAACCTTCCAAACTTTATTTAAATTCACATTAATTCATCTTACTCTTGAATGCAGTGCCTTTATGATTACAATAATGTTTCTATCATCTAATAAGGCAGGTGAGTATAGCATCCACATTTTAATAACTTAAACTACATGCTTTGGAATTAAAACATTTTAAATTAACAAGGGAGGAGAAATTAAGGAAGAAGTGATTTTCCTAGGGCTAGATTCTTTGTGGCTCTGTTTCATGTGGCATTTAAGGTGGTAAGGAGAGGTTTGTACTAATAACATAGAGTGCTATTTAAAGGCTCTAAATGATCTTTGAAAGAATATGGCTATCCATGTAATTTAACAAATGATATGTCAACTCTGTAAATCTAGAAAAAGAAGAATGAATGACTTATCTCTAGAAAACATGCTAAGTTGATCTAATATCCACTGCTGTGAAGACGAGAAAGCCACAGCCAGCAACAGTAGCACTAACCGACAAATTGTTAATTTGGCAATTGATAAAATTTAGTCAGATATCTTCAGTCCTATTTTATTTTAGATAGAATAAAATATGGGGATAAACATTTTAAAGATGTTTTAAATCATTCTCCTAGTTGAGCTTGCCTCACAAAGACTATGATGTTCCTAAAGCTAACAACAACATATTTTCTCTTGAAGATAAAGGCACAAGAGATATTATTTTATCTTCTTTTTATTATTAAAATCTGCTCTCAGATAATTTCTGTAATATTGCTATCAAATAGAA
Organism: Alexandromys fortis; assembly: GCF_014885135.2. Classification (NCBI taxonomy): domain Eukaryota; kingdom Metazoa; phylum Chordata; class Mammalia; order Rodentia; family Cricetidae; genus Alexandromys; species Alexandromys fortis. The sequence continues at coordinate 11,628,701 of NW_026067934.1, forward strand.
CTTATGATTGACTTACAAAATAGAGTTTGAGTGCTCTAAGGGTGGCCAGTGGCACACTGGAGAGGTAAAGAACCACATAGCTGATCAATCTATAAAGATGGATGCCTCATTCAGGTGGATTCCTGAGGAAGCTGGAGCCTGATGTTAGCAGCGGTACTGATTGGTTCACACCTTGATGAAATAATGAAGGCAGCAGGACACCACCCTTTCCTCAGTTCTCTTTATATCTAGACCACCCCTCCAAGAGACCACCTACTCACCTACAGGTTACGTTCCCCTCCCACAGGCTTTCGGAGATGCGTGTGTATATAAAGGTAATTGACAATGAAGAGTCACACTGTACACTGCATCTGTCACTGTGGTTGCTTTATTTATGTGTCCTGATACCAGCATTAGCTGCTGATTACAGAGCTTGGTTCATAACACATTAGGACTCATGTTTATCCAAATTCTTATTATTTTTCTTCAAATGTTTAATGCAGAAAATATTGGGAAGAAAAGCAGGGACTTAAGAAATGAACCAAGAAATAACAAATAAGAGCATTAAAGTGTACCAGTGGTTTTGGCTGGAGGCTTCTTGATAAGCTTGCTCTCAAGTAAATTGAGAAAAGCTGCCAGTTCCATAGGCCACTTCTAGTGGAGCCTTCCAACTAGCTGGCTGTGCATGCTAGAACAGCTCACAAAACCACCACTTTTTATGTCTCTCATAAGTGAAATGAGGATACAAAACCATAGGCCTAAGAAAGACTCGCTCATGTCAATAAACATAGAATTCACATCTGTTTCAGTTTATAAAATGATGGCTTTCCAATCCTCTCTGCTCAGATTGTCATTGTGACCTGTGGACACCAAGCTTTGTGAATCATAATATAGGACACTTAATAATAATAATACGTCTGTACACTTTGACTTCTTTATTTTAGGTCTTTTTTGATAATTTGGGCATTTCACATCATAATTCCCCAATCACACTCCCTTCTCAGTCCTCTCAGGTCTACCCCTCTAATATTGACCCCCACATACACTAAAAGTAGAAAATGAAAAGGAGAAACAAAAAGTAAAGGCACGTCCAATTTGTGTTGACCATATATTTACTGGCACATGGTCAGTCTTGGGGTGGTTAGCACCTTAAAGAAACTGAGTCAGTTCATTTTTATATACTGTGCAATTAACATCTTTCTACTGGAAGTCATACATGGGGTGCATATTTATCTGTGTTCAGTTTTGGGAGAAGGATACCTTGTGTCACAGCAGACATGTTACCTGTAATACTGGCCGTGTACTGCTATTCAATCACTAAGAGCTGGATAATCTGAAGCCTTGTTTAGAAGAGAAGACACTCAAGTTGATGAAGGTAAATAGATATTTGAAGACTTGGGAGCCAGGTCATCAACACAGAGTTCAGTGTTCCTACATTGTGTTTGTAGCACCATCTGGTCCCCTAGCAAGTGTTTCTGAGCATCCACAGTGTACCAGCGTGTATTCAAGTCATGGTCGTTATAAGCTATGAACTCTGAGTTAACACATAAGATGTATCTCACTTTCCCTGATTCTCCTCTCCCCTTCAACTCTCTCCTAAGATCCCCATGCTGCCAATTGACTCAGGAGACCTTGTCTTTTTCTACTATTCATATAGATTAGATCTATGTATGTCTCTCTCAGGGTTCTTATTGTCTAGGTTCTCTGAGAATGTGGTTTGTAGGCAGGTTTTCTTTGCTTTATGTTTAAAAACCACTCATGAGTGAGTGCATGTGATACTTTTCTTTCTGTGTCTGGGTGACCTCACTCAAAATGATGTTTTCTAGTTCCATTCATTTGCCTGCAAAATTCAAAATGTCGTTATTTTTTCCTGCTGTGTAGTACTCCATCGTGTAAAAGTACCATATTTTCCTTATCCATTCTTCAGTCAAGGGGCATTTAGGTTGTTCCCAGGTTCTGGCTATGATTTTTAACAGCAGATGATATAAAGGTGGTTTGGAGAAAGATCAGGAATGAGACAATTGTAGGTCGGTTGTTTAAGCAGTGAGAATATGAGAAAGATCAAAGTCTGCTTTGGAAGACTAGACAGGAGGGAAACAAGACATAAGGGAGACAAGATGGGCAACTGAAACAGGCTTTCCACAGGCAGACAGAGAATCTCTTCGGAAGATTGATTTCAGGACCTGAGATAGACCCTGGCTTTCTATAATTTTAATTTGCTTATTAATCTATAAAAATAAAGACCAGTTTCATTAATTTAAATTTCTTATCCCCATATCTATCTTTAAACTTATTTACTTGTTATGTGTCATCTGTCCTCTAATGTGAATGAGTTTAAGAGCAAAAGCTGGTAATTGTATGGTATTAAAATCATGAAAACAAGCTGGGCGGTGGTGGCACACACCTTTAATCCCAGCATTCGGGAGGCAGAGACAGTTCATTCTCTATGAGTTTGAGGTCATCCTGGTCTACAAGACAGGACACGTTCCAAAGCTACAGAGAAACCCTGTCTCAAACAACAAAAATTATGAAAACAAAAGTATGAAAATGTTGCTGGCAATAGAGAAGCTGACTGGAGGACTTAGAGACCATATACATGTTGCCTCCTTTGTAGAAGCCTTAATTTGAGATCTTGATACATTTAATTCTGATGAAAATGGTATGAAGGACACATGGAATCATTTGTACAAGCTTCTTCAGCATGTCATCTGCATCATTCCCTCCAAATGCTTACTGGTGTTTCTTTATTGGTGTTTTTGACCTTGTTGGTGCAATAGATGAGACTCAGGATCTGCACACAGGCATAAGTGTGAGTACCACAACATTGTTCTTTTTGTTTTAATTTTTTTTTTATTTATTTTATTTGGATATGAGTGACCTGTCTTTGGGCACACCAGAAGAGGGCACCAGATCCTATTACAGATGGTTGTGAGTCCCCATGTGGTTCTGGGAATTGAACTCGGGACCTTAGGAAGAGCAGCCACTGCTCTTAACCACTGAGCCATTTCTCCAACCCTGTACTACAACACTGTTAATATTTCCTAGTTTGTTCTGTAATAATGAGCAAGCTCCTAACACATGCGAGCTTTGGTTTCTCCACTATTAAGTAGACCGGTGGCCTTCATTGCTTGGTCTCTGTAGAGAGAAGTGAGACAGCTATAAAAGTGCCTGATGCTTTGTGGCTATGTCTTTTCCCTCCAAGTCCTTACCTCAAGAGATGTATTTTACCTTGGTGATTTGGTTTTCCTTCACTGTTTCAGCTTGTCAAGAATTCATGACCATTAGAAAGATCATTTACAGAACTGAAGCCCATAAAATGTGCCATTTAGACAATGCTCATTAGAAATATCACTCACTGTAAGTTCTAACCAAGCAACAATCAGAAATACTGGTGTGTGACAAAGCATTTTGCTAGGCAACAGCCCATTATGTTTCCCATTTATATTCAGTGCAGAGAGACTTGCCATCATTTCTCAGTGTGATTGCTGACTGCTCTGAGCCAGGGTTGGTTATCTTCACACTTTCCACATATTAGGATTCGTGAGTATTTTATAGATGTCTGCTATAGTCTAACTTAATCGAGTCAAACATAGCCAGCCAATAGGCCCATTTCCTTGTATTATTTATACTTCATTTCTTGAAATGACACAGCTAAAGTACTGACTTGAGATATTTCCTCCTGACTCAAAACCGTGCTACTGTTAGCTGTGCCTGTCCCATAGAGACCCTGAATAGGGGTCACACAGGTAATCTGACCTGTGATGTATAAATATTAAGTGAGGTAACTCACACAATTAATTGAAAGGGTGTCTGGATCCCCTGAAGTCTCCATCCTCTGTAGTGTACATCTTCCCATGAGAACTATTGCTACATCCCAGAAGCAGAAGGAAAATTTCAAGCATAAATCACTACACAGAATATGTGTGCTCTAATTCCCTTTCCATCACTGTAACAAATACAAATATTTAAAGAAACAGAGGAAATAAGAATTCATTGGACATATGTTTTCAGGTTCAGTCTAATTTTAAGGGAAGTTAGGGTAGGTATTTGAGCAGCTACTTGAAATAGAGACCATGGAGGAACATTTCTTTCTGGTTTGCTAACCAGTCCTAGCTTAGAAAGTAAGCTTCCTTATGCAGCTCAGAACCATCGGCCCAGGGAATGGTGCCACCCACGGTGGGCTGGACCCTCATACATTAATTAACAATCAAGACGATGCCTCACAGACATGCTTATAGACCAATCCAATCTGGTAGTTTCTTAGTTAAGGCTTTCCTTCTCAGATGATTTTAGGCTATGTCAGGTTGACATTTAAAACTAATCAGGGCAATAAAAAAATTGAACTCTTTCTAATCTTCAGACCCTACCACATCTGTCCCTCTTAGGGTTCTGATCATCATTTTCTTCCAATTCCAAGTTCCTTGAATACACAAAAATCCTTACATTTTAGGACAGGACTTCCTGTTCTCCCTGCCTAGCACACTGTGGGTCCAATAGTGCTTACGCTCCGTAATGTAACTCCGTCTCAGCTCAGTGCCCCTTGGTTTAAGAGCTGTTTCTCATCTCATACAGGTTGGCACTCTCACTCCTTACTGCTGAGTGCATCCCTGTACATTACTTTCTTTAACAGTACAAATGATTTCTTAAATGATTCTATTTATGTCTTTTCATCAATGCCTTCTCCAGACTGTAAGTTCTATGATAATTGTAGACTTACGTTTCTCATTTGGTTTTGGATTGATTGCATCCTAAGGTACCTGACCAATTCACAGCCTCAGTATGTGCTTGAAGGAGTTGTAGACATAAAGCAAATGGAAATGAAAAATACCTAGAGAAAATCCTGAATTAATATATTTATTCAGATATGTAATATATAATCTTTCCTTATTTATTAGTAATTTTATGAATAGACGCAAACTTCAGATTGTATGAGCAGATGATTTCAATTTATTCACTTTTTCCTTGATAAGAGTACTAGCCAGTATATAAAATAAGATTGTGTCTGTGCCCCGTACATGTGTGTGGGTTTTTGCCTGTATGCATGTGTAGGTGTCTACATCCGGGTTCTAATGGTTTATATCCTACCTCTGATATTCACACATGTTGGTTGAGAATTGACTCTGAGAAAACACCAGGCAATTAAACATAATTAGAGACTCTCAGTTGAACAAAGCCTTCCTTAATGTTTCCTTAATGTTTAGAATCAAAATTCTTTCTCAAACTAGTCAGAACTAATAAGAATTTCCAGAGTGTTCAAGTGTCAGTTGGTGGAAATTACTTTCAAAGGTGGGCTCTTAATCTATTTTATAAAGCAAAGCTCCTTAAATATAAATGGCAAGCATGCCTTTGATAGGTATTGACTGCATCACTAGAAATATCCTGGGTGCAAGTTATTGGAATATGACTTATTCTGTGAGAGTCTAAGGAATGTAAATAATAATCATGGTTTGAGACTTCAAGGGGCAGGAGTGAAGGGAGTTGGCACATGCCTGCCGAATCCCTAGTGGACAAACCCAAGCCGTAGACCTCCAGACAGCCCAGCCTCCTGAACTGGCATCTTAGCTTCCATTTCATGGAAATAGCACTTGTTTTATTTTATGATAGAGGCCTGAAGGCAAGACTAAAATTCTCTATTATGAAAAAGCAATAGAAAACCTCATTTGGTGTTTACTCACTGTGGAAGCAGAATTAATTTTATTCTGTACACTTCGCAGAACACAACAAAGCTTGCATGTGTATAGAGACTTGCCTTTTTTTTTCCCAGTGGATTTAACACAAATGAGGCTACATTAACAAATTGACCTCCTAAAACAGATGAAGAGCTGGTGGTGAGAAGGGAAAAAATGTAGCACTCAATAAATACAATAAAAACCAGATGAATATGGAAGTAGCGATGATGGAGCATGAAGTTTGCTTGTGACTGATGATTGCTCATGCCAGGATCATTGTAACCCCAACTAAATGGGAAGGATGGTTAATTCTTCAGAAAACTTCTAATTTCACACAACCAAATGATTATTCTGATTTTTGTCACCCTGTAAGAGGAAAGCAGAAATTCTTGAAGTATTAGGAGTTCAGTCATACATTTTGCCCGCAGTTTAGCTGCTGTCATTCTAGAATGCAGGGTCTCTTTGGACAGTAGTTAACTTTCCAATGTTATCATGCATTGCAAATTGTGGATTGTTCAACTTCATTTGCATTCCATTGTTATTTTCTTTTCCACTATTTAACAAACTGGGATTTCCCAGACTCCTCTTATTTTACTTCAGCTGGATTTATGCTTTAGATCAAATTTAATTAGGGGAGAGGGGGCGGAAGCATGAATATGGTGAATTGGGAAATAATGCAAAATGCCAGATAAGTCTCTTTACTATCTGAAATTCATGTTTTATCCCTAACACTTCGAAGTTTCTACCATTTTATATTTCATGTTTAATTTTATAAAGGGAATATGTAATGATAATCACCCAAGTTACTCTTACGCAACCCTCAGACATTTGCTTAAATGGACTGTTTAGTTTGGCTGTCTGAATGGCAGCTTTGGATTCAAATGAGCAATAAGTCAGCCTCCCTCCCTCCCTCCCTGCCTCCCTTCCTGCCTTCCTTTCCTCCTTTCTCCTTATTCTGATGAAGGAAGTGGAAAAATGGAATGCCTTTGTCATAAAATAGAACTACAGCAGGGCATGTCACATGACACTGTTAATTGCTTGTGGCAGGTAATCCAGTATTTGATGTGAAAATCATTGGCTTTATTATAAGTTTTGTGGATTGGAAAGGCTCCAGATTAAAAATTTATAGAACCATTTGATCTTCTAAGGTTAGTCCATACCCGGCATTGTTGAAAAACACATCCGTGTTTGCTTATTTCCTAACTTCTCTTAACAATATGTTTCTTGTAAAACAGACTTTATGATGTTTCCAGCAGATCTCTTACATGGAAACCTAGAAAGGACTCCGAGGGAGGATTTATTTTTCTTTTATCTAGGAAAAGCAAAGCAGAAATTAATCATTGCCTCCTGCTGAAAGTATAACAGGTCAGTCAGGTTTCATGCCCCATGGAACTGACCCCAGTCCAGGGCTCAAATTTCAAATAGAATTGTGCGCTCTCTATTTTAGGACTAGACATAGGCAATGGATAGCTTCTATAAAAGCCGAAAATCCTTGTGTGGTGGTTAATATTGTCAACTTGTCAGCATCTGGAAACATCAAGGTGCAAACCTCTGGCCATGCCTGTGAGGCATTACTTAGATTGGCTTAGCCCCTGCACTTGATGTTGGGATAATCTTGATTAGTCCTAACTGTGGTGGAAGATCCATCCTTAAAGCAGGTGGTACTATTCCTGTAGGCTAGGATCCTGGCCTGAATGAAAGAGAATGCTAGATGATCACAGTCACTGTTTTCTGTTTCCTCTGACTGAGGATATTGCATGAGCAGCTGCAGGCTTCTACCACCAGGATTCCCTGCCATGATAGACCATGTCATGTAACCATGAGTCAAAATCCTTCCTACATGAGGTTGCTTTAGTCAGGGTATTTTATCACAGTCAACAACAAAGGCTCATGATAAAGTATGATGTGCTCCATTTTGTCCTTATTTGAGAATTATAAATTTCTAAGTCTTGAATTCAAAATTCCTATTCAATTTCCCCCCTCCAATTTCTAGTATTACAACACATCCCAAATCTTGGGTTCTAGATTACAGTCCTGGTGACCCCCATTCAGTATATGATCTTGATTTGTATTAGAACCTAGTATGGTTTTGATGCACTCTGGATTCAATGTTAGAATAAACTGGCATGTTATAATGGGAGCAATCTCAATGCATATGGAATAATGTGTTATTCCTTAGTTTTCCCTTAAAGAGATAAGAAACTCTTTACCAGTTTGGTCCAACAGATATGTAGAGACTTAAATGTCTTGTTCAGTTGTATGGCCTTCTTAGTCAATGTCTTCTCACCCAGAAACCACACTATATATAAATTAGTTTCAACTCATAGGCCAGAGGTCCAATTATTTGATTGTGGCTTGGACAAGATGTGATAGACTAAGGCAAGCCAGGCTGATTATTTGAAGAAAAGAAAATGTAGGTTGGACAATCTGAAAGTGTGTACTTAATACACGTTAGTGCTCTGATCTTTAATACAGTAACACATTTATGTTAAAGAAGGAGACACATCTAGAGAGCTTTCTTTGCCTTTTAGTGTATTAGAAAGTCAACCAAATGTGCTAAATTATTCTTGTATTACTGCTCCATGGATATGAAGGGATCTTGTCAAAAGTTCTGGTTTGTCCTCAAGTATCCATTCTAAAGAGTATGAGGATACTTGCCAATTAGGGCCATGGTGTCTCAATGTAACTATGTAAACTGCATTCTAAAAGACACCAGGGATAGGCCTGTAAGACTGTCATAATTAGAAAATTTGATATCATACTTTCTATCTTAATATGCTAGGAGTCTAATTCCTATATTTTTTTTTGAATTTCATACAGTGCATTTTTTTTATTGAAAGAAAAAAGTTTTCGCCTCCTCCCAGCCTCCCTTTTCCCTCCCCCTCCTCCCACTCCTCTCCCCCTTTCCCCACTCCTTTCCCCCTCCCTCTCCAGTCTGAAGAGCAGTCAGGGTTCCCTGCCCTGCAGAAAGTCCAAAGTCCTCCCCCCTCCATCCTGGTCTAGGAAGGTGAACATCCAAACTGGCTAGGCTCCCACAAAGCCAGAACATAAAGTAGGATATATTTTGCTGAGCTGAAGGGCATAGAATTTATTATCTATAGCTATCATATTAAAGTTACACAGAATGGATGGCTTAAAATAATGGAAATTTGTGTAACAGTCATTGGAGATTAGAAACTCAAATACAGTTTTCAGGATTGATTGCTGGAGGCACTAAGAGATTCTGTTACTGTGGTTATTCACAGTTTCTGTCTGGTGTCCTGATCATCCCCTGTTCTGTCTGTACTATGCTTGTGGGTCCATTAGCAGCCCACTAGCCCTGTCCCAGCCCTATTTTGAGTCATCATTTTTCTTGAAGAAAGGAAGCTAATTTCAACTGAGTATCTTTATTGTCCTCTCTCCTGATGATAGAACCCAGAAGTCCAATAGCCTTTCTTTTTTTTAATCTAGGCTCCATTCTCTTCCGTTTAAGCTTGTTTTATTTCTACTGAAAGGGTTTTAGAACTATCTGTCCTTTCAGTACCAAATGTGAATTCATTTCCTAGGATTGTTAAAGTCCTGAAAACTCAGTGGCTTATTACATTTCAGATTTACTATCATGAACTCAGGTCTGTCCTTTATAGTTCAGACATCAAGGCATCCTTCTCCAGTGGGAGGTATTTAGGCAGAAGGCCTTTTAGGACTTAATTAAGCTTAAATGAATTGCTGAGAATGAAGACATAATTAATTCCACAGGACGAGTGACTTTCTCAAAAGAATAAACTCTCTCTCTTCCCCTCCCTCTTCATTTCTTTCTCTCTTATTTTCTCCTCTCCTCCAAGAAAATTTGATAGGATTCATAATGTATATGGGCATCTATAAGCTAGGAAGAAGGACCTACTAGAAACAGAACCTAATGTTACCTTGGGATCCTGGATTTTTTTGGACTCTACAATTTTGAGGGCATAAATTTCTTTACTTTTGTAGTTTATAACTCTAAATCTATAGTATTTTGTTATGACACTCCAAGTAATATAAGAAAACATTATTCCGTTTGCCTTTCCCAGTTTTTTGGCCAAGGTTGCAAGCTATAGTGCTTGCTTATTTGTAGATCTTTAATCTGTCTCTTCCTTTGTTGATTTTCTCACCTGTCATGAGGGTTTCAGGAATTGCATAAAGACTATCTCACCACAATCTCTTCTTAATTTGATAACATTTGCAAAGATCCTCTTTTTACGATGACAATGTTTAAGTTCTTATTTTTTTTCTTAAGGTCCACTGCTATGACTTGGGATTAATTGTATTTAATTACTTTGTTTCTGAAATTTAGCTTTCCTAGGCTTCTCCCAAGGAGCAGCATCTACCTTTGATGGTCAAAAAGAGACATCTGGTCAACAGAGTATGCTGCATTAGTGAACAGAAAAATAAGGCAGCAATCTGCCAGTATTAAAACTCTAACCACCACCTACTCATTGGAAGGAAAAAATTAATCTGTGCCAAAATATGGGAAACCTGGAAGAGGAAAACAACACATTTATTTAAATGGAATAAATGACTACTCAAGGGGCAAGGCTTACAGGTTGTAGTTACCCTGGTAATTATTCTTAACTTTCCTTTACTGAAGACTCTTACTCACAGCGTACATTGTGAAGTAAGTCTACCTACTTGTCCTACACAGCATCAGTAATGGTTACCTGAAGAGGCACAATAGAATAGTTATAGCTCCCTGTCATTACCTCAGACATTGATGGACACTGGGAGAAAAGGAGACAGCCCACCATGGAACTATGGTTAAGTTTCACATTGAATGACTTAATATGTACGTGAGAAAACACAGAGAGTGTCCAATTTCAGTTTTACGGTTCGTGCAAAGGTTGTTCCTAGCCTGGTGTACTTTATGTGAGTTTCTGTTGGCATGTTGTCTTAAAGAAAAGAAGTACCAAACAATCCCTACAAAATGAGCAGGCTCCTGATTCACTTAGCATTTTACTTTGAAAACTTTCTACCAGGTGACAAATTGACTTCCATTTCCTGCTTTAGCAACACTGAATTCCTACTTTAAATAGGTTCACCTAGCAAAGTAACAGTTTAAAATTATTAAAACTATAAAAATAAAAAAATTAAAAGATTCACACACTTTCTGCCTTGAATTTTTTTCTGGAAAAAATTATTACTTTCCTTTGCACACATCACTACCACCTTCTTGTGTCTCATTTATGCTGGTGATCAAGTTGATACCATCGTCATGTCTTTCTAGGAGAATAGGATGCCCCTAAAATGTGATAACAAGATGATAAACTTAATATGTCTGTTTTACTTTTTCACTGGACGTGTAGAAATGAACACTGTAGATGCAACATTTTACCTTCAGGGGATTTGTGTATTTTGAAAATATTTAGAGTTAGTATAGTGTTTATTTTCCAAACAACTAAGAAAAATCTGGACATTTTGATGGTTAGATATCACGTTGACAGATACATAGAACAAGTTTGGAATCATTAAAGTCTTAAGTGCCTGGAGAGATGCCTCAGTGGTTAAGAGCTCTTGTCGCTCTTACACAGGACTCAGGTTTGGTTTCCAGTACCAACATGGCATCGCAAACCACCTATAACCCCAGTCCCAGGGTATTTACCAACTCTTCTGGCCTCTGTGTACACTGCATTTACACAGTGCACACCAATACATACATTCAGGTAAAACAATCATGTGCACACAATAAAAAATCAAAACAGTTATTACAAAAATGTCTTATTAACTGTTGTACCGTTTTTTTTCACAGTTTATTATTTTCTTTCTTTTTTTCTTTTTTTTTTATTGAGAATAAGAAAAAAAAAAGTTTCCGCCTCCTCCCAGCCTCCCATTTCCCTCCCCCTCCCCCCAATCTTCTCCCCTCCCCCCTCTCTTCTCCCCCTCCCCCCACTCCTCTCACCCTCCCTCTCCTATCCAAAGAGCAGTCATGGTTCCCTGCCCTGTGGAAAGTCCAAGGTCCTCCCCCCTCCGTCCATGTCTAGGAAGGTGAACGTCCAAAAAAGTCACAACTATAGAGTAGACAGGGGCATGCACAGGAACTAAAGGGTTCCAGAACTGTGAAGTTTGTGGGTTTCAGGTAGAAACAGCTGCTTAATTGAGCTTTAGGCCTGGGGTACTCTACCTCATTCCTAATTTTTAATTTTAAAATTAGATCACTTCCCCTTTTCTCTTTACTCCCTCCAAACCTTCCCCTGCTCTTTCTCAAATCAGCCTCTATTTCTTTAATTAATTTTAATTTTTATACACACACACACACACACACACACACACACACACATACATGCGGCATGCCACTCCCGCCAGCAGAAGAGACGACCGCAACAGGATTCTTCTCAGAACACACTTTATTGGAGCACTTACACTTGAGGTTTTAGAGAGGCAAGAAGACCCGGTCCCCGTGGAAGCAGAATATATACGGTGCCAGACAAAGCCCTGACGTGTCATCAACCCAATGGCTCAGGCCAGAATGGAGTGTTCGTGCTAAATTATGATTGGCCAGATTGGATGGCCATATCGAAAGGCTCCCCGCGCTGTGGGGAGCTCGCGCGCATGCGCACAAGTTGTCTGCCAAGTTTGACGTGGAACAGCAAACGGCGCCCAGGCTCTGTGCCCACAACATGACAGTGCCATGGCGCACGCTACATCTCCACGCGCTACACATACATACATATATCATCCTAAATATAGAAATCTTAAATATAGAAATACAGTATACTCAGTCTGTTTAATATTACTTGTATGCATATGACCTCAGGACTTGGTATTTAATTGTTCTTGCATTACTCCTTATTAACAAAGCAGCCACTGAACCTAATCTTGACGCTACCTAATACTTGTAGAAAAAAATATAGGCTTACCCAGAAAGCAATGCTCAATGAAAAATGCTGAATCTGAAAAATACTGTATCTGAATTCTCAGCAAACAGACCGGATGAGATATACTCTAAAATGTACTTAATCGCTAAAGTGTACTTTATATTCCTAGCATACACATACACACATACACATAAATAAAAGGGGTAGAGAGATAAGGTAACTTTATATGAGATAGTTGAGGACACAGAAGCCAGGAGAGTTAAGAAAGTTAAGGTACACACAACTGTTTGGCAGTCAAGAGTGGACAAGAATCAAATTCTGATTCCTCTTTCAGAATCTTGCCCTGAGTATATACTGTCATGCAAGTGGTGAACTACTTAATATACAAAATAAGGGAAGAAATGATGGCAAATCCAAGCAACTGCCTATTTCATGGAAATGTCTTTGTGTTGCTATAATCATCAGGATCATTATCTGGTGGAAAATCTCTAATATGATAGGATGCACTTTTGCTTCTCCCCCATCCTCGTCATTTTGGCAACCTTGTGGAGAAGCTCTCCCCTATCTCTGAGGCAGTTCATCAAAGTTTATATTCCCCACATGGCAATACGGATCTCTCTGCCAACCTTCGTAAAGCTTGTTCCAACTAAATTTTTTGAAGTCAGTAATAGAAGTTAGTGAGCCACAACCTCTTTGTAAAGCCTTGAAGGGATTAAACATTTGTCAACTTGCATAAGCTGCTGAGTAAGTGCTTTGCATCTATTTTGGAGCTACAGTTCCTCAGTGCTTTTGCTCAGGCTCCTTGCAAGCTCTGATTGTAGCAATATAGGTCTTCAGTGAAAAACACAAAGAAAGAGTGAATGTAAGTTTTTAGTTATCATCTCCAAATCATCATAGAAGACATCTGAAGTGAAGGTCATAGGAATCAACTTTTCATGTTTAAAAGACATTGTCTGAATGTTGTTATCTAGCTTTTCTGGGTCAGTGAATTGTAGCATTGTTATCCTTTACTTTATAGTTAATACCCACTTATGAGTGAGTTCATACCATGCTTGTTTATTGGGGTCTGGGTTACCTAAGTCAGGATTACTTTTTTTCTAGTTCTATCCATTTGCCTGCCAATTTCATGATGTCTGTTTTTAACAGCTGAGTAATATTTCATTGTGTACATGAATGAACATTGATACAGAAATACTCAATAAAATACAGGCAAACCAAAGCAAAACCCATCAAAAAGATCATCCACCACGATCAAGTGGGCTTCATCCCAGAGATTCAGGGATGGTTCAACATATGAAAATCTGTCAATGGAATCCACCATATAACAAACTGCAAAAAAAAAATCACATGATTATCTCATTAGATGTTGAAAAAGCTTTTGACAAAATCTAATACCAATTCATGATAAAAAAGTCTTGGAGAGATCATGGATATGAGGAACATACCTAGATATAATATAAGCAATATACAACAAATTGAAAGTCAACATCAAATTAAATGGAGAGAGACTCAAAGCAATTTCCCTAAATTAGGAACAAGATAAGATTGTCCACTCTCTCCATATCTATTCATTATAGTACTCAAAATTCTAGCTAGAGCAACAGACAACAAAAGGAGATCAAGGGGATACAAATTGGAAAGTAAGAAGTTAAACTTTCACTATTTGCAGATGATTTAATAGTATACATAAGTGACTTGAAAAATTCTACCAGGGAGCTCCTTCAGATGTTAAACACCTATAGTAATGTGGCAGAATTAACTCAAAAAAAATCAGTAGCCCTCTTTTATACAGATGATAAACAGGCTGATAAAGGAATCAGAGAAGCACCACCCTTTACAATAGCCATAAATAACACAAAATATTTTGGAGTAATTTTAACCAAACAAGTGGAAAACCTGTATAACAAAAACTTCAGCTTTTTGAAGAAATAAATTTAAGATATAAGACAATGGACATATCTCCCATGCTCTTGGGTAGGTAAAAATTAACATAGTAAAAATGGCATTCTTAGCAAAAGCAATCTACAGATTCAATTCAATCACCATAAAAATTCCAATACCATTATTTTAAAGAACCATACTCAACTACTCAACTTCACATGGAAAAGCAAAAAAAAAAACAAAAAACAAAAAACAAAAACAAAACTCAAGACAGCTGAAAAAATCCTATACAATAAAAGAACTGTCTGAGATACCTCAAGCTCTATTACAAAGCTATAGTAATAAGAACAGCATGGTATTGACATAAAAATTAGACATATTGATCAATAGAACAAAATCAAAGACCCAAATATAAATCCACACATTCATGTACACTTTTGACAAGAAACCAAAACTATTTAATGGGGAAAAGAAAGTACCTTTAACAAATGGTACTGACACACCTGGATGTAGGCACGTAGAAGAATGCAAATAGGCCCATATGTGTCACCCTGCACAAAGCACTAAGTCCAAGTGGATCAAAGATCTCACCATAAATCAAGTTACACTGAATCTGATAGAAACGAAAGTAGGGAGTAGCCTTGAATGCATTGGCATAGAAAACAATTTACTAAATAGAATACTAGTAGCACAGACACTAAGATGGACAATGAATAAATGAGACTTTGTGAGGCTAAGAAGCTTCTATAAGGCAAAGAATATTGTCAATAGAACAAAATGGCAGCTACAGAATGGAAAGAGATCTTTCCCAACCCCAATTGGACAGAGGGCTGATCTCCAACATATAAAAAGAATTCAAGAAACTAGACTTCAAAATAACGAATAATGCCATTAAAAATGGGGTATAGATCTAAACAGAGAATTCTCAACAGAAGAACATCAAATGGCAAAGAAACACTAAAAAATGTTTGTCATCCTTAGCCATCAGGGAAAAGCAAATCAAAATGATCCTGAGATTCTATCTTACACCTGTCAAAATGGTCAAGATCAAAAACACAAATGACAGCTTATGTTGGAAAGGATGTGAAACCAAAGGAACACTCCTCCACTGCTTGTGGGAGTGCAAACTTGTACAGTCATTTTGGAAATCAATATGATGTTTCATCAGAAAATTGGGAATCAATCTATCTCAAGACCCAGGGTACCAGACTTGGGTTTATACCGAAAGGATGCTCAATCATATCATGAGTACACTTGCTCAATTAAATTCATATCAGCTTTATTTATACTAGCCAGAACCTGGAACAACCTAGATGCTCCTTAACCCAAGAATTGATAAAGAAAATGTGGTACATGTGGTACAATATACAATCATATTCTCAAGGTGTTTCTTAACAGTGAATTCCAGGACACATCAAAGTTGACATCTCCCTGCCTCATATCACTTCTCTTTAAAAGATGGATTTCAGATTACTAATTTTGATGATGTTATGATCATATCTCAAGTTTTGGTTTTAGACATTTAAGGTGTGGCTATGCTGATTCTTTTCCAGCTAGTTGCTGATCCTCTCACATTTATCCTATTCCTCTCCCTATGCTTCAAAACATTTTTTAAGCTCAAAGACGTGGTTCTGAGTATTAATTAGCACTGACTCTGACTTGTATTCTGCATTTAAGTTCCTGAATCACTACCAAAGCTTCCTAGACTATCCTTTACCCTCTGGGCTACATCTTGTGCATCTATAGGTACCAGTTGAGTAATTGTCCATCTGTTAATATCTTTAAATATTCTGTACTCCAGAAGTTAACATTTTTTTTTCTGGTAAGAATACTAACCTTGTATCTTTCACAGTGAATTAGATTGTCATATTTCACATATAATATTTTCACTGAATGCTAAGGGCAAAAGATTCACTGTCTTTGTTCTTCCATCATCTTCCTTATTGTTCTCTCTGTCACCCACTACATAACCAGCCAAGTCCTGTACATCCCACCTCATAAATGTCTCACAAACACATCCACTTGTCTCTCTTCAAACCATCTTCACACTGGCACTTAATGCTTGGAATGTCAAAGTGGTTTCCTTCTAACTTTACCTCACAATGCTAATTTTGTGTCCACATTATAACCATTAAATTTATTTTGCAAACTACCTTTCAAAGGCTTTTTCCTTCCTTTTCCACAATTTTCAAACCTTAAGAATTAAGGGAACCATTTGAGGGTTGGCAAGAGACTGGACTCTAGAGGGGTTCCCAGGTGTCCAAGGAGATGTCCTCAGCTTGATCCTTGAACAGCTGAGGAGAAGGCGCCTGAACTGGACCTATATTATAGCCACTCTGATGAATATCTTGCATATCACCATAGAACCTTCATCTGGCGATGGATGGAGATAGAGACAGAGATTCACACTGGAGCACTGGACTGAGCTCCCAAGGTCCAAATGAGGAGCAGAAGGAGGGAGAACATGAGCAAGGAAGTCAGGGCCGTGAGGGGTGTGGCCATCCACTGTGACGGTGGGGCCGATCTAATGGGAGCTCACCAAGGCCAGCTGGACTGGGACTGAAAAAGCATGGGATAAAACTGGACTCTCTGAACATGGCGGACATGGAGGGCTGATTGAGAAGCCAAGGACAATGGCACTGGGTTTTGATTCTACTCCATGTACTGGCTTTGTGGGAATCTAGTCTGTTGGGATCCTCACCTTCCTAGACCTGGATGGAGGAGGGAGGACATTGGACTTCCCACAGGGCAGGGAACCCTGACTGCTCTTTGGACTGGAGAAGAAGGGGGTGGGGAAGGGGGAGGGAAATGGGAGGAGGGGAGAAGGCGAAAATTTGTAATAATAATAATAATATCAAAAAAGAGAAAAGAATAAAGTTAAGAAAAGAATTACTTGTAAAGGTCTGGATATGTCATCATATAGCTTAATATTTGGCTGCTATGCTTAAGGCCTGACTTTCACTGAGAAGGGAAGGGAGCAGGTTGCTTAAAAATCTTACATAGTCAAACTAAGAGAAGAGAAGAGAGCATTTATTTGTGTAGTGAGTCATATCAGGTAGCAGAAATTGCTTAGTTTAAACATCCCTGTTGCTTTTCCGTCAGTCCTTGTGTTTTGTCTTTTTACTTATCATGGCATTCTCTGTCATCCTGTTCATCACTCTGATAACTTAGTGAGAGGGAGGCTGGGCTCAGATGTCAACTCAGCCACTAACTTACCAAAGGACGTGGGTAAATACTATACTTGTCATGCCTGAATTCCTAGTCTACAACAGGGTGGTAGTTGAAAATTGTTCATAGTCTTGTCAATATTAAGTAACCTAATGTTTCAGTATCATATTAGGGTTTACATAGAATGCCATTCACACTTCCTATTATGAGACGTCAGTTTTGCTTTAGAGTGGTGTTTAAGGTGAATAAGAAGTCAAATAAATCCTAGTTTGATAAATTCTGTAACATAAGAACATAAAAGATGCCCTGAGAGTTTAAGGTGGTGGAAACTAGAAATCTTGAGGTTGTGATGAATCAGAAAGACACAGCATATTTAAAATTAGGAAATGACATGCTGTGAGTTTTATTTTTAACAAGTTCACTTTGGCTTCCATCTGGAGGGCAGACAAAAGGGTAAAGCCAGAGTGAGGAAATCCTGATTGGAAGCTGTTTCTGCTGATTACTGCTCATATTAACAGAGTGCTAACAAGCACTCTTCAGAGCACATTACCTGAACTCAATCCATTTAGCTCGCTAGGACATCTAATGAGGTGGGTCACCATTTTAATTTATTGCTCTGTTTTATAGATTAAAAAAATGGAGTAGGTGCCCAAATCATACCTTTTGTCAGAGAGAGTGCTGGGAATAGAATCCAGACAGTCCAGTTCCAGAACCCATGCTTTATAGCAGGATGGTATAAAATAACCCAGGAAGACTTGATGGCAAACAAGTAAAATTAGTTCTAGAAATGATTAGTGGTTGTCTATTTAAAATGGAGCTAGAGTCAGTAGGGTTTGATTATATTAGGAAGCTAAGGAAAATTAAATCATTTAATGGTTAAATGTTTGGCTTGATTTTTTGGTGGAGATATATGCGTTTTTGAAACTGTCATCTTAAGGAGAGGGCTGATGATTGTGGTGGCAGGTAAATAGAAGATGATAAATACTGTGTGTTTAGTGGACACCCGAAGTAAAGCTGAGTTCTTCTGTAACAGCTGATAGGTTTTAAGGTCCACAGCCCCATCTACCTGCCAGTCACATTAGCCTCTACCTAGATCAGCAACTGCACCTTGTGTGGAGTCTTAGAAGAACATCTATTGAGCTGAGACAACTTTAGACACTCCATTCACAAACAAACACACAGTGACCAGGATACTGACACCAATAATTTTCCACAAAATGTAACATGTTAGAATAATACCAAATAATGATCCAAAGCACCACTCAACACCAAAAAATATCACCAAAGTTGATTCCAGATACCTAGGCTCAATGACAAAATACAAACAGCATGAATAACCAAGGCAACATGTCTTCTTCAGAAATCAGCATCCCTAGTGTATTGATCTGTGAATAAAGCAACTTAGCCAACACACAGGACAATGATTTCAGAACAGCAATTATAACTGCATCTAAGGAACTTGGATAAGAAATGAATAATTGTCTGAAAGTAGACCATGAAAACACAAACAGTCAAATAAAATGATAAGAAAAAATTAAGATATTAAAATGGAATTTAATAAGGAGATAAAAAAATTCTAAAGAAAACAAAAGTAAATTAAAACTCAAAATGAAAAGCTCAGGAAGTCAAAGAGCTCAGAAGAAAATAATCACTAACAGATTGGGTCATTTCTCAAAGACAAGGTAAGAGATATGGGTGGCTAAGTCAAGGAAAATATTAAATTTAAAAAGCAGAAACTCAGAAGTAGAACATGAAGGAAATTTGGGAATGTATAAAAAGATCAAATCTACAAATAATAATACACAAGGACAAGATAACCAGGTCAAAGATACAAAAAGTATTATCAATAAAATCATAGGTGAAAAATTCTCAAATCCAAAGAAAAAGATACTTATTAAGATATGTTGTAATAGGAACGGCGGGGCTGTGTCCCTAACACCCCGGCCGCTTGGCTAGCTCATGCCCGAAATAACAACACACAAACTGTATTCATTTAAGAACTGCTTGGCCCATGAACTCTAACCCTTACAGGCTAATTCTCGCACCTGGACTAGCCCATTTCTAATGATGTATGTAAGCACCCCAAGGTGCGCTTACCGGGAAGATTCTAGCCTCCGTCCATCATGGTGTCTCTGCTCCAGAGAGCAGAGCTGTTCGGTCTCTCCAGGAACAGAGCAGAGTCTGACCTCACTTCCTCTTCCGCCCAGAATTCTATTCTGTTTTCCTCCCACCAATGCTTTAACCTATCAGGGCCAAGCAGTTTCTTTATTGCTCAGCCAATGAAATCAACAGATTGATATGACACTCCCACATCAAAGATGGAAGAGACATATAAACACAAAATACCAAGGTTCAGAAGAGAAAGCTTCCTATGTCACACAATAATCAAAACTCTAGGATCACCTGAAACACAGTTCCAAAACTGAGGGGAACTAAGAGCCAGCAGGGAATTTTCTTGCCACTGGACTATCCCCCAAACCCACACTGCCCCTAAACCTGACCCACCCCCAAACCTGCCTGTTCACCTGTGAGCTCCATTGGAACCCTGAAACACAGCTTGCACTAATACTGAGGGGACCTAAGAGGTGAGTCAGTGGCCACAGAACCAGACATCCAGATGCCCTCCACAGAGGGACAAAATCGAGGAATCCCTCCCCAACTCCCTCCCTTGGCTTTTCTAGCCAGCCAGTAAAGAGTTTTCCTGCTGCTGGGATTTTCCCCAACCCACCCCACCCCCAAACCACCCTGTTCACCTGGAGCTCTAGTGGAACCCTGCAACACAGCTTGCTCCAATACTAAGGGAACCTAAGAGACAGCCACAGCAAGAATTGGACCAAGACACTGCTAGCCTCATTTGAAGGAAGAGATGGGTAGGCACCAATGCAAGAAACCCTCCAACATCCTAAAATGTAACATGGTAACACCAAAACCCAGTGGGCAGACAATAGGAAGACTTGATCATCCTAACCCAGAAGAAAGAGAAGAAAACAGCTTTAAGTGTAACTTTATGAAAGCGATGGAGACCTTTAAAGATGAAGTGAAAAACTCCCTTAAAGAATTGGAAGTGGAAACAAACAAAAAGTTGGAAGAAGTTAATAAATCCCGCAAAGAAACCCAAGAAAACCAAAAACCAAAAAAAAAAAAAAAAATCAAACAGGTGAAGCAAACAGTTCCACTTGAAGACTGAAATAGAGGTTAATAAAGAAAACATAAAATAGGGGAATTCTGGATATGGAAAATCTGGGTAAACAAGCAGGAACTACAGAGACAAGTATAACCAACAGAATACAAGAGATAAGAACCTCAGGGACTGAAGATACTATAGAGGAAATAGACTCACTGGTCAAAGAAAACATTAAATCCAAAAAATTCTTAACACAAAACATTCAGGAAATCAGAAACATCATGAAAAGATGAAACCTAAGAATAATAGGGATAGAATAAGGAGAAGAACTCCAGCTCAAAGGCACAAAAATATATTCTACAAAATTATAGAAGAAAACTTTCCCAACCTAAAGAATTATATCCCTATGAAGCTTACAAAACAAAAAAAGATTGGATCAAAAAAATAATCCCCTCACCATATAATAATTTAATGCAAAGCATACCGAATAAAGAAAGAATATTAAGAGCTGCAAAAGAAAATGTCCTTGTTGGAGCCTAGGCAGTTTGGATGCTCACCTTACTAGACCTGGATGGAGTTGGGTGGTCCTTGAACTTCCCACAGGGCAGGGAACCCTGATTGCTCTTTGGGCTGATGAGGGAGGGGGACTTGATTGGGGGAAGGGGAGGGAAATGGGAGGTGGCAGTGGGGAAGAGATAGAAATTTTTAACAAATAAATAAATAAAAAAGAAATAAAAAAAGAAAATGTCAAGTAACACAAAAGTAAACCTATCAGAATTACACTTGACTTCTCAATAGAAACCATGAAAACCAGAAGGTCCTGGATAATTGTGCTGCAAACATGAAGAGACCATAGATACAAACACAGACAACCATACCCAGCAAAGCTTTCATTCACCATTGGTGGAGAAAACAAGATATTCCATGACAAAAACAGATTTAAACAAAACATAGCCACAAACCTACCCTTATAGAAAGTACTAGAAGGAAAACCTCAATCTAAGGAAGATAACTACACCCACAATAATATAGATATCTGATAACTTCTCCACCAGCATAACCCAAAGAAGGGAAACAAACATGACTACTGAAAAATAACCAGAGTTAACAACCACTGGTCATTAATATCACTTAATATCAATGGACTCAATTCATTTATAAAAAGACACAGGCTAAGCAAATGGATATGAAAACAAGATCCAGGCTTCTGTTATTTATGAGAAACACACCTCAATCTCAAAGACAGAAACTACCTCAGAGTAAAGGATTGAGGAAAAGGTTTTCCAATCAAATGGACCTAAGAAACAAGTAGGTGTGGCTATCCTAATTTCTAACAAAGTTGATTTCAAACTAAAATCAGTCAGAAGAGATGAAGGACACTTTATACTCATAACAGGAACAGTTCACAAAGATGAAGTTTCAATTCTGAATATCTATGTATGTCCCAATACAAAAGCACATGCATATGTAAAAGAAACATTACTAAAACTTCAATTGTGATCCTAAAGAAGCTAAATGAGAACGTGAACCCAAAGAAAAACATATAGTCATCTGCCTGGATATAAACCTTCTTCTGGTGATGTATGGAGATAGAGACAGAGACCCACATTGGAGCACCGGACTGAGTTCCCAAGGTCCAAATGAGGAGCAGAAGGAGGGAGAACATGAGCAAGGAAGTAAGGACCACGAGGGGTGTACCCACCCACTGAGACAGTGGGGCTAATCTATTGGGAGCTCACCAAGGCCAGCTGGACTGGGACTGAATAGCATGGGATAAAACTGAACTCTCTGAACATGGCAGACAATAAGGGCTGATGAGAAGCCAAGGACATTGGCACTGGGTTTTGATCCTACTGCATGAACTGGCTTTGTGGGAGCCTAGCCTGTTTGGATGCTCACCTTCCTGGACCTGGATGGAGGGGGAGGACCTTGGACTTCCCACAGGGAAGAGAATCTGGACTGCTCTTCAGACTGGAGAGGGAGGGAGAATGGAGTGAGGGGAGGAAAGAGGAGTGGGAGGAGGGGGAGGGAAATGGGAGGTAGAAATTTTTTCAATTATAAAAAAAACAAACTTCAATTGCACATCAAACCCCACACACTAATAGTAGGAGATTTCAACACTCTTCTCTCACCAATGGACAGGTCAACCAGACAGAAAGTTAGCAGAGAAATAAGAGAATTAACAGATGTAATAAATCAAATGGACTTAACAGACATCTATAGAACATTTCACCCAAACACAAAAGAATATACATTCTTCTCATTACCTCATGGAACCTTCTCTAAAATTGATCACATGCTCAATAACAAAACAAACATCCATAGATACAAAAAATTTGGAGTAACCCACTGTGTCTTATCATATTACCATGGAGTAAAGTTAGGATATAACAACAATTACTACTCCCAGAAAGCCTAAAAATTTAAGGAAACTAAAGAGTCAACTATTGAACCACCCTTGGGTCAAAGAAGAAATAAAGAAGGAAATTAAAGTCTTCCTGAAATTCAACAAAAATGAAGGCACAACATATCCAAACCTATGGGACATTATGAAAGCAGTGCTAAGAGGAAAGTTCAGAGCACTAAGTTCCCACATAAAGAAGCCAGAGAAAGTTTACATTAGCGTATTACCAGCACACCTGAAAGCTCTAGGAAAAAAGAAGCAGCCTCACCCAGGAGGAGTAGAAGACAGGTAATAATCAAATTGAAGTCTGAAATCAACAAAATAGAAACACAGAAAACGATAAAAAAAATCAATAAAACAAAGAGCTGGTTCTTAGAGAAAATCAACAAGATTGACAAACCCTTATACAAACTAATTAAAAGGCATAGAGGGAACATACAAATTAACAAAATCAGAGATGAAAAGGGGGACATAACAACAGACAGGAAATTCAGAGAATCATTAGGTCTTACTACACAAACCTATACTCCACAAAATTGGAAAATATAAAAGCAACGGACAATTTTTTTAGATAGATACCATATACCAAAATTAAATCAAGACCAGATGAACAATTTAAATAGACCTATAAGCTGCAAGGATATAGAAGCTGTAATCAAAAACCACATAACTAAAGAAATCCCAGGTCTGGATGGGTTTAGTACAGAACTCTACCAGAACTTTCAAGAGGAGCTAATACCTATACTTCTCAAAGTGTTTCACATCAAAGAAACAGAAGGGTCATTGCCAAACTCTTTTTATGAGTCTACATTTTCCCTGATGCCAAAACTGCACAAAGACTCAACCAAGAAAGAGAATTACAGAACAATTTCACTCATTAACATGGATACAAAAAATTCTCAATAAAATACTGCAAACCGAATCCAAGAACACATTAAAAAAATCATCCATCATGATCATGTAGGCTTCATCCCAGGGATTCAAGGCTGGTTTAACATACAAAAATCTCTCAATGTAATGCAAATATAAATAAACTGAAAGAAAAAACATATGATCATTTCATTAGATGATGAAAAAGCATTTGACAAAATTCAACACACCTTCATGATAAAGTTCTTGAAGAGATTAGGGATACAAGGATCATATCTAAATATAATAAAAACAATATACAGCAAGCTGACAGCTAACATCAAATTAAATGAGGAGAAACTAAAAGTGATTCCACTAAAATCAGAAACAAGACATGACTGTCCACTCTCTCTATATCTCTTCAAGATAGTTCTTGAAGTTTTAGCAATAACAATAAGACAACATAAGGAGATCAGGGGGATTCATACTGGAAAGGAAGAACTCAAACTTTCATTATTTGCAGATGATATGATAGTGTACATAAGTGACCCCAAAAACTCTACCAGAGAACTCCTACAGCTGATAAAAACCTTCATTAACGTAGCAGGATACAAGGTCAACTCAAGAAAATCAGTAGTTTTCCTATACACAAAGGATAAAAAAGCTGAGAGGGAAATCAAAGAAACATCACCTTTGATAATAGCCACAAATAACATAAAATATCTTGGGGGTAACATTAACCAAGGAAGTAAAAGATCTATTTGATAAGAACTTTGAGTCTTTGAAGAAAGTAATTGAAGAAGAGACCAGAAAAGGGAAAGATCTCCCATGCTCTTGGAGAGGAAGGATTAACATAGAAAAAATGGCAATCCTACCAAAAGCAATCTATAGATTCAATGCAATCCTCATTAAAACCCCAACACAATTCTTCACAGATCTTGAAAGAACAATAATCAACTTCACATGGACAATGAAAAAACCCAGGATAGCCAAAACAATCCTATACAGTAAAGGAACTTCCGGAGGCATTACCAACCCTGACATCCAAGCTCTTTTACAGAGCTACATCAATGAAAACAGCTTGGTATTGGCATAAAAACAAAAACAGCGACCAATGAAATTGAACTGAAGACCCATATATTTATCCACACACCTATGAACATCTGATTTTTGACCATGAAGCTAAAATTATATAATGGAAAAAAGAAAGCATCTTCAACAACTGGTGCTGGTATTACTGGATGACTGGATGTCAACCTGTAGAAGAATGAAAATAGATCCATATCTATTACCATGCACAAAACTCAAGTCCAAATGGATTAAAGACCTCAATGTAAATCTGACCACACTGAACCTGATAGAGGAGAAAGTGGGAAGTATCCCTCAATGAATGGGCACAGGAGACCACTTCCTAAACATAAGCCTAGTAGCACAGACAATAAAAGCAACAATCAATAAATGGGACCTCCTGAAACTGTGAAGCATCTGTAAAGCAAAGGACACAGTCAATTAGACAAAAAGGCAGCCTACTGAATGGAAAAAGATATTCACCAACACCACATCAGACATTGGACTGATATTCAAAATGTATATAGAACTGAAGAAATTAGACATTAAAATTCTAAATAACCCAATTAAAAATGGTGTATGAGCTAAACAGAGAATTCTCCACAGAAGTCAAATGTCAAAAAAAAAATACTTAAGGACAAGTTCAAATTCCTTAGTTTTCAGGGAAATGCAAATTAAAACAACTCAGAGATACCACTTTATGCCTGTCAGAATGGCTAAAATCAAAAATGCTAATGATAGCTTATCCTGGAGAGGATGTGGAATAAGGGAAATATGCCTCCATTGCTAGTGGGAATGCAAACTTGTGCAACCCGTTTGGAAATCAGTGTTTCAGTTTCTCAGAAAACTTTGAATCAACCTACCATAGGATCCATTAATACAACTCTTGGGAATATAGCCAAAAGATGCTCAATCATACTACAAAAGCATTTGTTCAACTATGTTCATAGCAGCATTATTTGTAATAGCCAGAGCCTGGAAACAACCTAGATGCCCCTCAGCTGAGGAATGGATTAAGAAAGTGTGGCACATCTACACATTAGAGTACTACTCAGAGGTAAAAACAATGACATCTTGAATTTTGCATGCAAATGGATGGAATTAGAAAACACTATCCTGAGTTAGGTAACCCAGACCCAAAATAATGAATATGATATGTACTCACTCATAAGTGGATACTATCCATAAACAAAGGACATTGAGTGTTGAAATAGGAGCAGCGGGGCTGCGTCCCCAGCACCCTGGCCGCCTGCTAGCTTATGCCCCGAAATAACAACACACAAACTGTATTCATTTAAACACTGCTTGGCCCATTTCTATCTAGCCTCTTCTAGGCTAACTCTCGCACCTGGACTAGCCCATTTCTAATAATGTGTGTAAGCACCCCAAGGTGCGCTTACCTGGAAGATTCTAGCCTACGTCCATCCTGGGTCGGAGTTGCCTGGGAGAGCTGAGCATGGCGTCTCTGCTCCAGAGAGCAGAGCTGTCAAGTCTCTCCAGGAGCAGAGCAGAGTCTGAGCTCACTTCCTCTTCCTCCCAGCATCCTATTCTGTTTACTCCTCCTACCTATGTTTTAACCTATCAGGGCCAGCCAAGCAGTTTCTTTATTGCTTAACCAATGAAATCAACAGATTGATATATGACACTCCCACATCAATTGAGCCTATAGTTCATGATTCTAGAGAAGCTAAGTAATAAGGTGAACCCAAAGAAAAACATATATAGACCCACTGGGAATTGGAAACAGACAAGGTTGCCTGATACAATTGGAAGGATGGGGGCAGGGGGTAGATGGAAGTTGAGAAGAGGAGGGTTGAGGAGAACTTGAGGGAATGGATTAGTAGAGATTTAGGAAGGACAGATATGAGAGCAAGGAAAGAGAGATCTTGACTGAAGGAGCCATTATGGGGTTAGCAAGAATCCTGTACCTAGAAAAATTCCCAGGAATCCACAAGGATGACCCCAGTTAAGACCCTAAGCAATAGAGGAGAGGGTACATGAACTGGCCTTGCCCTGTAGACAGATTGATGATTATCTTAAATATCAGCATAGAACCTATGTCCAACAACAGATGGAAACAGAGGCAAAGAACCACATTGGAGCACTGGACTGAGGTCCCAAAGTCCAGTTGAAGAGCAGAAGGAGTGATAATATGATCAAGGAGGTCAAGACCATGAGGGGTTTACTCACTAAGACAGTTTGCCTGAGCTAATGGGAGCTCACCAGCTTCAACTGTACTGGTAGTGAGTGAGAATGGGGTCAAACTAGTCCCTCTGAATGTGGTTGACAGTTGGGGCAGACTGAGGGGCCAATGACAATGGCACTGAGTTTTGTCTCTACTTCATGTACTAGCTTTTTGTGATCCTATTCTATTTGGATGTATACCTTGCTCAACCTAGATGTAGTAGGGAGGGACTTGGACTTTCCACAGGGCAGTGTGCCTTTTTGTCTCTTAGGATTGAAGCAGTTGAGGTGAAGGTGTATGTGGAGGGAGTGGGGGGGGGAGTGGGAGGAGGGGAGAGAGTGGGAATTTGAATTGGTACTCTTTTTTATAGTAATAAGATAAAATAATAAAAAAAATCAAAACTCTAAATATACAGAAAGAAGAAAGGTTATTAAAGACAATGAGAGAAAAAGAGCAAGTCATGTATGTAGGCAGGTCCATCAGAGAAACATAATTTTCAGTGAGAACTTTGAAACCCACAAGGCCTTAGACTTATGTTCTTCATTGTCACAGATGCCAGCCTGACTAGCCAGCCAAATTACCCATAATAATCAAAGAAGAAAACTTTTTTCTAACTGCCTCCTCTGTAATCCATTCCCTTTTATTTTATATCTATTTCTGTTTTATTTACATAGACATTGCAACCATAAGTGCTGAACAGTGTAATTTCCTTTGTTGTATGTGATACATATAATAAAGCATCACTAAGGCAAAATGGTAGCCAGAGCAGTCCAAAGTAGTTAAACCCATCAATTGTATTAGCATTATATGTGACAGTGCACTTAGTTACATGCATCCATTATTACAGATTTCTAGGCAGAGATTCTGCAGGCTTGATTCAATTACACTAAAAATCTGTCATTAGAAGCCCCTACTTGCATAGAGATATTTAGTATGTCAAGTATTTTCACCTTCAAGTCATTTTAAGGGTGCAAAGGGTTTCACCAATGTTCCCAATTATTTGCTCTCCCTCTCTAGAAAGCCTATAGAAATTGGTCCTGGTACACCTTTCCAAATCTATTCCATGTTTTGGTTACATGACTTTATTTGGTCAAGATAGCTACAAATAATGTTTTCCTTGTTCGTGTAAAATATGTGAAGAGTCATCTTGTGGGTTCACAATTATCTTCCTTCCTTCTGTCTCAAGAATAGAATATATAAGCTAGACAGGATGTTCTTCTATAGCTTACATCCAATTTATGAATAGATCAGAGCTGTAGACAGCCAACAGCTAATAGGAAATAGCAAATATAAGTCATATTGGGAGATAGGCTTCTATAATCTGTTTTAACTGTTGCCAAAGTAAAAACTGATTAATATTAGTAGATTCTTTAAGCTTTCTAAGCTTGATGGCACTCATTTTGGGGCCCTTTTCTTGTTTCTAGTTACTAAATAAGTACATTTCATCCTTTTCTAAATTATTAACCTGCATAATTTGTATTAAATAGTTTAATAGCTTGGGAATAGCATTAATCTCTGTAGAAATTATTATAATTGAGCTTTTAAAAATCTGTAAAGTCTTATTTATCACTTCTACTAATTAAGCCAGGCTTCTTTCAAATTACACATTAAAATTTTACTTTCTGGAATTTAAAATTCAGATTAGGTGTGGAGTCATATATAGTATTATTTTCTTGCTTTGTTCTTATGTTTATTTTAGTGGGTTTTGTTGTGCCTATTAGAAAATACAACAAACGTACTGGTGATACTGTATGCTTGAAGTGTAACAGGTACGCATTCAGACTCATCATGTGCCAGGGTTGTATTAGATGTTTCCAAACCTATCATATTACTGAATGGCTCTAAAGAAGCTAATTTTGAGGTGTTAGAAATTAATTTCCCAAAAATGACACAGCAGAGGAGTTAGGAATATACATCTATTTTAACATCCTTGTGTTTGCAAGCATAAAGGCCCAAATTTGACCCCTAGAATTCATGTCAAAACCACACTACCAGCAAAAAAATTAAAAACCAACCAACCAACCAACCAAACAAAAACAAATCCAAAGGAATTTGTAATCTCAGTACTCAAGAAGCAGGATCAGAAAGATGTTGAGGATGGAGATTTTCAGGATGTTCCCTGGAACTCAGATTGACAAGATTTCATGTTTGGGGATTGGTTGATTTCTGATTAGTTGGTCATGGGCAGATTTGGCTCTGGTTTAGGGGCCAAAGTTTCTTTCACTAGCCATTTTTAGCCTTTTGCCTATAATTTCAGGGTCTGGGTAGATTTCTTTCACTTTTGCTGATTCTATGGTTAAAGTCTACTTCTTTGCAACTGGTTTCAGGGTTAGGGTGTGTTTCTTTGGTTCTGGTCAGGGTGTGTTTCTTTGGCTGACCCTTTCTTCCTACAACAACTCCGAAGCATAGCAAGGGTGAGGATTGAATAAATGAATGAACTTGCATAATTTCAGAGAAAACAAACTAAATGCTTTTCATAGTTATGAAACCAACCATATCATCATGTATTTAAATTTTTTATTATTATCTGATAGTATGCAAAATTTGTAAGAATTGGTGTGTTTCTAGTATGAGAAAACATTTCAAACAAAAAGCTTTATTTAGCAAGTTTTAGGTTGCTAAAGTAAATTTGATTTGACATTTCATATCATTTATTTTAAAAATAAATACACTAAGTGAAGAATATCAGTGATCATGGAGAGAATATTTACTAATTGACATTTTCAATTCTGAAATTCATGGTCAGGTAGATGATGATGAGGGACAGGTAAATATGGGGAACTGATATTATCTTTGCTTCTTAACCATCTGTGTGTTTCTGCAACTAACTCATGACCAATAATTTGAAAATTATTTACTAAATCTTGTGAGATGGAAAGCATCCTAGATACCTTCCAATGACTCCTGACACCCAGTATTCATGCCTCATGCCTTTGTGAAACATCTGCCTTTTATATGTCAAACTACTTCTTTCTTTCTTTCTTTCTTTCTTTCTTTCTTTCTTTCTTTCTTTCTTTCTTTCTTTCTTTCTCTCTCTCTCTTTCTCTCTCTCTCTCTCTCTCTCTCTCTCTCTCTCTCTCTCTCTCTCTCTCTCTCTCTTTCTTTCTTTCTTTTCTTTTTTCTTTTTTTGAGACAGGGCTTCTCTAGCTTTGTGGCCTGTCCTGGACTCACTCTGTAGACAAGACTGACCTTGAACTCATAGAGATCTGACTGTTTCTGCCTCCCTGAGTGCTGGGATTAAAGGTATGGCACCACCTCTCAGCATCTTTTCTTAATTTTTAGTTTTAGTTTAATTACAATATTTTCCCTTTTCTTCCTCCAAACCCTCCCATATATCTCACCATGTGTTCCTTAAAATTTATAGTTTCCTTTTTCATTGATTGTTATTGCATGCATATATACAAGTATTTATATATTTGTATACATAGGCTCATGTACATATACATATATACACATATACACATATATTCTTAAATACAACCTATTGACTTATTTCATGAAATACTGTAACTTTCATTGAACAAGATAATGAATAGAAGCTTGCTCTTTAAGCCAGGTCATCATGCAATTCCAATGAACAAGCTGTGTGAGCCAACCCATGGAAGAATAATGTGTAACAAGCTACTTAAGAAATCCTCTGCCAAAATTTAGAAATAGCTCCTACTACCATTAGTGTGAGTTGGATTAAGAAATGGGTCTTTCACTGGTTATTGTCAGATGAGTTGAGTCCAGGATGTTTTCTTGACTACATCCTCTGTTGGAATTGCAAACATAAAAGCTCTGTGGCACCTGAAAACTGTGGATAAATGTTATAAGTCTTCAAATTTTCTTACACAAGAGGTTTTACTTGGAATATCCCAATTCTGTTTGGGGTATAACCCATTATTATTCTAATGTAGTTTCACTTGAAAATATTTTATATAGAATACATATTTATTTTTCTGATGCTATCCAACAATGGTGATCAATAATAAGGGGAAATGTTTTCTTTCCCCCTGATGTGAAATGCATACTTGACCTTTTATCCTAATGGCTCTGAAAAGAAAGAAAAAATAGATCACAACTACAAGGTTCATATTCAATCCCTGGGAGCTCTCCAAGTGAAAATTATTTTAGCAATACGTCCCTTCCTCTAGAAACCATGAATTTATTTGAAATTACTATTGATTAGAGCAGGAAAGAAATACATTTTTCTATTATTTTACTTACCCTTTCCTTAAGAAAAACAAGGTGTTTTATTTCAGGTGTATGTGTGTGTGTGTGTGTGTGTGTGTGTGTGTGTGTGTGTATGTGTGTGGTGTACTGTGGGATAATGGTCTTGTGCCCTGTAACGATTTGTCACTTATGCTGGTTTAATAAAATGCTGATTGGCCAGTAGCCAGGCAGGAAGTGTAGGTAGAACAACCAGAATGGGAGAATTCTGGGAAGAAGAAAGGCTCAGTCTATAGCTGTTACACAGACACGGAGGAAATGAGATGAGAATGACTTACTAATAAAAGGGACCGAGTCATGTGGCTAACACAGATAAGAATTATGGGTTAATGTAATATATAAAAGTTAATAAGAAACCTGAGCTAATAGGCCAACCAGTTTATAATTAATGTAGGCCTCTGTGTTTCTTTGCAACTGAACAGCTGCTGGACCAGACAGGACAGAAAACTCTGTCAACAGTGGTGTTCTATAACATGTAACATGAAGGGCCAGGCTTGCTTGTTGTGATTTTTGTTTTACCCAGTTCCCCACAACTGTTTAGCCCCAAAGAAAATCACACATAGGTTTCCATAAATTATAAGCTGATTAGCCCATTAGCTCTAGCCTCTCACTAGCTAACTCTCATCATCTTGATTAACCCATTTTTCTGATCTATGTTAGCCATGTGGTTCAGTACCTTTTTCATTATTTATTTATTTATTTATTTATTAAAGATTTCTGTCTCTTCCCTACCACCGCCTCCCATTTCCCTCCCCCAATCAAGTCCCCCTCCCTCATCAGCCCTAAGAGCAGACTGGGTTCCCTGCCCTGTGGGGAGTCCAAGGACCTCCCACCTCCTTCCAGGTCTAATAAGGTGAACATCCAAACAGCCTAGGCTCCCACAAAGCCAGCCCTTCAATGGAAGAATGGATGAAGAAAGTATGGAATATATACATATTAGAGTACTACTCAGCAGTAAAAAACAAGAACTTCTTGAAGTTTGCAGGCAAATGGATGGAAATAGAAAACACTATCCGAGTGAGGTAAGCCAGACCCAAAAAGAGGAACATGGGATGTACTCACTCATATTTGGTTTCTAGCCATAAATAAAGGACATTGAGCCTATAATTCGCGATCCTAGAAAAGCTAAATAAGAAGGTGAACCCAAAGAAAAACATATAGACATCCTCCTGGATATTAACCTTTATCAGGCAATGAAAGGAGACAGAGTCCCACATTGGAGCACTGAACTACAACCCCCAGGTCCAAATCAGGAGCAGAAGGAGAGAGAGCATGAGCAAGGAACTCAGAGCCATGAGGGGTCCACCTACACAGTGAAACAATGGGGATGTTCTTTCGGGAACTCACCAAGGCCAGCTGGACTGGGTCTGAAAAAGCATGGGATAAAACCAGACTCACTGAACATAGCGGACAATGAGGACTACTGAGAAGTCAAGAACAATGGCACTGGGTTTTGATCTTACTGCATGTACTGGTTCAGTACCTTTTTCAGTGAGGCAGATCACATCCTGCTGCTTCAGTGGTCTCGGCAGGAGTGAGAGTAATAAGCTTCCTCTTTCCCAGAATTCTTCTGTTCTCCTTACATCATTTCTACGTTCTGTCTTGTTTTTCCGCCTATATTTCCTGCCTGGCCAATCAGCATTTATTTAAAACATGATTGACAGAATACAGACAATTCTCTCGCACCAATAACATTTATAATACAGAACAATGATTCATTGCAATCTTTCTGATGTTCTAAGACTAGAAGGAAAGCTGTCTTTTATTTCATTTCACTTAATTTAGACTGGGTGTAACTCTACACATTCTCTACTTAGGAAAACAGCCATTTAACCCTCAAAATACACATGAAACATCTGTTTATACTGTTGGTAGTATGTGTTTATGTTTTACAACTCAGCATTATATCATCATATTCCAGTACATGTTCCACATTAAGAAAAACAGAGAGGTTATCGTGTACGTTGCTAACATGGTGGCTTTTCCTCTGGGTCACATGCCTCATGTTCCAAGTCTGGTCATGCATTTGTCAACATTCTGAGTTCACTCATCTTTCCAATTTAGAAGAGAAAAATTTCCCTCTTACGTATTTAGAGCTGAAGCTAAGACTCGGTTCATACAAAAACTTTCACTTAACTGCTTAAATATGTTTTTAAATTGGCATGGAATTAGATCACATGATCATCTCCCTTTCTTCCTCTCAACTCCTCCCAGCTACAAACCTAGTATCTCTCATGTTCCCACTCTCTTTTGCTTTGATTATTATTACTTACACATAGGTGTTTAATGTGTGTGATTTATGCACAAATATTTAAAATACACTTCCATTTATTTTTTTCTTGTGATTGCTTTTTTCTTGCTGCTTATTTATTATTTCATGAACTAGTTTGGCCTTAAAAGCATCCACTACCTAACTTATCAGAACCATTACAGACAAAGTCCATGTCTTTTTACTTAGTTATTTTCTCCAGATTATATATAATGAGTAACGATAGTTCTATTTTATACCTCGGAAAATTAACAAAATAAATATGCGGGGGTCAGGAAATTTGTTTCCTTGAAATGACTCCTAAAATTTAAAATTACAAGTGGGTGGCCGAGCTTTCCCTGGGATGACATGGAAGATTCAACAGCTATCATCAAATATGCAAATATGCCCCTAGTGACCTTTTTACTGTCCCCTTAACTTTATTCACCGATTTCTGAGCCAATACACATATTTAAAAATACATTTTCATTGAGTGTATTCTTTTGAGAACATATCATGTTGGAGAAGATTACTTAATTTTAGTCTAGTTGTGAGCTTTTCTTTTTTAAAATGCATATTTATTTTTAAATATTGATAATTTCCTAAATGATTATAGTACTCTTGCTATTTCCACTTCTCTATCTCCCCACTTCAACTCCTTCTCTTGTTCATCCCATTTTCTTTCAAATTCATGACTTTTTAGATTTTTGTTAATTTAATTAATGTGAACAAAACAGATATAAGGTTCTGGGAAGATTGGTAAGATTGGATGAAAAACTAGTTTTAGATTTCAAATGATTGGGATCCCAGCACAGCCTAACAGGAACATTACTTTGCCCTTGGAAGCGATTTGACGAAAGTCATTTTTCCGAACAGCAGATGTTATTATGCTTCTAAAATTCATTTCCATTTTTTCTTCTTTCCCCCACTGGTATTTACAGAGTTTGCAAAGCTTTTTAGCTGCCCTAAATGCAGAGCCTGCCTTGCAGCTTTTGTGTCTGCACTGGAGAGTATAGTGGAAGAAGCCCAAAATGTTCTCCATGGCAGGTCCTGACTCCAGAGAAGCATTTCTTTGCATCCAAGACAGAGAATTATGGGGCTATAGAGGAGTCTTTGCACATGATCAGACCGTGAAATTTGAAGGCATGTTAAACATACTTGGACTTCAGGCAGTTTTTCTAGGAATGTTGCCTTGGCAGAGGCAAGGTATTTTCTTCAGATTTATTAGGCAGGAGAGAAAAGTGTATTTTAATGTTACCCCTGGCCCTGTAAGTTATTTCTCTTTATCTGCTACAGAGGAAAATAATTAAATTATTGATGTTTGTTGGCTCATATGTGCAGCTGCTATTTCATTTATATTGTTCATATGCCCATTGAAAATATTCCAGAGTTCAAGGAAATCAGTGACTCAGGGCTCCTGATATATTAGCTTGCACGGCAATGCCAATGTTTTCATTCCCTCTGAGGAAAGTGTTATGGGACTTATTTTACCTGATGCCAACCTAACACTGAAGTGTGTGTTTCCAAGGTTTAGAAATTCTCTTTCTAGGATTGCTTTAGAAATTGTACTTATCATTAGTTACTGTCTCTCTATTAATATTAAAATGTAAGTGTGGATTCTCCTGTGTCAATGTGCAATCTGCAAAAGTGATTGGCTCAGAAAGACAGGGCAGACACAAACTTTCAGACATCTATGCTCTGAAAAAGATCCAACCTCTCTACTCCACATTGAAGCTGGGCCCTTTCTGATGAGTCAAGAGGCTTCATCTGAGAGTCTATGATATCTTGATTGTCATAAGACAGTGTGAAATAGGGTATTTGTCATCCTTGTAATGAGTTTTCATAATCTGCACATTGGAGGTTTCCACATTAAATTTCAAAGACACAAAGGATTTTTTTAGACACAATTAACAATATTTTCTGTTGAAGTAAGATTAGGGAGTGTGCAATCTGAAAACATCAGAAGAAAGCATAAATGAAATGTTAAGTACATTTTTTTTTGTTGTTCCTTTAATGGACAAAGAGTTTAGACATGATTTTTCATCTGCTGTGATATTGGTGAAGAAGGTAGTATAGAATGTTGCTTTCCATGGATGGCCATTCATTTCACTTTGCTGTCTTGACACTTGCAACCTAAGAAGTGGAACACAGTGATCAGAATCCTCTCTCTGAGGAGTTGCTGGGAAGCAACTGATGCAATAATCCTGGACAAATCCTTTGTCCTTTTGATTAGATCAGTGTGAAAATCCATTTCTCATATTGTTGCAAAACCTTTGGATAACACTGATTGCAGTGTAAAATTTGGAGATTACATTAACCTTGACTAGGGACAACTTGGTGCTCTAGGAAGTTGTTTACCTTTCTGGTCCCTAAGGTAGGTAGTTCCAGCAAAGGGCTTTCAAAGTGCCCCAGCAGCTTGCAGGATTTTATTTTCATCATTGACTCCTTTAAGCCTTCCAAGTCCCTAGTCAGATATGAACCAAAGACTAACATGGGCCAAGGGATAAAACTGAACAGTGTGTGTGCACTGACAAAAATATTCCTGATGCATTAATGATAGCAACCTATTAACCACATTGTTTCATTACTTAAAAAGTACTTTGGAATGTGGATAATTTTAGCCAATCATTAGTGTGTATGTATTTCAAACCAACATATATACTGTAGATTGTTGTTTTATCTTTTGCACAGAAACTACTCCTGAATCTACCACTGCCTCAGCTGTTGACAGCACCTATGCAGCTGCCGCCTCAGCTGCCTTTATGTAGGGGAGTTATGGGGGAGGCTGCTTGTTGGTTCCCAGCTGCTCAGACCCTAAATAATCACACAGAAACTATATTATTTGCAATACTGTTTGGCCAATAGCTTAAGCATATTTCCAGCTAACTCTTATATTTTAATTTAACCTATCTCCATTAATCTGTGCATCACCATGAGGTCATGACTTTCAGCACATCTTTCTCTACTGATGGCTCCATGACTTCTCTCTGACCCCACACCCTTTCTCCCAGCATTCAGTTTAGTTTTCCCTGCCTACCTCTATTCCCTGTGCAGGCCCAGGACAGTTTTTTTTTTTTATTAACCAATGGTATTCACAGCATACAGAGAGGATTCCCACATCAGGGGGCAAATGTTTTTTACTATTTTTCTTTCCTTTTATTTTACCAGTAAAGACTTGGTAGCCAGATGTTGGGGTGAAAACCTGCTAGCTCAGAAAGGCAGAGAAAGCAACCAGCTGATCTTCCTCCACCACTGTTGTCCCAGACTCCCAGAAAGAGGCTTCTCTCCTATCATCTGAAAGGTAAATTTCTCCAACTGGATGTCTCTTCTACTTCCTGCGCCTATCTCTTTCTAACATTCTGACATCTGCACACTCTCCATGGTTACTTCTAGTCAGCAGGTTGCTTATTCTACCTCTTGACCTATGATTGATTTTATTTAAATAATGAAATCAAGGGATTACAGTGTGAGTAAATATCCCACGACAATAAATGCAGTTTTTACTATGCCTAACTAGGTTTTGTCAGTTAAAGAAATTTATTAATCAATTTAAGTGTAAAATTATTTTAGGGTTTCATACTAAAGGCTAAAGATTAAATAGCTAAATAGTTCATTTTGAAGCTATTATAGGACATGTAATTGCTCTATAATTCTTAAACAAATGTCACATCCTTTAATGAACATAAGGAACTAGGTAGTGAATATAATTCTTGGTTTATTGCTTAAGACAACAAGATGAGAGATGACAGTCGGCCAGAGGAAAAGCTCAGGCCTTGAATACTGTGTTCAAGCCACATATGCTTTCTCTTTTTGTACATGGGTCAGGAAAATGTAATAAAATTATAGTTTTAATGTGCACAGCCTCCTCAGTGTCCTCTTACTGCCATCTACATAAATGCTTTGGTGTTTCAATGACAAGTCATCCATAATTGACTTTGGAGGTTCTTGAGTACCTGTTGGAAGCTGTGGAAATATACAGCATATGACAATTTAGATGTCAACCCACCAGAGTGACTCGATGGAGGTTAATCCTGTACAGACAAGGCTGCATGACCATCAACTCTGGAATTTGTTGCTCACTTTTGCTAAAACAGTTTGGTGTCTCTTCAGTACCTGCATTAGAGTATGTAATCTCATGTGATATGTATATATAATCTCATGATTGCATATCAGTATTATGGGCACATATATGTGTGACTGGTCAGGAAGTTGACTTTTCATTTAGCTATATAATTTTGATATATAGGATACATGCTTTAGAGTTAGATCTATTTGTCCCATGAGGACTGTGGACACTTAAAAGTCTGTTTTGTTCCTTTTTGCTCACAGAATTAATTCACTTTCACTTTAGAGAAAGTTCAAATTAGACTACAGTCTTTTTGTAAATAGATCATAAATTTAAAACTTTACAGCTATGCACAAGTTCAGAGTTGAAGATATCAATCAGGTTGCTACACAAAGCACCCTAAAAAAGCATGCAGATTCTTTGCTTGCCAGTCTGCTAACAATAGACCTATGCCTCAACGTTTATCACTGGGCTCTGTGCTCACCCATCTAGTCACAAACTTACTCCTGTAACCTTGAAACCTTGTGTTTCCATGGCAAGGGCTCAGCTCCCTATCACTTACCCTAGGAATATGCTTTTGACCAATAAGAGGTAACTCTTGTAATTTTTTTTATTGCTTCAAGGCTCCTGTAAGAAGAAGAAATTTCAGGTTAGAGAAGAAGAAGCTAGGAAGAATTAGAATGAGTACAGAAGAAAATAGAAGCAGAACAATAAAAAAATTGATTAAGAAAAGTACATAATGAGAGGGCTCATTCAATCGCCCTCAGATACCCAAAGAATAAAGTCCTTTTTGCTTGTTGCTGTGTCTAATTGGAATCCTGAAGAGAGTCTTGGGACTGGAACCCAAAGGCTCTTGATAAGTACCTTTTTCATGCACAGAATCCTAAGGCCTGGAGTCTCACCAGTTACATTTATCAAAATGTGTGCTTTCTTCTTTTGAAAATGACAGCAGTTAGTTAGCTTGAAAATTGCTTTTTTTAAAATTAATTTGGAATGTCTTCTTATCCCAATAGACTGAAAGATATACATATGTATATGCACATACCCACAACATACAAATATTATATACAATATGAATACAATATATTGATTAGTTTATAAATCCTTAATGCTTTTGTACATGTTGTCATTATTAATAATAGTTATGGAAAAAGTCAACACAAAGGTAGTCAGATGTTTAGATAAGGGACATGAATACTTAAAAATAATCTGGAAATGAATTCTTTTTACAGGAGCTGTTGGCTATATGTAGCTCTTCATAGATATGGGACTGTGTTGAATTCCTTTGTTCTAATTGGCATGTCAGCTGGTACTGGTATTGTTATTATGTTGGTCTTATTTAGGAGTTATCGTTGAACACATGTACATATGAGCAATACTAAATGGGCTCAATAGGTTGTTTATACATGTATGTGTTTATCTATGTATCATCCATCATTTATCTATCTATCTATCTATCTATCTATCTATCTATCTATCTATCTATCATCTATCTATCTATCTATCTATCTATCTATCTATCTATCTATCTATCTATCTATGTATCATCCATCATCTATCTATCTATCTATCTATCTATCTATCTATCTATCTATCTATGTATCATCTATCTATCTATCTATCTATCTATCTATCTATCTATCTATCTATCTATCATATATCTATCTATGTATCATCCATCATTTATCTATCTATCTATCTATCTATCTATCTATCTATCTATCTATCTATCTATCATAATTAAAGAAGACACCATGAATTTGCGAATGTGACATAAGAGGAGTT
Organism: Alexandromys fortis; assembly: GCF_014885135.2. Taxonomy (NCBI): domain Eukaryota; kingdom Metazoa; phylum Chordata; class Mammalia; order Rodentia; family Cricetidae; genus Alexandromys; species Alexandromys fortis. The sequence continues at coordinate 11,668,163 of NW_026067934.1, forward strand.
TAGAGGATATAGGAAGGTTGGGAGTAATATACATACAATTTTCATGGATGAAATTCTATTTTTTATTTAAATGAGGAATATGAAATTCTGTAGGGATATTTGGAAATTTGTGAAGATGCAGATGAGAGGAATGAGTGTACCATAGACTACATTTCCTGGATTCAGTTAGGGTTGTATTTACCATTAAAATAAATCTCTACATTTTGACTTATTTTTATTAGTAATAATAATTTCATAATTTTATTTGTTGTCATCCCTGACTTTCAATTTCAATCCAATTTTCCCATACTGTAGACTAGTTAACTCTATCTTAGAACAATACAAAGCGGATTAGATGAACACAATTCATAGCAAGCACAATTCAGGTAAAAATATATGCATACACACAAATGTGGAGTATTCACAAATTCGTATACCTGCTTCACCTTCATTCCTCACTTCATTCTTCTCACTACCTTTCATTCCTGGCAAAAACAATTTGATGAAAGAAATATTTGATTTCTCTGCACAACTTTAAGAAACTTTCCAGAAAATAAAAGTTTATTCAATTTTTGTTCCTTATGAGAAAATTCCAATAATAAAAATAACAGGTTTCCATAGTTACACATTATGTTTTCTACCTCTAGCAAAAGCAAAGTCTTTAAACAAGAAGAGATGTAAATGGTTTTTATTAATATTCACATAATGTTTCTTTTTACTCACAATAAACACATTAAAATTTAATTAATTTAGTTGGCAAATGAATACAGCCAGTGTTAATTTTCTGATCATGCTGTTCATATTTGAATCTCTAGTCTGATATATCTTTTTATTTTTTTTTTGCTTGGAGAAAAAACAAATGTCTGCATTCAAGTTATGTTGGTGCTTCATTTTCATAGCCTGATATCTCATAGAACATTAGTTCCCACAATTACAATTAAAGTGTTTTTATAGTTCTATGGTTTATGTTTCTTGTGCAGTGCTATGAATTATAATTAATATGCAACACAAATTTAAATAAATCAAATAGTAAATATATTTAGACACTAAAGCCATTTTAAATTGCAGTGAAACTTTTATATGTCTCTGAAATGCTAGCTTGTTGGTTATTAGAAGGTTTATAAGTTATACCGATACTAACAAATATGAGACTGCTCATCAAAAACTATGACTATAGTTCCTACTGGGAGACAAATATGCTCATTAGTTTTGAGGTCACTTGCTAATTTCTGAAAACATGTTTTGGCTTTCACACTGGGAAGGGTAGAAGTTGATACCAGAATCTAATGGTCAGACAACTGTGGATACATCTAAGCACTGTGCAATATACAGGGCAGCTGTCCACCAGAAGTATCCAGGGTGTGGATGGGGTTGTACTTGAGACATTGTGCCTTGGCCTATAATTTTTCACTCTGATATTACTCATCTAAAATACACTAGGTTCTTTCCATCACCAAGGAAACCTAAGGATCTATCCTTTGATTTTATAATTAAAGAAAAGATATGATTGATAGTATACAATTTTTCAATTTAATAATTATTCAAGTAGGAAAATGTAGAAAAATAAAAACAGTAAGGAAAAGTATAACAATAATGCTTTCTTTCTACTAACAGAGCTAACTTGTTTTCAACTATACATTCTTCCAGAGTTCGTTGGGTCAGCCTGAGCAGATATTTAGAAGAAAAATAAGTCATGGAATCACATGACAGGCTTTTCAAAATTCAGTTTTATTATTAAGAGAAATGTGTAACTATATCAGTTCTTAGACTGGGAAGAGCTGACAACAATAAAAAGGTCATTTGGTTATAACTTATTCACAGAAAATTCTGATTTCTCTCCCCAATAAAATTAATGGATATGCTAAAACACAAATCACCTTAAAATTTTATTGATTGTTCTCTTTGATTTTTTTTGGTATGTACTCAGAATAAAAATTACTTTTGAACAATTCTGGTGAAGTTAAAAATAAATTCTACCAAGAAATAGAAATAAATCTTACTTAAGTCACTAGTAAACCAATGTGGTGAAATATACTCTCCCAGCCGACAGGGTTCTTACTAGTCATGATACCCCTCAGTATCCTACCTGCCTAGTGCAGTCCCTGCCATTAGATGAACTCTGGACATACCTGTGATTTCAGCATGAGCAATAATTTTTACAGCCTGTGTCTACAACAAATATACCTGTGTTGGCCAAGGCATAGCTCCCAGTGTTTGTCAAGTATTCACAAGGGAGAAACAATACATTCAGGAGATGGCATTTATAATAAGAAACCATATCAGAGAGATATTACCTATTAAAAAATTCTTAGCATAAGCCAAGGGGTAGGGTATGAGATTCTAGGAACTAAACATGAAAAATTTACATGGCCAATGTTGGCTTGAGACCAAGAAACATTGTGCATAATGTAGGCCCTCGAAGCAGCCTGTCTCACACAGCCCTGACACACCTTTCCTAGTCTTGTGTGCTCTGAAGTGGCTCCCTCCACTAACTTCACATTACTCACAGACAATGAGTGAGGCTTACTCAAATTAACTGGTCTCAAATCTCCTGGATGGTGTTTAACCAATGTAGCACATTTCTTTCTTTCTCCCTGATTATCTCTTTGGAAATATGCATGATCTGTCTGTCTGTCTGTCTGTCTGTCTGTCTGTCTGTCTGTCTCATCTGGGTAATGTATAGCAGAAAATAGGCCAGAATGTATCAGAACATATATGGTTCTTCCATCAGAAATGCATGTGCAATATCTTCAAACAGTTTTTAATACATTTTTATTAATATTTATTGAGATCTATATTTTTCTCTGCTCCCCTCCCTGCCTCTCCCCTCCCCCTTTTATTCTCCCCCAAGATCCCCATGCTCTCAATTTACTCAGGAGATCTTGTCTTTTTCTACTTTCTACTTCTCATGTAGATTATATCTATGTAAGTCTCTCCTAGTGTCCTCATTGTTGTCTAAATTCTCTGGGATTGTGGTTTTTTTGCTTTATGTTTAAAAACCATCTATGAGTGTGTACATGTGATAATTGTCTTTCTGTGTCTGGGTTAGCTCACTCAAAATAATGTTTTCTAGCTCCATCCATTTTTCTGCAAAATTCAAGCTGTTGTTATTTTTTTCTGCTGTGTAGTACTCCATTGTATAAATGTACCACATTTTCCTCATCCATTCTTGGGTCGAGGGGCATTTAGGTTGTTTCTAGGTTATGGCTATGACAAAGCTGCTATGAACATAGCTGAGCACATGTCCTTGTGGCATGATTGAGCATACTTTGGATATATACCCAAAAGTGGTATTACTGAGCATTGAAGAAGGTTGTTTCCTAATTTTCTGATAAATTGCCACATTAACATCCAAAGGGGTTGTACCAGCTTGCATTCCCACCAGCAATGCAGAAGTGTTCCCTTTTGACAAAGAAGCAAAAAATATCAAATGGGAAAAAGAAAGCATTTCAACAAGTGGTGCTGGCATAACTGGATATCAACATGTAGAAGAATGAAAATAGACCCATACCTATCACCATGCACAAAACTCAAGTCCAAATGGATCAAAGACCTCAACATAAAGCCAGCTATACTGGACGTTATAGAAGAGAAAGTGGGAAGTACACTTGAACGCATTGACACAGGGAACCACTTCCTAAATATAACCCCAGCAGCATAGACACTGAGAGAAAAAATAAATGGGACCTCCTGAAACTGAAAAGCTTCTATAAAGAAAAGGACGTTGTCAACAAGATAAAACTACAGCCTACATAATTGGAAAAGATCTTCAATAACCCCACATTAGACAGAGGTCTGATATCCAAAATATACAAAGAACTCAAGAAATTGGACACCAAAAGAACACATAATCCAATTTAAGAAAATGGAGTACAGACCTAAACAGAGAACTCTCAACAGAGGAATCTAAAATGGCTGAAAGACACTTAAGAAAATGTTTAACATCCTTAGTCATCAGAAAAATGCAAATTAGAACAACTCTGAGATTTCATATTACACTTGTAAGAATGGTCAAGATCAAAAACACTGATGACAACTTATGCTGGGGGGGGGTTGTGGGGAATAGGGAACATTTTTTTTCAGCCATAGCTGAGCTTTTTTTTTTTTTTAAGGAAGTTTTGAAACTAGTTGACAAATGAGGCTGTCACCAATATAAGGGTCTCCACATCTCACATCTGCCTGTACATGCTGTTCCCATGTGGGGGGCAGTAAGTACCTGCTGTCCTCTTTCTTTCCTGTTTATTTTTCTCTCATACAGTACATCCCAGATGAACACAGCCTCCCCTCCCTTTTCTCTTCTCCCCTCATCTACTCCTCTTTCATTGTTTTTCAGAAAAAAGCAGGCTTTTCAGTGATAAATTAACACAGATTAAAAAGATGCAATAAGAATAGGCACAAACCTTCACATCAAGACCAGACAAGGCAAACCAGTAGCAGGAAAGGGGTTCCATGAGCAGACAAGAGTCAAAGACATCCTCACTTCAACTATTGGGGTCCCACAAGAATACCAAATTAAGGAACCACAGCGTTTATGCAGAGGACCTAGCACAGACTCATACGGGCTCCATAACTGTCAGTACAGTCTCTGTGAGCCCTGCATGAGCTCTGCTTAGCTGATTCTGTGGGGCTTTGGTTTCCTCAACCCCTCTGGTTCCTACCATTCAGCATCCCCATTTTTTGGGGGATTAATATTCTGCTTCCCCATCTTTTGCGGGATTACCAAAGCTCCACCTAATGTATAACAGAGTATCGTTAGGAATAATTTCACTTATTTTTTTCAGTTATGTTTAGTTCTACCTTAGGTCTCTGAGCCATCCAGCTTCCTGTTCCTGGCCCTTCAGGCCATATTGAACTTGGGCTCTCTCTGTTGGTATCGGGCTCAAGTTAGACTGGTCATTGGTTCGTCATTCCCACAAGCTCTGAGCCACCATTGCCCTAGCACATCTTGTGCTCAGGACAGGTTGTGGATAGAAGGTTTTGTGGCTTGTTTGGCATCCCAATTCTACCACTGGGAGCCTAGCCTGGTTACAGAAGATGGGTGGTTTGATCTCCACATACCCTGTTACTAGGAGTTCTTGCTAGCGTCACTCTCATAGGTTCCAGGAACTCTCCACTGCTCTTGGTTTCTACATTACCCACTAAATGCCCACCTATTCCTATTGCCTCTCCATGTACTCCTTCCCTCCATCCCTGTCTCCCCAAGTGATCCTTCCTCATCACCAGCCTCTCCAGTCCACCCACAAAAATCTATTCTGTTTTCCCTTCCCAGGGCGAATTGTGTACCTCCCCTAGAGCCCTCCTTGCCACTTAGTGTCTCTGGTCTGTGGATTGTAGCATGATTTTTCTTTATTTACCAGTTAATATGTATTTATGTGAGTACAGATGATGTTTGCCTTTCTGGGTCTGGGTTGCCTCACTCAGGATGACTTTATCTAGTTCCCCCTGTTTGCCTGCTCTTCCCAATGTACAGCAGCAGTCCACTCAGCAGCACGCTCAAGCCCTCCCTAATTACATTCACCCTAAACCAAACACACTGTCATTTCCACCCAAAACTGCATTAACATATTATTTTCGACTCAAATCCATGCATTTCCATAGTTCCAAAGAACTGGAGAAAAGTCTGCAAACCACAAGTCAGTATTAACTCCCAACTTAATTATGTTTCTCAGACCATTATAATTTTAATTATTAGTGAATAAATAGAAGGTAATTTCCCCCCTGAACTTACGGTGTGTTCTACTAGTGATTACTCATGCCAGTGTGTTATCTATGCACAATGTGAAAGAAAAATTAGGAAAATTGCGCATATGTACATGTGTTCAGCGATAACTCCTGTATAAGTCCAACATAATGACAATACCAATACCAACTGACATGCCAATTAGAACAAAAGATATCCAACACAGTCCCATATCTATTAAGAAATACACATAGCCAACAGCTTCTGTAAAAAGAATTTGTTTCCAGATTATTTTTTATATATTTATTTTCTTTATTTAAAAATCTGACTCCCTTTGTGTTGACTTTGTCCATAAGTATTATTAATGACAAAATTTCCAGAAGTGGTGAAGATTCTTAAACTAATCAATATATTGTATTATTTATATTGTATGTAATATTTGTCTATTGTGGGTGTGTGCATGTACTCATGTATGTCTTTCAGTTTATTCTACAGAAAACTGTATATAAATGACAAAATGTTATCACATTGACACAACAGGCTAAAATGGTCTGGATGTTTTTAAATGAAAGAGGAATATCATGAAATCCCATCAATCCTAGCCTAACTTCTTCCTGATATTTTCTTTCACTACACAGCAGTCAGCAGTATAGCCTGCTTGTTTCAGGATTTACAGCTATATACTTTCCTGAACATTACGATGACTGAGTACTGAGTCCTGGTTACTTCTGTGGTGTGGGGCACTAAATGAAGCATTTAATAGAAACTAGAGAAGACATTGTTCTTAGCATTAAACTGCTCTCTGTGAAGGCATTTTGTGGTTGAACTGTTTTTAATAAACATCTGCTTCTCTGAGAATGGACAGTGTCTACTAGAAAAGGGGAAAAAAGAGTCAGGAAAGAATTTTCAAAACAACGATGAGCTGATTCTTTGAATAGCCCAACCTGATTATACCAAACTGTGGTATAATTTCCATAGCTGGCATTTGATTGCTTTCTGTCTGTCTTCACTGTGCTACAGGAACTGAGCACAAAAACTATCTGGACCGAGTAAAGAGAAAAAAATTGTACTTCCAAAGACTGAGACATCGGAGGCCAGAGTACTGCTGTACTATCACACAGTGGGAAATATACATGGGTGTTCTTGAAGACTCCTCTTCTTGGCTCTCAGGTGGCCACCTTCCTGCTGTATTATCACACGGTGGGAAATACACATGTAGAGAAAAAGGAATCAAGTCCTCTCATTGTTTTCTTACGAGGGCTCCATTCTCCCAAGCTTAATGTTGTGCTATGATTTTGACATACCCCCACAGTCTCATTTCGAAGATTTACTGCCCAGCTAATGGTGTTATTTGCAGATGCTATAGACACTTCTTGAGAGAGGGCCAAGATGGTCTAAGTAGGAGAGAGTACAGGTGGCTTATATCTGGTTGTACTTCTGGTTTTGCTTTCTGCTTCCTTTTCCACTATGATGAGAACAAATACTACCATTTGTTCCCACTGCTGAGTTTCTCCAGCCACGATGAAATGAACTCTTTCAAATCCATGAACCCAAACAAATCTTTCTTTCCTTAAAATGTTTCTATTAGAACCTTTGTCACACTGATGCAAAAGTAATCAACACACATGATTCTTCTAGACTCCAAATGCTATCACAATGAGAATCTGATTTTTGGGGCACACATATTGAGACCATATAACCATTCTTTGAAAGTACAAATTCTTTGAAAGAAAAAAAATATTTTCTCAGTTGACCTAGTTAGAATGACTTTGGGTGTCTGTTTAGTGTTCATTACGTGCCAGACACCAGGCCATAGTGATAAAAAGATTTTTTTTTAAAAAAAATCCCTTGTCTTTAGTGAGCTCACAGACAGTGCCAGACACTGAATGCTGTTTTTTGAGAAATGAGTGTGCATGAGTGTTAGCAGGGCACAAGATAGCATGGGACTTAGATGAGAAGTCTGGTTTTCTAAAAGAAAGAATCCTTAAACATTCTCAATAATAAACAAGAATTGATTGTATCTACTTTTTTTTCTACAATCATGGTTTGTAATGAAGCATTGTATTAGAGTAATTATTTGATTAGTAGTTGTGCCTCCCACTTAGGTACTAAGTTTCATGACATCAGGCTAATGTATTTTCTTCCTACCTTATGTTTTTTTCTGTTTTTTTTTAAATATAATTTTTTATTGAAAAAAAAATTTCCGCCTCTTCCCCGCCTCCCATTTCCCTCCCCGTCTCCCT